>NW_006921639.1:12894633-12899647 GCF_000298275.1 Orycteropus afer afer
CCCACCCTTGGAAGGCTGTGCGGACTCCAGAATTTTTTTCCATTATCCCTTGAGGCTACCAAAATCCCAAAAGTACAGCTCAACTTGGGCAATAGAGTTCGAAGTTCTTTGCTAATTTCTTTAGAGTCTAGGCATCTCTGGGATCTCGGCCAGATAATTTTAAACTATGTAATGAAATCTGTGATGCTTTTAAAGGAGCACAGTGGTTAAAGTGGTGGGCTACCAACCAGAAGGTCAGTGATTTGAACCCACCAGCTGCTCTATAGGAGAAAGATGAGGCAGTCAGCTTTACAGCCTTAGAAATCCTCTGGGGCAGTTCTACTCTGTCCTATAGTGTTGCTATGGGTCAGAGTTAACTTCATGTCAGTGGTTTTGGTTTTGGTGGCTGATACTTTTAAGGTTTTTAAATATTTTGTTCAACTTTTTTTGCTGTATTCAGTAAGGGTTTGATCTAAATTGCCTAATTCTTTATTAAAGGAATTACAAGTCTTTTTTTTTTTTTAAATTATGATTTGGGTGAAAATTATTTTTCCGTTCAACAATTCATACACATTTTGTCTCATAACATTAGTTGCAATTCCCTCAATGTAACAACACTCTTCACACTTCCTCCCTGGGTTCCTCATTTCCATTCCTCCTTCTTTCCTCCCCCTTTCACCCTTCTGACCTTTGTGTTTGGTTAAATGCTGCCTTTTTGGTCTCATGTGGTTGATTATATCGAGGAGTACATTTCTCATGAGTGTTATTGTTCGCTTTAGAGGCCTGTCTGTTGTTTGGCTGAAGGGTGATCCCCAGGAGTGCGCTCAGTTTCAGCTCTGAAGGGTGTCTAGGCTCAATGGCAGTGAGTTTGGTTTTTTTTTTTTTAAGGGGCCAGTCTTGGGTTTCACCAGCCTCTTTCAAACCAGTAAGTCTGGTCCTTTTTATAATTTTGAATTTTGTTCCACAGTTTTCTCCTATCTGTCCAGGACCTTCTGTGTTCTCAACCAGAGTGGTCAATACTGGTAGGCAGGCACCATCCAACTCTTCTGGTCTCAGGATAGTGGAGGCTGTGGTTCATGTGGCCCATTAGTCCTTTGGACTCAGGTATTTTTGACTCTTAGATTTTCTTTACTCTTCTTTCCCCCAGATGAGAAGAGACTACTAGCTGCATCTTAGATGGCTGCTTGCTAGCTTTTAAGACCCCAGTCACTACTCACCACAGCAGGGTATAGAACATTGTCTTTGGAAAAATGTTACACCAATTGATTTAGCTGTCTTCAAGACTATGGTTCTAAGCCCCTAAGCACAGTGACTCATTGACTTGTTCCCTCAAGGTGTTTGGTTACAGCTAAGAACTTTTCACAACTTTGCTCCCTGTTGGCTTTACTCTATACATGGATATATTTACAACACATATAAATACTATGTCAAGTGCCTTATCTACTACACCACCAGAGCTCCTCTTACGCCTGTGAGAACTAGACAATGAATAAGGAAGACTGAAGAAGAGTTGATGCTTTTGAGTTGTGGTGTTGGTGAAGAATACTGAGAATACCATGGACTGCTAAAAGAACTAACAAATCTATCCTGGAAGAAGTGCAACCAGAATGCTCCTTGGAAGCGAGAATGGCCAAACTTCGTCTCACCTACTCTGGCCATGTTGTCAGAAGGAACCATTCTCTGGAGAAGGATATCATGCTTGGTAAAGTGGAGGGTCAACGAAAAAGGAGAAGGCCCTCAACCAGATGGATTAACACAGTGGCTACAATGAGGGGCTCAGGTATAGCAGGGATTGTGAGGCTGGCCTAGGACCGGGCAGTGTTTCATTCTGTTGTACATAGGGTCACCATGAGTTGGAGACCACTTGATGGCACTTAACAATAACAACAAATGCATATGTAGAAATATCCTCTGTATATGGTCATGGATGTAGACCTCTTTTTTTACCCATACCTGTTCACCTTGCATGTCTGTCTCTATCTCAACTTGTAGATTATCGTTGATTATTACTGATATTGTAGAATTGTGTATGTGCAAAAAGGGCTGGGGGAGGCATCATCTGACCTCCTCTAACTTCACAAGGGAGATGGGAGATCCAGAACATTAACAGCCCAATACTGATTCCTATGAGGCAGATGTCAAACAGGCCACTACCCTCCAACCTTGTTTACCAATTCTGACACCAACCATGCCTTCCATGGCACTCTACTTCTCTGCCGGGTTCAACAGTTCATTGTAATGGCCACACAGAACTCACAGACAATACTCACGATTATGGGGTTTATAAAGGAAGTAATAGGTTACAATTCAGGTTCAGGAACACTCGGGACACAGTTCTTTGATCAGGATGATCTCCCCTCAGCCATGCTCATGAGTGTGCTTCTCTTTGGTCCTTGGCCCCTCAACCTGTGCTCTGCTCTGCTCTGGCAAGTGTTACAGTTCTCTTTTAGCTCTGCCTATGTGTGCCCAGTGAGACACCCCACTCTGCCAGCAAGAGTCCTGTGTGAAGGCACTCGGCTTTCTCACTCTGTGGGCCAGGAAACCTGCTACTCTGTCTTGTACCAATCTTTTGGTTTTGTTCTTTCTGCTGTCTCTGCTGCTGCCATCTCTCTGCTGTCTCCCTGCCATTCTCTGCCATCTTAGCACAAGCATCTTGGGTCCAAGGACATATTCCACTCCTGGCTCTTCTTTCTTAATTGTAGTGAGATCTACCTTTCTGCCTCTGGGATGGCTCATTTTAAGCTAGCAGATGGCAAAACTGACCATTTCACATGTTAGGGTTGCATGTGCCTTGTTTGCAAGATTCCACCCCAACAAGCCATCACTTGTCTGACAGTTTGTCATACTGTGGTGGCTCGCATGTTATGATGCTTGTTTTACTCATGTTGTGGATGTAGCACAACTTCATTTCTCATGTATATACCACATTTTGTTTATCCATTCATCTGTTGAATTTTGGTTGTCATAAACCATCTTAAAAGGCATAGCAAAGCCCCATCACCCCATCTGCTGCTTGAGGAGGCTCAGGAGTGTCAGGCTATACATTGGGCCACAGAGACATTATGGTCTGAGCCTTCAGCCTGAAGCTGAGTACCTTCACATTGGGCACTCTCCAACATGGCCCTGCTGATACAGAGGATCTGAGTGGTCCTCATGGGACCCTGGAGTTGGGGCAGGTGGTGATGGACTTTTTGGGTACACTCTTTGGGATATGGAGATCTTGTCCATTTTCTATGTAACCAATATTTCAGCAAGACTAATGGTGCCTTCTAACTATTCATCTGTCATTTCATCATACTGTGGTGGCTTGCATGTTGCTGTGAGGCTGGAGGCTATGCCACCAATATTTCAAATACCAGCAGGGTCACCCATGGTGGACAGGTTTCAGCAGAGCTTCCAGACTAACAAAGACTCAGAAGAAGGAAGAGGCCATCCACTTCTCAAAGAATTGGCCAGTGAAAACCTAATGAATAGCAGTGAAACACAATCTGATATATTACTGGAAAGTTTTATGAATAGCCCTGAAACATTGTCTGACATAGTGCAGGAAGATGAGCCCCTCAGGTTGGAAGACACTCAAAACACGACTGGAGAAGAGCTGCCTCCTCAAGGTAGAGTTGACCTTAATGATGTGGATGGAGTAAAGCTTTTGGGACCTACATTTGCTGATGTGGCATGACTCAAAATGAGAAGAAACAGCTGCAAACATCCATTAATAATTGGAACATGGAAGAGACTGAGATCAAGCTTCTTGTTTCTCTTGCATCCCTGTAACGTATAGCATGGAGTTTAGTGCTCTATAAATGTGCACTAGATATTTTTGACCAATCACAATGAGTCAATGTGGCTGCTGAGAAACCTAATGTCTTCTCCGGCTGTATTAACAGAAGTATGTTAACTAGAATGAGGGAGGGGATAGCCTCCCTGTTACATGCTGGAAAGACTTCATCTGTAAAACTATGTTTCATTTTGATTGCCCACTAATGCGCTATGAGGGGAAGAACAGAGTTTGTCTTTTTGCTATTGTATTGCCAGTAAAGTACTGGGCTCATCAAATACTGGGCTTGCCATAAACGTGTTGGCTACCTGAAGGAAATTTTGTGCTGCTTCCAAATGCCAAGAAGGTTCATCACCATACCTCATGAAGAGCAACAGAGCTAACTGGGACTATTTAACCACAGAATTCAAGTGTCTTAATTATCTAGTGCTGCTATACAGAAACACCACAAGTGAGTGGTTTTGACAAACAGAAATTTATTTTCTTACAGTTAGGAGGCTAGAAGTCTGAATTCAGGGCATCAGCTGTGAAATTTGCATGCATTTGAAACAGAAATTGTTCAAAAATACCTGTTCACAGATGTTTTCTTGAGTATTTGAGGGCAACCTGGGGGCAGGTTAGGGAGAGGAAAACCAAGCTCAGGACCAAGACAGTGCTGGGGGCTTGGGAGGATCAACAAGAGTCTAGGGAGACTTCTGGTAAGATGAAGGAATAGGCAGACAAGCGGCACAGACCCTCTTCAACAAAGAAAAGAAAAACCAATTGACAGAGATACAGAAGCTAATCCTGGAGGCCTGAGCTTTGAAAGGAACAATATAGAAGTGGATTAGGCACCAACTAGTGGAAAAACCTGAACGAAAACAGTGAGCACAGAGACGGTTGGAGCTGCAGACTGTCAGCTACAATGACAGGACCAACAGCCTGAATATTTCCAAGTGGTGTTGGGACCTGAGAATTGACCTAAAGATCAGCCCTTGTCACCAGGGCTGCAGGGACACCTGTGCTGGTGACCTATGACTAGGAAGGGAAACAACAAGGAGGGAGACAACCTGAGTTGTTGACTTTCTGCTGTCTGGAGGGCACAG
Organism: Orycteropus afer afer; assembly: GCF_000298275.1. Classification (NCBI taxonomy): domain Eukaryota; kingdom Metazoa; phylum Chordata; class Mammalia; order Tubulidentata; family Orycteropodidae; genus Orycteropus; species Orycteropus afer. The sequence continues at coordinate 12,899,476 of NW_006921639.1, forward strand.
CCATTTTGATTTTTTCTATGTGGCAGCCATTTTGGATATTTAAAGTGACCAAGGGTGCAGCCATTTTGAATGTTTACAAGCGGTGGTAAACACAAAAACATTACAATGCCTTGGAGACAACAGAGCATCACAGTCCACACAAAGAAGCAAGATAAAGCAGGAGAAACAAGGG
>NW_006921639.1:12902802-12913317 GCF_000298275.1 Orycteropus afer afer
AATCCTACATGTGAACAGCTAGCTCTTAGAACTGGAAGGATTTCAGGAACAATTGGACCAGGGCTGGAGCTCTGCAGGCATAGCCTCCTTTCTGCTTCTCTCTCATTTTAGAGTACCTTCTGCTACCTGGTGGGAAATATGGCTACCGACAGGGCCCTAGGCTCACCTTTTGTAATTCCCACTACTGGAGAAAGGCTGACTTTTACTTCTGGTCCCCAAGTTGAATTAAAGAGAAAACTCAGGTATTAAAAATCACAGTTCATAACCATGACTATCCTAGGTTTGCCAGTGGCTACCTGCATGACCTTGAAAACGTTACTTCACTCTCTGAACAGCAGTTTCCTTATCTGAGAAATGGGGATGAAAATCATTCCCAGATCAGAGAGGCAGAATAGCCTAGTTGGGAGCAGAGAGTCTTGACACAGATTGCCCAGCTCCAATCTCAGTTCTACTGCTTGTGAGGGATAATTTTATGTGTCATCTTGGCTAGCCTATGGTGCCCACCTGTTCAGTCAAACACTAGTCTAGACAGGGTTATGAAGTAGTTACATGTAATGAGATGACCTTGTGTTGGTTCTCTAGTGCTGCTGTCACAGAAGTCCCCCAAGTGGATGGTTTTAACAACAGAATTTATTTTCTCACAGCTTAGGAGGCTAGAAGTCTGAATTCATAGTGCAAGCTCTAGGGGAAGGCTTTCTCTCTCTCTTGGCTCTTAAGTAAGGTCCTTATCTCTTCAGTTTCTGCTTTTCTGGTTCCTTGGAGAACTCCATGTGGCTTGACATCAGTCTTCCCCCATCTCTACTCTGCTCATTTGTTTTACATCTCAAAAGAGATTGGCTCAAAATACACCCTACCCTAATCTTGCCTCATTAATGTAGCAAAGACAAACCATTCCCAAATGGGATTATAACCACAGGCATGTTGTTGTTGTTGTTAGGTACCATTGAGTCTGTGCCAACTCAAAGGGAACCTGTGTACAACAGAATGAAATACTGCAAGCTCCTGCACCATCCTCACAATCCTTGCTATATCTGAGCCCATCATTGAAGCCACTGTGTTAATCCATGTCGCTGAGGGTCTTCCCCTTTTTCACTGACCTTCTACTTTACCACCCCGGAAGGAAGGTTGGGCAATCCTACTTCCGTAGTGATACTGCCTCGGAAACCCAAGGAGGGGTCACTATGAGTCGGGGCCGACTCCACGGCAAATAACAACAACAACAACTACTTTACCAAACATGATATCCTGCTCCAGGGTATGATCCCTTCTGATAACATGACCAAAGTAGATGAGGCGAAGTCTGGTCATTCTCACTTCCAAGGAGCATTCAAGCTGCGCTTCTTCCAGGACAGATTTGTTCATTCTTCTGGCAGTCCATGGTATTTTCACTATTCTTCTCCAGCACCACAACTCAAAGGCATCAAACTCTTCTGTCTTCCTTATTCATTGTCCAGCTTTCACATGCATATGAGGCAATTGAAAATACCATGGCTTGGGTCAGGTGCACCTTAGTCTTCAAAGTGACATCCACAGGCAAAGAGGTTAGGATTTACAACCCATATTTTTGGGGGACACAGTTCAATCCATAACAGGCTTTAAGTAAAGCAGATTACACTCTACCATGTGAGTGGAATTTATCCAATCAGTTGAAGGCCTTAAAAGCAAAAAAGGAGTTACCCTACCGTGTATTCTGTCTCCAGACTATAAATAGACTTTTTGCCAGGACTCTCTCACTCTTCACTCTTTCTATCACTTGGCCTAGGGATTTTGGGACACAAAATTGGACTCCAGCCTCTTACGTGCCCTATAGATTTGGGACTTGCCAGTTCCTTTCCCCTTAGCAATGGCATGAGTCAATTCCTTAAAATAAATCTCTCTTTATATATATTTTTCTTTTCTCCTTCTCCTCCTTCCTCCTCTTCTCTCCTTCTCTATAAATATATGCACATGTCTCTCTCTATATATGTGTGTGTGTTGTTGTTGTTGTTATGCCATTGAGTCAGACCCGACTCATAGCGACCCCTCCTTGGGTTTCTGAGGCAGTATCATTGTGGAAGTAGATTGCTCAACCTTCCTTCCGGTGTGTGTGTATGTACACACACACACACACACATATATATGTATGTGTGTGTGTGTATGTATGTATATATATATATATATATATATATATATATATATATATATATATACACACAAACACACACACACACATAAATCTCCCTGGTTCTGTTTTTCTAGAGAACCCTGATTAAGGCACTACTTATGAGCAGTGGAGCAGTGTGACCTGAGATAGTCCTTCAAGTTCTGGGTGCTTCAGTTTCTCCATCTCTAAAAGAAGGAGAATAGTAGCACCTAACTGTAGGGTTGTTGTGAGGATTAGATGAGTTAGTGTGGATATGGAGCTTGAGTCAGTGCCTGGTGTCAGCAAACACTGGATCAGCACTGGCTTTTATCACTTGCTACCTCCACACATCTTGATGACATTTCTTTAGGGTCTCTCCTGGCTGCAGCTTAACTTAAGATAGTCTGGGGGCGGTCCGCCTTTTCCTCCTCTGCTGGTGACACCTCTCTGCTACTCAAGAACATGAGTGAGAACTGAGAGGGATGTTGATACAGGAATAATTTGAATCTGTTTGTTCTGGTTACCTGGTGCCGCTCTGATAAGAATATACCACAAATGGGCCTTAAGAAACAGGAGTTTATTCTTACAATTTGGAGGCTTTAAGTTCAAGTTCAAAGGGCCAGGCTCTAGGGGCTGGGTGAAAGCCCCTCGACCTTGGGCTTCAGCTCTGCCTCCAGCTCCCGGCCCACTGAAGCTAGAAGGCTTTTCTTCACTCAGTAACTGGCTGCTGAGGCTGCCAAGCCCAAGGTTGACAAATAAAAAGGCACAGTCCCGATGTTACCAAATCACACAGCAGACCATTAATTCAAGTCCATTGTAAATCCCAAGGTCAGCAGAGCATGGCAGGCTGTTGAACAATGACACGGCTACACGTAGGGTTCGAGGTGCCATAAGCTCCAGACCATTCCCCAAGGCTTCTACTTATATACAGGAAGCAGACCACATCCCTAAGGCAGCTACTCAGCTGCTCACAGTAGATTCCACCATGGAGTTGATTACCAGGCTCATCATGGGGAATACTACATCCAGCTGCCCAGCTACTCAACCAGGCCCAGCCAAGTTGACACACAAACTGAACTACCACACTGTATTATTAACAGACTGTTTTTTTTCTCTCTCTCTCTCTCTTTTTTTTTTTATTGTGATTTGGGTGAAAATTTACAGAGCAAATTCACTTTCCATACAGCAGTTCACATACACTTTGTCTCTTAACAGTGACTACAATTTACCCCAATGCCACAGCTCCCCTTCCATTTCCTCCTGATAGTTATCTCTTCCCTGTGTCCATCCCTCTGTGAACTCCTGCCCCCTGAGCTGTCTCCCTGTGCATAAGCAGCCCTTCTTTCTCCCGTGATTGTTCTCTTCAAGGAGTGTATCTACCTCAGGTAAATGTTCACCTCATATGCCTGTCTTTTGTTTGGCTGGAAGCCACAGGTGTGGGCTCGATTCTAGACCTTACAGATTGTTTTTAAGAACAGATTCTCTTTATTGAGCACTTACTATGTGCAGGAATGCAGGAAAGAAGTAAGGAAGAAGAAGAGTTGATGCTTTTGAGTTGTGGTGTTGGAGAAGAATGCTAAGAGTACCATGGGCTGTTAAAAGGATGAACAAATCTGTCCTGGAAGAACTGTAGCCAGAATGCTCCCTGGAAGAGAGAATGGGCAGACTTCATCTTACCTACTTTGGTCATGTCAAAAGGAACCATTCCCTGGAGACGGATATCATGCTTGGTAAAGTAAAGGGTCAGCAAAAAAGGGGAAGGCCCTCAACGACATGGATTGACACAGTGGCTGCAATGATGGGCTCAGATATAGCAAGGATTGTGAGGCTGGCAAAGGAATGGGCATTGTTTCCTTCTGCTGTGCATAGGGTCGCTATGAGTCGGAGATGACTTGACAGTATCTAATAACAACAACAACAAACAACAACTATGTGCCAAGCCCTATGTCACATGGTACACATCCATTATTTCATTTAATAGTTGTTAAAGCACAGCGACACAAGTGTTCTTAACCGTCTTCTGCAGACTATAGCTTTAGAGAGGAAAAGTAACTTGCTAGAGGTCTCCACACTTGTGGAGGAGCTAAGATTTGAACCCAGGTCTGTCCAGCTTCAGAGCCTATATACTCTACCTCTTTCCTAGAGGCACCTTCTGCTGGAGGCTGAACCCAGACTGAACCTGGAGATCCTGCCTGAGCCCAGGCCTGAGCATCCCGGGGAAGGCCTCAGCCAGGCCTTCCCATCTGTCTCTCTCTTCTCCCCAGAGTAAAGGCCTCCTGTTTGCATGAGCATTTATTTTCTGCCGGCCAGAGTTTTGCTTGCCCAGGCATTGCCTAGTTCACTCTGATCCTTTGGCCTGACTCATTTCCCTAATGAGAGCATCAGTTCCCTGTGGAAGGTGTTGTGCCTTAGGTCTTTGTTCCCCTCCTATCCTTCACAGGACAAGGCAGATAGCATGCATTTAGAAGTTTAATGACTCAATGGAGACTGAAGCTGGAGGAAAGGGATGAAAAGGAGTGTGTCAGTTCCGCTGTTCACCAGGTGGTGGCGCCAGTCTGCAGGCCGGCTCAGGTTCTGAAGGTGCGGCTGCCGCCTGGCTGAGGAGCTAATCATCCGAGCCTCAGGCCTTCTCAGGGCCCTCATTTAGAGAAACACCAACTACTAGTGTTACCAGTGGGGTAAGTGGCAAGGAGAGAGGCCCAGGTGAGGAACAAGACTGTAGGAAAGTGTGTGATCAATTTATAACCCCTGCTGTGAAATGCGCCAAGTGGGTAAAGGAGTGTCCCTTGCTTTCCTGGGGACAGCCAGGTTGGCATTGAAGCCCCAGCCTCACAGTGCCCATGGAGCTGGCCTAGCTAGGCTGGCAGAGAGGCTTTCCTGACCTCTGAGAGGCTCTGAGCCCAGCCTGCCACCCTGAGCATTGACAGTAAGGAAGAATGCTGAGACCTATCACATCTGGACCTGGCTGGGCAGTGTGGGGTGGGGAGAGGGCACTTGGACTCAGGCCCACAATTAAAAAGGGCCTGAAATTTAGACTTTGGACATAATCTCCAGATTAGGGGGTGTGTGAGACAAGAGAGTTGTTCCTCTGACAGGATACATGACGACAAGACTAACAACTAACAGGTGCTAATGTCAGTATTTAAGTTGACTCATCATTTTTCAAGCCAGCGTTTCGCCACTTTTGTATATGCCAGGGGCCTCAGAAAAGGAAGAGGCCTGGGCTGCGGTTCACCTCTCAGTGCCCCAGTGGTTCTATCACTTCCTGCTGCCTCTCCTTCATTCCCCAAAAGGAAACCAAGGCCCACAGCTATTGCCCTGACTCACCCTTCCTTGGGACTCTAGCTTTTACCTCATTTGTCAACTGACCGAAGTGAACTACATTAGCTCTAATGTACTGTCTAGCTCTGTCTTCTTAAAAAAATAAAATATAGAGCATCCTCAGTGATGTGAGGCATCTGAGAGTCACCTAATTTCAGACTATATTCACTTAGTCACTCACTCGGTCATTTGGGATTGACTGAGCACTGTGGTGTACCAGGCCCTGTGACAGGGGTTGAAGACAGCTAAGAACCCAACAGACTCCACCTGCTGCTTTTATGGGGTTTAGAGTTTGATGGGGGAAATAATTGAGAAGGCAGTTACCACATGGTACTTCAAACAGGGGAAGTATGCATGCCAAGGCCCTTAACCCCAGCTCAGGGGCAACACAGGTAGGTGTGTGAGGATAAAGATTGAGATTATATTTTTAGTTAAGATGCCATTTCTTCAAAACCTGGCTTCAGCCTTATGTTATCATCAACTTGTTCTCTCTCTGAGTTACACTTAGCAGTTCCTTCTGCATCCTGTGATCTAAGACAGGGCCATCTATGTCAATAAAGGCTCCTGAGCTGGATTTCAAGATGGCCACTCGGGCTTTGACAAACACCAGAGGAGCCTTTTAAAATTACCCATTGTCCTATCTAACTTTTGGAAAATTGTTAACTAATCTAGCATAGGTGCTGCATCTCTTTTCCTTCAGCGTAAGAAGCAGAATGGGCATTTTCAGAGTCACTGAGATCCCGTCTGTCTCTCATTGGTGCACCTCCTAATTAAACCTTCTTCTTCTCCTTGAACTCTGGTGTGGACTACTGGCTGGGCCCCTCTAGGACCAGGCCCTGGCATTTTTCGGGTAACATGTGGAGGGCTTCATGGAGGAAGAGGCATCTAAGCTGAGATCTGAAGGTCCTGTGCAAACCTAGACCAGTCCGTCTTTTGTCTGGTCCTCGATGTTACATAAACAAGCAGATTGAAGCAGTTAAGTGGTCTGTAGCGTCACCATTAGCGCTGGTTAGAGATGCTGAGGGCAAGGAGGAGACCCAGAAGGAGACAGCTGGTGGTAACAGTAAGATGGGGATCTGGTGGAACAAAGATTCGGTGCCGGGAGGGACCCAAATGCCATGATCCTCTTTGTCAGAGATTCTTGGCCTGAGAAAAAGTGAATTAGAATCACTTGATAGGCTTTTACAAAAAAGCCCAGTGGAAGGAATTCCCAGCCTTGTGGAGTCAGCCACAGGTATAAAGACAATGAAGGTAGAATCCAGCCCCAGGCTCTGTGAAAGCCCCCAAAATGACCCTTTGATTCAATCAACATGTCTCATCAAGCACCTCTGCCTGCCCTAGTCTGGTAACCATACCTAGTGTCTGCAATGTTATTATTAATGTCCAGTAAATGTTAGTGCGATATACAACCACCCACAATATAAATTTCCCTTCTCTTTGCAAGTATAAATAATAGCAGCCATTCAATGGGCATATATTATGCACCAGGCCCAGAGTTGCATCCTTTCTGTGTGCTGTCTTATCTAAAAGCTCCGTGCGGTTAAGCAACCTGTCCAACTAAAAGTCACGCAGTGTTCCACACTGTTAAGGAGTGGCAGAGGTCAGTTTCAAAACCAAGTCTGCTTTGAACTGTGTCGCACAATGTAAGAGGTGTTTTTGGTTCTTATTGTCCCATGTCCTGGTCTGTTGTGGCCTGTGTTGTTCACCTAACTTCAGGGTGACTGTGATGTCCCCTGCAGGAGGCTGGCCAAACCACATTTGATTCCTCCCTGCTCTTACTCTTTGGCCTGATGAACCCTGGGAAACCCAAGAGTCCCTGACCAAGCTGCAGAGAGGTCAGCTGCCTGCTGCCTCCACAGTTTGGCACAGGATCAGCAGGACTCAACTGACACTGCCCCAACCTGAGAAGCCAGTTCCCACCCTGTCCAACCCCTGACATCAAAGCAGAAATTGGGATGAAAGAGACTCTCAGAGCAATAGATGGAAATGGAAATGTTTCTTCCTGTCTTTTTTTTTGGGGGGGGAAGGGGAAGAATGGTGGTGAGACTCAGGGAAGAATGGGAGGTAGCAAGGGAAGGAGTAAATTCTTCTTGAATCAGACTAGTTTAATGTTTAAAATCTTATGAAAATGGGGTCATGCTCTGTGTGGCTGAGGCTGCTAATTGCCAAACATATATTTTCATCTTCTCCCTTGGTAACAAGACCCTGAACAATGTACCCAGTTGAAAAATTCCACTGGGCAGATGCCCTGGAAGATAGAAATGGCCAGATAGGATGTGTCTTGGGCAGCCTTTCCCTTGGATTCCCAGGTCATGGACATGATGGCTGGAGCTCTAGTAGCCATGTCATGGCCTTGAGGATGGAAGCCTCCTTCCAAGGATGGCAGAACAGACGGCTACAGGAGCCTGAGTCTGCTAACTTCAATTTGCTGCCACACTAGCTTAGACTGTTTGTTTCTCACCTTTTTTATATAAAAGAGTGCATAAAATTTAAGAGCCATTGGAATTAAAAACTATGTACCTCCATGCACATTTTTATCCTTTTTTTAAAAATTTGTATTGTGATTTGGGTGAAAGTTTGCATAGCAAATTCACTTTCCATACAGCAGCTCACATGCACTTTGTCTCATGACATTGACTACAACTTCCCACAATGCAACCGCTCCCCTCCCTCTTCCTCCCCATAGTTATCTTTTCCCTGTGTCCTTCCCTCCATACTCTCCTGCACCCTGAGCTATCTCCCTGTGCATAAGCATCCCTTCATTCTCCCATGATTGATCTCTCCAAGGAGTGTATCTACCTAATGTAAATGTTCAGCTCATATGCCTGTCTTTTGTTTGGCTGGAAACCAAAGTTAATTCCAGACCTGAAGGGCAGGTAGGGGCCATAGTCTCAGTGGTTCCATCAGGCTCTATCAGACCAGCAATCCTGGTCCCTTCCTTTTTTTTTTTTTTTTTAAATGATTTTGAGTTTTGTTCTGCATTGTTCTCCCACTCTGTCCAGGATCTTCCACAGAGATCCCCCTCTGAGTGGTTGACAGTGGTAGCTGGGCACCATCTAGTTCTTCTGGTCTCATAGTTGTATGGGCTGAGGATCGCATGGTGTACCAGTCCCTTGAACTAATTGTTTCCACGTGTCTTTGGTTTTCTTCATTCTTCTTTGCTCTGGATGCATCACTGCATCTAGATGGCCGCTTGCAAGCTTTTAAGATCCCAGTTGCTGCTCGCCAAAGTAGAAGGTGGAACAATGTTTTGTGTGGTATGTTTGGCCAGTTGAGCTTGATGTCACCTGTGACTATGGTCCCAAGCTCACAGGTCAAACTACTCACTCTCTCTGGGTAGCTGGCTGTGGCCAAGAAGCCATGTACATTTTTAAATTGATATCTAAAAACTGTTATAAGTTTAAATGGTTTTAAAAAATGTAATTCTGACTTATTGAAATTGGTAATATTTTAAGGCTGTCAGATCACTTATTAAAATATATTCAAATGAATATCAATTATTGGTGATTTGATGCTCATAATATGCTTAAAAATGTGTGAACAAAATCTTTTTTAGCAAATTTTACATCATTTTTTTTTCTTTTTGAATTTTATTTCCATTGTATGTATGTTACAGAATTTCTTCCTAACATATTTTTATGCTTGAAAGTCTTTTATGGATTACTTTATCCTGTTTTTCTGTTCTCTGCAATAATATGTATACAAAAAAATCAAACTCACTGCCGTCAGTTGGATCCGACTCATAGTCACCCCTCCTTGGGTTTCTGAGGCAATATCTCTACGGAAGTAGATTGTCCAGTCTTCCTTCCAAGGAGTGGGTGGTGGATTTGATGCCTTTAGGTGTGTATTATATATGCATTGGACATTATATAATTTAAAAAAATTTCTAGTGACCATATGTCTCCGAGTATTAAAAATTTGTTCTGAATTAAGTTGTATTACAATTTTAATGAATATACAATTGAAGTAAACAACATGATTAGAGTAAACATAAGTACATTTCTTAAGATGACTGGAGCATTTTTTTTTTTCAATTGTTTCTTTTATTCATGAATAAACATTATTTCTAGAATGAGAATTTCTAGTAGATTCAGCTATTTGTTGTTTTTATAAAAATAAATCCTAAGAAATTTTGTTCACATAAATAAGTAAACAGGAAGGCAGTGTGTTTTATTATAGCATTGTCATATAATCTTTGAACTTCTTATGAATTATGTCCTAAAAGTCAGGTAATGATATATCATCAAAAACATTTGTAATGTCCTATCAGTTAATAATTTGATTAGGTCCTCCTTTAGTTTTGTTAAAAGCAAAAGAATTGAAAACCACTGACTTGCAAAAGGATTTGCAACCCAATCATTAGAGTAATTCATGTTCTCAATTTCTGGGAAGTACAGCAAAAAGGCTATGTACCAAGATTTATCAAATGACTATTAATTATACCTCTCATTCTTTTATAATGGGCACTTGTTTAAATTGATATTCTCAAAGAGTTGGGAAATATCCAAACATAAATTTTAGTTTACCCTTGTAACATAATATTTTTGATGAAATGCTTTTGTCTCAGCACAAGCGTTAAATACATTTTCATCCAAATCTTGCAACCAAAGCTTTTGTTGATTTAATTTATGGAAAATGCCCACCAAATATACTACTTAGCAAAGCTAGTTCTCATTGCCAAGCCAATTAGCCAAGTCAAGCTTGATTATTTTGAAACACTGAGAAAAGTTCACTAAGCAAAATTTTACTTTTCAGTAAATACTCAAAAAGCAAATACACATGTAATTATAACTCTGCCAGCATCCCAGAAGCCCCACCTCATATCCCTTCCCAATCACACCTCCCTTCCTTCCCCTAGCAGAAACCACTACACTGACTTGTAAAGTAATCACACTTTTCTTCTTTATAACTTTACCACATATGTACTCATCTCTGAAGAATACAGTTCATTTTGCTTAATTTTGAATTTTTATAAGTGGATCTTACTTTGTACATTCTTTTGTGTCTCAGTATTATGTTTATGAAATTCATACATGCTTTTATATTTAGTTGTTGTTGTTGTTATGTGCCGT
>NW_006921639.1:12913907-12922796 GCF_000298275.1 Orycteropus afer afer
ACCCCCCACCCCTGGTAACCAACAAGAAAAAGTTTCTTTCCATATATCCTTGACTTTTTACAATAATGAACTAATACTATATTTGTCCATCTGTGATTGACTTCTTTCACTCAGCATAATATCCTCCAAGTTCATCCATGTCTATGTGGTGTTTTGCAGAGTCTATATTATTCTGTAGGGTTGCATAGTATTCCATTGTGTATATGTACCATAGTTTGGTTATCCATTCTTCTGTTGATGGGCATGTAGGTCATTTCCATCTTTTTGCTGTTGTAAATAGTGCTGCGATAAACATGGGTGTTCACATATCTGTTCTTGCCCTGGCTCTCATTTCTTTAGGATATATGCCTAATAATAGGATTTCTGGGTCAAACAGTATTTCTAATTCCAGCTTTTTAAGGAATTGCCATGCTGTTTTCCACAGTGGCTGTATCATTTTACAGTCCCACCAGCAGTGTATGAGAGTCCCAGTCTTTCCACATCCTTACCAGCTTCTGCCATTTTCTGTCTTGCTGAACTTTGCCATTGGTGCTGGGGTGAGATGGTATCTCATTGTTGCCCTGAGCTGCATCTCTCTGATGGCTGATGATCATGAGCATTTCCTCATGTGTTTTCTGGCCACCTGAATATCCTCTTTGGTGAAGTGTCCATTCATGTCTTCTGTCCATTTTTTAATTGGATTGCAATCTTTTTGTTGTTGAGGTGTCAGAGTTTTCTATAAATTTTAGAGATAAGTCCCTTGTCAGATATGTAATTATCAACAAATATGAACTTGTTACTGTCATTTTGTTATGTGCTTTTTTGTGATGTTGATTTCTTTGTTCCATATAGTTTTCTGAGCTGAGCTAATTTTGTTTATGAATCACGTTATTACTTCCTTTGTTGCTGTTGTTTTAGTATTTGCTAAATATTTGTACTGGTTCTCTTTTTTATTTTGATGTGAAGGTTTATCATTTTTCTTTGAGGTTACCTTGTGATTTATAGTTTCTTCCCAAGTTTAAAACAGTCCATTCTATCTTATAGTTGTCTTGACTTCCTTACCATTTAGAAGTTCTATAACTACACAGTTTTTTTCCCTCTTTTTGGTTTGTAGTTGTCTTCATTTGTCAATGATGTTTCTGGTTCCCTGTTTACAATCTTGTAGATTTATTTAATTTGGATACTTCTATAACCGGGTTGGTTTCTGGGTTATGTCATCATGTGTATTAATGATCGGTTGTGGTTTGCTGTTGTTGGTTCTCTGTCTAAAGGACTCTCTTTAGTATCTCTTGTAAGGTTGGTCTGGTTTTAACAAATTCCCTTAATTTCTGCTTATCTAGAAATATCCTAATTTCACCATTATATTTGAGGGATAATTTTGCCAGGTATATAATTCTTGGTTGGAAATTTTTCTCTTCGAGGGTTTTATATATACCATCCCATTGTCTTCTCACCTGCATGGCTTCTGCTGAGAAATCTGAGCTTATTCTTGTTGGTTGCCCCTTGTAGGTAAATTTTCATTTTTCCTGTGCTGCTTTAAGGGTTTTTCTTTGTCTTTGGTTTTGGTGAGTTTGATGATGATATGTCTTGGTGAGTTTCTTTTGCAATCTATCCTGTTTGGGGTTTGTTGGATTTCTTGAATGGATATATTTTTATCTTTCATCATACCAGGAAAATTTTCTTCCAACAAATCTACAACATTTTTTTCCTGCAGTTTTATTTGTCTCTTCCTGTTCTGGAATTCCAATGACATGTAGGTTAGTCCTTTTGATGGTATCCTGCATGAACCTTAGGCTTTCTTCATTTTGTTTTGATCTTTTTTCTGATTGTTCACTTTCCAAAGAAGTTTTGAGGTATTTGCTTTCAATCTCAGTAATTCTGTCTTCCATTGATTCAATTATATTCCTTTGCCCATTCAATGAGCTATATATTTCTGAAAATTCTGTATTAATCTTCTGGATTTCTGTCTGTAGATTTTGTATAATTTCTAATTTTTCATTTTGCTCTTGTATTGTCTTTGGAAATTGTCCTAGGGTTTTCTCTGTGCTTTTCTCCATTTTGTCACTGTTTTTCTTAATCTGTCTCTCAATTTGTTGAAGGTATCTAAGTATAATTATTTTGAATTCCTTATCAGGGAATTCCAATGCTTCATCTTCCTCAAGGATGTGTTTTGGGTCTGTATCCTGGTCCCTTGTTTCTCCTGCTTCATCTGCTTCTTTGTGTGCACTGTGATACTCTGTTGTCTCCAAGGCATTGTGACATCTTTGTGTTTATATTTAATTGCTGATTGTATGTTGGACTGACTTGCTGATGATTTTTGTTTTCTTTGTATCTTATCTATGTAAGCAGAGTACTGTGCTATGCTATTTGCTAGCTGGCAGCACTTATACCCTTACCACCTGTCTCCTTTCCCATTATGTGCCTCCCATATGTCCCTGCTGTCCTTGGCAAACAGAGCCTATTCTTAGGTCCCTGGAATCTGAATGAGAATGCTATCACCTTAAAATCCAAAATGGCCACTGGTTGTAAACATTCAAAATATCTGTGCCCTTGGTCACTTTCAATATCCAAAATGGCTGCTGCTTGTAAACAATCAAAATGACTGCACCCTCGGTCACTTAAAATATCCAAAATGGCCATCATGTGTAAATAATCAATATGACTGCACACTCCGGAGAGCTGAAACTCCACAGCTCAGGTTCTCTCCCTCCTTGCTGTTTCCTTTCCTAGACATACCACCACAGTCATTTCTGCAGCCCTTGGCGACCAGGGCTAATCTTTAGGTCAGTTCTTAGGTCTCAACACCACTTGGAAATATTCAGGCTGTTGGTCCCGTCAGAGTAGCTGATAGTCTACTGCTCAGACCATCTCTGTACTCACTGTTTTCATTCAGGTTTTCCACTAGTTGGTGCTAAATCCACTTCTGTATAGTTCCTTTCAAAGCTCAGGGCTCCAGGATTATCTTCTCTATCTCTGTCAATTATTTTCTCTTTTCTTTGTTGAAGAGGGTCTATGGAGCTTGTCTGCCTATTCTGCCATCTTACCGGAAGTCCCTGATTTCATTACTTCTTGAGGCTCCTATGCATTTGTATATGCATTTTTCAGTCTTTGTACTTTTATACTTCCTATACATTCTAGTGGGTATCTAGTGATACCTGACTGTGGTCTTAATTTGCATTTCTCTGATTATAAATGAGATTGAGTTCCTCATGTAAATTACTTGTCCAAGATTCTTGCTTTTTTTTTTTTTTTTGGAATGTTTGTTTCTTCCTGTGTTGTAGGAGTTCTTTTTATATTTTGGAGATGATCCCATGATCACATGTGTTACAAATATCTTCTCCTCCTTTGTAGTTTGTTTCTCAACCTCTTTAATTGTTTTTGATGAAAAAGAAGTTCTTAATTTAATGGGGTCTGAATAACAGTCTTTTCCTTATTGCCCAGTGCTTTGTGTTCTCATTAGGAAACTTCCCTACCCTGAGGCCAAGAAGATAATCTCCAATATTTATCTCCTAGAAGTTTTATTCTTTCCTTTTACATTCAGGTCTACAAGTTGCCTTAAATTGAGTCTTTTTCTCCAAAGTTTTATTTATTTTGTTATGGTGTTGAGAATAAACACAGCAAAGCATATACCAATTCAACAGTTCCCACCTGTACAACTTAGTGACATTGATTATACAAGTTGTGCAACCATTCTCACTCTCCTTTTCTGAGTTGTTCCTCTTTCATTAACATAAACTCACTGTCCCCTAGGTTCTATCTAATCTATCAAGTTGCAGTTGTCCATTTAATCCCATATAGATAGTTCTTAAAAGAGCAAAATGCTCAAGGCAGACCTTTCTTATAGTTAAGTTCAATTGTGGTTCAGTTTTAAGATGACTTCAGATGATATTTTTGGCTTAAGGTTTAAAGATTTTCTCAGGGTAGTGGGTTCAAGATTCATCCACCTCCCATGGCTCCAGAAAGTCTAGAGTCCATGAGCATTTGAAATTCTGGTTTGCATTGCTCCCCTTTTGATCAGGATTCTTTCATGGAATGGTAATGGTAGTCTGGTACCATCAAATTCTTCTGGTCTCAAGGCAAAGGAGGAATTTAGCCACATATTCTATATCCTCCTCCTATTCCTGACTCTTTTTCTCTGTTGCTCCACGTGAATAGAGACCAACTGTTGTGCCATGGTTGCTTGCAAGCTTTTAAGATCCCAGCCACTACACAAGGAACTAAGTAAGAGGTAGAAAAGAAGCACTAAACACAGTATTAGGCCAATTCATTGGGACATACTGTGACACCAGAACCTTAAACCTCCAAACTAAGAAACCAAATACCATGAGGTATTTGGTTGTATAGCCTCAGCAGCTATTGTTTTGTTTGTTGGTTGTTTTTGTCGTTGTTGTAAATATACCTATCATACAACTTCTGCCAATTCAACTTTTTATAGGTATGCTGTTGACACAAATTGCAATAATTGGCTGTACAACCCTACCTTTAATCAACGTGATTTTTCCATCACCATTAAGCTCACTTTTCTTCCTCCCCTGCCTCCATAACCACTAATAAACTGTAGTCTCTATACATTTGCCTTTTCTTATCATTTTATACAAGTGACCCCAAAAAAACAAAGCCACTGCCATTGAGTCAATTCCAAATCATAGTGACCCCCATTGGGTTTCCAAAGCTGTACATCTTTACAGAAGTAAGTTGCCTCATCTTCCTCCCATGGAGTAGTTGGTGGGATTGAACCATGGACCTTCTGGTTAGCAGCCAAATGTTTTATCCACTATGACACCAGAGCTCCTTTTATTATAAGTGAAGTCATTTATCCAATATTTATCCTTTTGTGATTGACTTATTTCACTCAGCATAATGTGTTCAAGATCCATCCATACTGTAGCATGAATCAAGACTTCATTTCTCTTACTGACTGAGTAGTATTCCATTGTATGTATGTACTATAGTCTGTTTGTCCATTCATTTGTTGATGGGCATTTAGGTTGTTTCCACCTTTTGGCTATTGTAAATAGGGCTGCTGCAAACACTGTTGTACAAGTCTCTGTTTGACTCTTTGCTTTCAGGTTTTTTGGGTATATACCTAGGAGTAGGAAGCTCTGGTAGCATAGTGCCTAAGGAACTTGACTGCTAACCAGAAGGCTGGCGGTTCAAATCCACCAGCTACTCCTCGAAAGGAAGGTTGAGCAATCTACTTCCATAGTGATACTGCCTTGGCAACCCAAGAGGGGTTGATATGAGTCGGGTCTGACTCAATGGCGCATAACAACAACAACAACATACCTAGGAATGGAACTGCTGGATCATATGGTAGTTCTGTTTTTATTTTTTGAGGAACTGTCATCACACTGTTTTCTACAACAGCTGTACCATTTTGCATTCCCACCAGCAATGGATAAGTAAGCTTTCCATTTCTACCACATTCTTGCCAATATTTTTTATTTTCTATTGTTGTTGTTGTTTTTAATGTTAGTCATCATACTAGGCATGGAATAGTATCTCATTGTGATTTTTATTTGCATCTCTCTGATGGCTAATGATTGTGAGCATCTCTTCACGTGCTTGAGTATGTGTGTGTGTGTACACACACACACACACATATATATATATATACACATATACATACACGTACACATACATACACTCCCACTGCCAGGAGTTGATTGCAACTCATAGTGAGTCCCATAGGGTTTCCAAGGCTGTAAATCTTTACAGAAGTAGATGTTTCATCTTCTTCCCACAGAGCAGCTGGTGGGTTTGAACCACCAACCTTCTGGTTAGCAGCCAAATGTCTTATCCACTGAGCCACTAGAGCTCCTTGAGTATGTGTGTGAAAAAAAAACAAACTCACTGCCATCAAGTTCTGACTCATAGCAACTCCCATTGGGTTTCTGAGGTGGTAAATCATTACAGAAGTAGATTGCCCATCTTCCTTCCACAGAGTGCCTGGTGAATTTGAGCTTCCAACCTTCTGGTTAACAGTCAAATGCCTTAGGCACTACACCAGAGCACCTTGGAGTATGTGTATAGTGACACCAAATTCAGTCCCTCAGTCTCACTAATCTCATTCCAAGTGCTCAGTAGTGATAAAACCATTCAAATTCTCTTGCAATCCAGATTTCTGAGTTAATAGATCTGAAGTGTCCCATCCAGGCCATTGGTCCTTAGATGTCCTTTTGAACTTTGAGTCTTCAAGCAACTAGTTCCTTGAAGTCATCCTCAAGTCAACAACAGCCTAGTAAAGAGCTTAGCAGAGAACGTTTTGCCTTAGACATTGGGCACTTTTAAAGAATTCATCTACATGCAGACAGTTTTGAGGGGCAGGAATCCGAGAGTCTGACTAGAAAGTGAATAACATGTCCTTAGTGACTTTGTCTCGGACCACCTGGCACTTTGCATGTGTTTTGATGTTATCTCCTGAGAAACTGACATAACAATGACCTGTCCCCCCTTTGGAGTATCTTCCTGATAGGCTCAGGTTGTTGCTGCCTGATTCAAATCATATCTACTCATTATCAATGTATTCTGTTACACTAATTTTTGGTGTTTCTCTCCTCATTTAGGATTTTGACAATAGCCACATGTAGCTGGTGGCTACCATACTGGACAACACAAGTTTAGAACATTTTCTATAGTTCTATTGAATAGTCCTGCTCTGGAACTCAATGTTTGTTTTCGGTTTTCTTCCTTTTGAGGTAAAACTTGCATAAAGTGAAATACACAAATCAAGGTACAGAATCCTGGCATTACCACAGAAATTCACCTTTTGCCCCTTCTCAGTCAATCTCCCCCTCCACCCCCAGAGGCAACTACTACTTTGACTTTTTTTTTTTTTTTTTAGGATTTGGGTGAAGATTTACAGAGTAAATTCACTTTTCATACAGCAGTTCACATATACTTTGTCTCATGTCATTGACCAAAGTTTATAATGCAGCAGCTCCCCTCCCACTTCCTCCCCATAGTTACCTCCTCCCAGTGTCCATCCCTTCATACTCTTCTGCACCCTGAGCTATCTCCCTGTGCATAAGCAGCCCTTCCTTCTCCCATGATTGTTCTCTCCAGGGCGTGTGTCTACTTGAGGTAAATGTTTAACTCACATGCCTGTACTTTGTTTGGCTGGAAACCACAGTTGTGGGTTCAATTCCAGACCTGAAGAGCAGCTAGGGGCCATATACTTTGACTTTTTAAAACTATAAATTAATTTTGCTCGTTTGGGAAAGACCTGCAGTTGACATTGCCAAGAGTCCTGTGAAAGTCTTCATCATTTTTCACAGGAGTGTTGGTTGGAGAGGTGAAGAGCATCTAAGGAAAACTGAGGGCCAGAAGGTAAAATGACTACTCAAGGCCCACTCACTGCAAATCTGTCTGAGAGTTGTGATCAGAAGCCAGGCCTTCTAATTTCCATCCATATGCCCTTCCCTCGGCTCACTGGCATTTCCTATATCCAACAAGTACCATGTAATAGAGCCAGTATCGGGGAATTTAAAGATGGGTGGCCTTTGGGGAACTCATGCTTTTGCTCCTTCGTCTCTTTAGATATGAGCCATTGGAACTTGATCGGACATATTTCCCATTGTATCCCTTCCTAGGAGTGGCATTCCCAACCCAGGGTTGGGAATTGACAAGGAGACAGGGGCTGCTGCCTTTGAGGGGTTGCCAAGAGAGGGCTGGCCCAGAGGACATCACACAAAACTACACCCATCTGGGCTTGTGGCCCTTATCCTGTAGCAAGAATGACAAGAGATTCTAATCAAATTTGAGGTAGAAAGTGGGAGCTGTGAGCTACTTTTGGCCTAAAACTCTGGAAAGGGGTAAGAGTTTTAGCCTTTTGTTTCCAACCAGTTAAAAAAAAAAAAAAAGGCCCAAGAAGGAAAAGGCAAATCCAATTAGTTACTGGATCTTAGCACCAATGCTCTGAAAATTCCCAAGTGCTCACATCTTGCCCCACAGGCCAGCCTCCCCATTGCCTGCTATCCCTAGCAGAGTGGAGAGAGAAGGCAGCTGGGTGCTGAGACCCAGCCCTGAGGACAGGAATCGATTTCTGGGACTCCAGAGCTGGTGGAGAATGACCTTGACTGACCTTCCCTGGGTGAGGGAAGCACTCAAGTAGAGGTGACAGGAGAGCTGAAGAGTTCTGCCTCAGGGATAAATGTCACATCACAATGCCAGAGACTTTCTGAGCCATCAAAAGGCTTGGGGGACTGCTCAAACCCAGCAGGGGGGACTTCCATGCAAAGCCTGGACACTGGCCCTTCCTGCTGCCTACTGGTTGGTATGTGCTGATTAGCAGCAAAACCTAAAAGGGCCCTGTGATCACAAGAAGGGGGAAGAGGGGCAGCCGAGGACACTGCAGTCTGAGACAGGAACTATGGGAGGATACAACTAGGGAGGATGAGCTGTTGGAGGCAGCAGGATCCCTTAAGCTGATGGGAAGGAAGCAGGCTGGGATGTGGAGGGATCAAGGGATCCCTCCTTGATCAGCTGGAAGCAGGGGGACATTCCTGAAAATGTTTGTTTTGGGGGCTAAAAACATGCAGGACAAAGAATCTCCTCACAGACCAGATCTGGAAAGAGATTTTCTGCTCACTCGCAGGGGCCTATCAGCGTATGTGTATGTATACATGTATGTGTATGTGTGTGTGGAGGGACAGTGAAGAGCTCAAGGACTAACTCAGGAGTTTTGAGGTAATTTTATATCAGAGATATACACAGAAAATTAGGAAATCCAAGAGCTCTGTGTTCAGGTGGGTGCCCAGCCTCTCTTTTCTGCCTCTTCCTAGGGTCGAAAATTCACAGCACAGTTTGCTACTTGCAAGGCTTATCTATAGTCTACCTGGCCTTTTTGCCTCCCTCTGTCTAAACACCTAAAATCAGTGAGAGATTACAACAATTTAAAAAAAAAAAAAA
>NW_006921639.1:12923866-12925120 GCF_000298275.1 Orycteropus afer afer
CTCTATATCCAGGATCTCCTACATAGATCCCGCTCCAAGTGGTTGACAGTGGTAGCCAGGCACCATCTAGTTCTTCTGGTCTCATAGTCGTATAGGCTGAAGATTGAATGGTGTACCAGTCACTAGGACTAATTGTTTCCATAAATTTTTGGTTTTCTTCATTCTTCTTTGCTCTGGATGAAGAGAAACTCATTGTTGCATCTAGATGGCTGCTTGCAAGCTTTTAAGATCCCAGTCACTACTCGCCAAAGTAGGAGGTGGAACAATGTTTTGTGTAGTATGATATGCCAATTGAGATTGATATCCCCTGCAACTATGGTTCCGAGCCCACAGGTTCAATTACTCAGTTCCTCTGGGTAGCTTGCTGTGACCAAGAAGTGACTGCAACCTTGCCTCTTGTCAGCTCTTACTATACACCTGGGAATTCAGATCATACAAATAAACTTATAGGACCACTGTCTGCCAACCCTATACATGGTCTTGGGTACACTCCCCGCTTCATAGACATACCTACTAGTTCAGCCTGTCTACCCATCTATCCACCCGTATACCCATGTTTGCCTTCACTGACAATACAGTACTGTATGTGCAAAAGGATTCATGTTTGTTGTCTGTACCTCCCATGTGCCTATCTATTCCTCAAGCCACCATGTTGATCACTCACATTTGGTACATTGCCCTTCTCTTCACCCAAATCAATACTAGTCTCTACCTATCTAACAATGTTCCCTCCCTTCACCTCCTCTCCCACTCCTGGTAACCAACAGAAAAATTAGGGGAGGATGCAACTAGGGAGGATGGGTTGCATGGTATTCCATTCTGTGTATGTCCCATAGTTTGGTTATCCATTCTTCAGTTGATGGACACCTAGGTTGCTTCCATTTTTTGGCTATTGTAAATAGTGCTGCAATGAACATGGGTGTGCATATGTCTTTTCTTATCATGGCTCTTGCTTCTCCAGGATATATACCTAGTAATGGAATGGCTGGGTCAAATGGTATTTCTAACTTTTTAAGGAATCGCCATACTGGTTTCCACAGTGATTGTACCATCTGAGAGTCCCACCAGCAGTGTATGAGAGTCCCAATCTCTCCACATCCTCGCCAACATTTGTTATTTTCTGTCTTGTTGAACTTTGCTACTAGTGCTGAAGTAAGATAGTATCTCATTGTTGTTTTGATTTGTATCTCTCTAATAGCTAATGATCTTGAGCATTTCTTCATATGTTTTTTGGCCACTTGAATATCCTCCTTG
>NW_006921639.1:12934234-12942873 GCF_000298275.1 Orycteropus afer afer
ATTTTGTTCTTGTATTTTCTTCCAAAATTCTTCTAGGGCTTTTTTCTGTGTTTTCCTTGGTCTATCTCTCAATCCTTTGAAGATACCTAAATATATATATATTTTAATTCCTTATCAGAAAGTTCCAAAGCTGCTTCTTCCTCAGAGATGTGTTCTGCTTCTGTATTCTGCTCCTGTGTTTCTACCACTTTATCTTGCTTCTTTCTGTGGACTGTGATGATCTGTTGTGTCCGAGACATCATGGTATTTTTGTATTTGGGTCTCCGTTAACTGTTTGTGAAGAGCAGCCAAGGGTGATTCAGGCTCTTCTTGGTGGTTGTTTATCCTTGGCCTATTGGTGGAGAAGGAAGTGGTGGCTCTCACTCAGTAAGTGAAGTTGCAGGAAGTGTGGGTGTAGTTGTGTCGTATGGGGACTGTTGCTGTCTTCCACTCCATTAGACCAAAAAAAAAAAATTGAGCAACCATCAAAAAAGTAAAAGCACATGGACAAAAAATACACCATGGAATCACACAGGAACAGTAACCAAAAAAAGAAAAAGGGAAAAAGTAGGAGGAAACAAACAAACAAACAAACAAACAAACAAAAACGCTGCAATATCTGGGGAGAGGGCAATAAGAGAAAAAAAGGTAGAGAAGGATAATAATGAAGGAAAAAATGGGAAAAATGAAAAAAGAAAAACAAGGAACGGGGTTAACCATGAGAAAGAAAGAAAAAAAAAAGCAACCAGGAACAGAGAAAAGGAAAAAAGCTTAAAACTATGACCTGGGAGGGGAAGAATAAAGAAAAATAGTAAAAAGGACAAAAGTAATAATACTAATATTAATTTTAAAACAGACAAAAACCAGCAAACTAGAAAATAGGGAAAAAAAATCAGGGGAGGGTACAGCAGGTCACCCAGGCTCCGTCAGAGCACAGAGACTGAGATGGAGTTCCTGCAGGCCCAGAAGGTGGGTGGGAGTGGGGGGTGGCCGCACCTCTGTTCTCCAAGAGGGTGTGGGGTATAAGAGTAACAAGGTGAATTTCACACCTTTCAAGTTGTCCTGGTCTGGAATATCCTTGGGGTTACTGGCAAGTGGAGGCTTTTCTTAAACCCCGGGAGTCTGGGAGAACACTGTCGCTTTAGAAATCCAAAATGGTCAAGCCACTTGTAAACGTTCAAAATGGCTGCACCCTCCGGACAGACGAAAGTCCACAGCTCAGCCCGCTGTCCTCTTCGCTGCCTCCCCTTTTATTCCCCAGCCACCAGAGCAGGCCTCCATGCAGTCTCTGGCTATCAGGGCTGATTTTTAGGTTAATTTTTAGGTCCTACCACCACTTGGCAATACTCAAGGTGTCTGTCCCAGTATCGCTACCAGACCACAACTTCGTATGTCACCTTTTTTAGTATTTTCATGCAAATTCTTCCACTAGTAGGAGTTTAGCCCACTTCTATATCCTTCCCCTCAAGGCTCAGGGTTCTAGGATGATCTTCTTTATCTGTGTTAATTGGCTCCCCTTTTCTTTGTTGAAGAGGGTCTGTGCAGTCTTCCTGCCTATTCTGCCATCTTACCAGAACTCTCCAAATAATTCATTCTTATGAACAAAAATATTTTCAAAGAAAACAATACTATAAAGGAAAGCCAGAATCATATGTTATAAATAGAGAATAACCCTTAAAGCCAACCCAACAACCATCACAACAAAATAAAACTATTATCAGAGGCCCTGGATGGTACAAATAGTGAACATTCTCAGCTGTTAAACCAAAGTTTGGAGGTTAAAGTCCACTCAGAGGCACCTCAGAAAAAAGATCTGGTGATCTACTTTGAAAAGGTCACAGCTATTGAAAACCCTATGGAGCATAGTTCTATTCTGATACACATGTGGAGCTGCTAAGATTTGGAGTGGACTTGATGGCAAGTAGTCTTTGGTAGCAAATCCTAGCTAGATAGTGTTGGCTGTCTAGGTGTCTAGGTCAAAATGGAGAGAGCACACATGAGAGAGATGGTAAAGATGCATCAGTTCCAAAGATGTCTTTTCTCCTTAAGGTGACCAGGGAGATTGGGAACGAATTGGGAACTGGTGCTCTCCCTGTGTGATTCCAGCGCATCCAGTGCCCATCTGGGCACCTCCCCTGGTTACACAGCCTAGAACACTTTCCTCTTAATTGTTTCTTTCCCATCCTGCAAGCCAGTTGTGTGAGCCTTTGTGTGGTAGTTAAGGTTATGTGATAACTTGGCTCAACCTGGTTTTGAGTGGCTGGGCAGCTGGATGTAGTTATTCCCCGTGATGAGACTGGTAATCAACTTCATGGTGGAATCTACTGTGAGCAGGTGAGTACCTGCCTTAAGGATGTGGTCTGCTTCCAGTATTTAAGAAGAAGCTTTTATAAAGGTTTCTGAGTTTTTTGGCATGTTTGCTTTGTGTGTTTGGCCAAGTTTTCATCTCAGTGGCCTGCCATGTTGTCTGCAGATCTTGAGACTGTTTCTGGACTTGAATTAGTAACCTGTCATGTTGCTTGTCTACTTAAAGTTTGTCAGCCTCAGCAACAAGCAGCTGCCTGAGTTAAGAGAAGCCTCCAGCTTCAGTAGGCTGGGAGCAAGAGGTACAGCTGAAGCTCAAGGTTGAGGGGCCTTCACCCAGCCTCAAAACTGGCTGTCAGTTTGAACATCTGGCTTTCTAAACTGTAAGAGAATAACTCTCTGTTAAAGTCATACATTTGTGGTATGTCTGTTATAGCAGCACTAGAGAACCAAAACAAACTGCTAGGCTCCTTTGCAGCTCTAACATTCCTTCCAACTTCACTCTTACAGGAATCTTTCCTTCATCAGATATGGGCTCCCATCAGCAAGTGGTCCAGAGAGGAGGATGCAGTTAGTGTTGGCCTTTTCTCTTTTGCCTGCTCCACAGGAAGGCCTCGCTAGCCCAGCAGTTAAAACTTGCTTTTGAGCTCCCTTCTCCAAATTTTCCTTAGCGCTTCTCTCCTTCTCATCATCCCTACTCCAGAGTCTGGCTGCATTGAGCACTTCACATAGGCTAAATGTTGGTTTGAAAAATAGGTTTCCATTCCAAGATTATTGTCTGCCTTCTTACTCAAGCCTAGGATTTGGGGTCTTTCCTTATTTGATTTGGTTCAGGGGCACTTTCAAAAGAAGGGAAGGAGAGCGAGATAGAGAAGCGGGTTTCAGTTGGGACTTTGTTTATAACTTGGAGAGAAGTGTGTTGGAAGTTTTCACCAGCAGGCAGTCAGCAGGGGTGATGTCAGTGTTAAGCACAGCACTGATGCCAGAATACAGCACCACCCGGCTTGAATTGAGTTCACAAATAGGTAATTTTACACTTCGCACAAGAAAGGTTTATATAAGGAGTATTTCAACAGGCATTCCCCAGTGAATTTCAAATAAAATTTTATTTCTTTACAGGCAAGTGCAAAGAGACAAAAGTTTATTAGTGGTTACCTGCAGCTGGAGGGAGAGGGGAAAGGCACATTATTGCTTAAGGAGTGCTGTGTGTGTTTGTTTTGTTGTTGTTGTTATGTGCCATCAAGTCAGACCTGACTCATAACCACCCCTTCTTGGGTTTCCGAGGCAGTATCACTATGGAAGTAGATTGCCCAACCTTCCTTCTGAGGAGTGGCTGGTGGGTTTGAACCGCCAGGCTTCTGGTTAGCAGTCAAGTGCCTTAGGCACTATGCTGATGAAAATTATTTGGATAGAGCAAAGAATAAAATATCCAAAAGTTCCCTGCCCTTATAAGGCTTATATACTAGCGGATGTGTGAATAACGTTTACAAATTTGCATTTGAGATAATGAATAGGAAAGGAAGTTGTAAGTTCCACATGCTACAAACCCTATGGAACAGTTCAACTCTGCACATATGGGAGTGTTATGAATAGGAATCAACTCAGGGGCAACTAACAACGATGACATGCTAAGTAAAATAAGGGATTGTGTTCACAAAGAAATAGTAGCACCAGCAAACACTTACATGGCATTTAAGAAATTCTGGTGCATGCTACAACATTGATGGACCTTGGCAACATTATCTAGAATAGATAAATGCATAGAGACAGAAGTAGATCAGTGGTCTCTATGCGTTCCTCTATTCTAGATATTTCATATAAATGGGATCATACAACATTTGTTCTTTTGTGTCTGGCTTCTTGCACTTAGCATAATGTTGTCAAAGTCCATTAATGTTGTAGCATGTAGCAATGGGGAGTTAGTTATTTATTTGGCTTTAGCAAACAAAAATTTATTTTTTTCACAGTTTAGGAGGCCAGAGTATAAATTTAGGGCACCAACTCTAGAATAAGTCATTCTATCTCTGTACGCTTTCTTCTCTTCTTTGGTTCCTTGGTGATCACCACATGGCATCAATCTTTCTACATTTGCACTTCCTTGCTTTGCTTAATCTGCTCTTTTTATATCTCAAAAGTGATTGGCTTAAAATATACCCTACACTAATATGGTGTCATTATTATAACATAGAAAACCTTATTCCCAAATGAGATTACATCTACAACTGTAATAGGACTGGCAATACGTATTGGGCGGGGGGGAGACCACAATTCAGTCCATAACATGACCCACAACCAATGCTCTTACAATTAGCTCATGAAAGATAGGAACACACATGGATATTAACAGTAATTCCCTTCTCAGAATCAGAAATAAGGATGGTTCATCTATGCTGCTGCTCGTCAACTTCTACTGCATCTGATTCTTGAAGAAAGTACCTCAGGTCAAGCCTGGCATGTGTCCAAGTATAAATGGAGCCATAAAATCCACAGCAGAATGAATTCAGAGCAAAGTGAACATAACTGACCTAATAAATCCCAAACCCAAGGTAAACTAAACTATTATTTTAAAATAAATATACACTTAACAGAAAAGTTTGGTAGTAATGCTTATAATTTTTTCAATCTTATTATATTAGAACGAATCATGCTTAATTGAATCAGAATAGATTCAGATAGTTCACATTTGTAAAGCACAATGCATATGCTGTAATCCAATCAAAATATGAGGTATATATCAGCACTAAGAAGCTCTAGTGGCACAGCGCCTACGGCATTTGACTGCTAACTAGAAGGTTGGCAGTTCAAACCCACAAGCCACTCTTTGGAAGGATGATGGACAATCTACTTCCGTAAAGATTTATTGCCTTGGAAACCCCATGGGGCTCACTATGAATTGGAATCAACTTGATGGCAATGGGTTTTGTTTTTTTTCTTCGGTCAGCACTAGGAGTAATCAGTTATGGGGAAGGACCTGCAGAGAAAATAGAGGTGGAGAATATCCAATGAAAAGAATTCTCTGAAATTCTTGTGCTTTGCCCATGCTGTTTACTTTGATTACAATGTTCATTCCTCAAAGTCCATCTAGAAAAATCTTGCCGTTTCTTCAACCTTGTCACCTATTTGGGAAGCTGTAGTGTTTTTTGTTTGTTTATTTTTGTAGTGAAAATATTCACACCAAAACTTTCACTGGGGACAATGGGGGTAATAGATGAATCCTTCACTCTCTACCCAGCCTGCCTGCATCTGCTCAGCTTCTGTCCTCTCTCAGTACTCTCCTGGTCTCCACCTCCTAATTTCCACTTGGACCATTTGCATTCCTCCTGCCTTCCAGGTGTCCCCGGCCCCAAACCCCCAGTTTCTGGTGGGGTTCTTTGTCTACTTTCCTGCTTTAAGCTGCCCCCAACCTCACCCTCAGTTTCCACTTGGACCCTTTCTCTTCATTCCCAGGCTTGTCTGTTCCCACCCTCCCTTGCATTTAGTTCCTCTTCTGCTCTTAGGATTGGCTCTTTTGAAACAGGCAATCTACCTCCTACATTAAAACACTACTTAAACACCCTGTGGAGACAGGATCTGGGCTGATGCTACTCTAAGCCTCAGCCCATCTGCCGGACAGATGATTCAATAAAACTTATTTTTCTAACAATTCACCCTAGTCCTGTTCCTTTTGGCATCCAACACCTAATGCGTAGCTATTGCTAAATGGGTACAGAATTTCTGTTGGGGTGATAAAAACATTTTAGAAATAGATAATGGTGAAGATTGAGCAACACTGTGAATATAACTAATGCCCTGAATTGTACACTTGAAAATAACTAAAATGACATGTTTATGTTACATATATTTTACTAAAATAACATTAACACAGAACAAAAATGGTGGCAGTGCCTCTAAGAGGGAGTCAGAGGATGGAGAAACACACCAAGGACCCTCAGAATCCAAGAAGCTGGGCCATTAGAGCTCTCTGCTGAACAGTAGGAGGGTAGGGTCTGGTGTGTCTTGTTCCCCATTGTGCAGTACTCGAGGGCCTAGGACAGGGGCTAGTCCAATGTGGTAGGCCTCAGGAGATACCTGGTCAGTGAAAGGGAAAAAGGGAACATAGAACCTGTTGAGTCCATGCTTCTTATTTCATAAGCAGGGAAACCGAGACTATGCCAGTATTTATAGCTAACAAATAGTAAAACCAAGAAGCAGGCGAGGCCTCAGCCTGTGTACTTTAGAAATGGAGGTTCTTTCTGTGGCACCAGGTGGCCAAGGTTAGCGGGGTGCCTCTCCTAGAGAGCACAGAAGCACAGAGCCCCTGCCTGTCTCACTCCCCCATACCCTGTTGAGGGCCCCCTCCAATCTCCGGAACAGCTGCTAATTAGCAGCTCAAATTGGAAAGCCAGGAGGCCAGTTAACCTTTGCAGTTTGAAGTGGTTTAGGTGGGAGAAGGGAAGGAAGAGAAGTAGGAAGAAAAGGAATAATGACAACAACAGTAATGGCTATTTATTCAAGACCTGCTATAGGTCAGGCACTGTGAACAAGTCTTTTACATGTATTATTTTTAATTCTTCAACATTTCTAAAGTAGGTTATTATCCATGGTTAGATGAGCCTGGTCTCTGTTTTTAAACAAAACAAATTATGGAAATTTTCTAAAGAATAGGAAAAATAAATATGGGTGGAATTATGCACCCCAGATAAGTATTCAGAGCCCCTGTCCTTGCTCAGCAGCAAGGTCAGCAAATCTCCTCCTTCCTGTCTTGCAGGCTGTCCAAAGACTCTCTAGGTTCTACAGCCCACAAAGAAGCTATCAGCCCTGGAGCATCCACTGACCTCCCCTAACTTCACAAGGGGGAGAGAGAATCACTATTAGCAGCCCAAGGCTTATTCCTGAGGCCAGACACGTCACCACTCTCCAAATGATCCACAAACAGGGGTCAATGCATTTTTTTTTGCAGTGTTCCCTCCCCTCCCCTCCCACCCCTTGCAAGCAACAAAGAAAGTTTCCCTCTATATATAAAACTTTCCTTGACCCTCCATAACAACAAACTAATACTATATTTGTACTTCTGTGATTGACTTATGTCACTCAGCATAATGTCCTCCAAGTTCTTCCATATTATGCGGTGTTTTGCAGACTCTACATTATTCTTTAGTACTGCATAGCATTCCATTATGTGTATGCACCATAGTTTGGTCATCCACTCTTCCACTATAAATCTTAGAGATAAGTCCCTTGCCAGATATGTAATTATTGGCAAATATGAATTTGTTGCTGTCATTTTTGTTATGTGCTTTTTCATGGTGTCGATTTCTTTGTTCCATATAATTTTCTATGCTGAGCTAGTTTTGTTTATGAATCATGTTATCACTTCTTTCATTGCTATTGTTTTAATATCTGCTGAATATTCATGCTGGTCTTCTTTTTTGATGTGAAGATTTATCATTTTTCTCTGAGGTTACCCTGTGGTTTATAGTTTCTTCCTAAGTTTAGAACAGTCTGTTCTATCTTATAGTGTCTTGACTTCCCTACCATCTAGAAGTTCTGTAACAACATAGTTTTTTCCCTCTTCTTGGTTTGTAGTTGTCCTCATTTGTCAATTGATGTCCTCATTTCCCTGTTTACAATCTTGTAGGCTTCTTTACTTTGGATACTTCCAGACTTGGGTTGGTTTCTGGGTTATATTATCATGTGTGTTAATGGTCAGTTGTTGTTGGCTGTTGTTGCTTCTCTGTCCGAAGGACTCCTTTTAGCATCTCTTGTAAGGGTGGTCTGGTTTCAACAAATTCCCTTAATTTCTGCTTATCTGGGAATGTCCTGATTTCACCATCATATTTAAGGGACAATTTTGCTGGGTACATAATTCTTGAGGAGCTCTGGTAGGCATAGTGCCTAAGGCACTTGACTGCTAACCAGAAGGCTGGCAGTTCAAACCCACCAGCCACTCCTCGGAAAGAAGGTTGGGCAATCTACATCCGTAGTGATACTGCCTCGGCAACCCAAGGAGGGGTCGCTATGAGTCGGGTCCGACTCAATGGCACATAACAACAATAACATAATTCTTGATTGGAAATTTTTCTCTTTCAGTTTTTTATATATACCATCCCATTGTCTTCTCATCTGTGTGGTTTCTGTCGAGAAATCCGAGCTTAGTCTTGTAGGTAACTTTTCATTTTTCCCATGCCGCTCTCATGATTCTTTCTTTGTCTTTGGTTTTGGTAAGTTTGATAATGGTGATTTTCTTTTGGGTTCTATCCTGTTTGGGGTTAGTTGGATTTCCTGAATGGATATATTCTCATCTTTCATCATACCAGGAAAATTCTCTTCCAACAAATTTTTGACAATTTTCTCTGTGGTTTTATTTGTCTCTTCCT
>NW_006921639.1:12943845-12948040 GCF_000298275.1 Orycteropus afer afer
TTGAACCACCAGCCTTCTGGTTAGCAGTCAAGTGCCTTAGGCACTATGCTACCATTAGCACCTACTATATGGCAGGCAAGGTCCCTAGGTGGTAAAAACAGTATTGTCAGAAGGGACCATTCCATAAAGAAGGCTATCATGCTTGGTAAAGTGGAGGGTCAATAAAAAAAGGAAGGCCTTCAGTGAGATGAATTGACACAGTGGCTGCAATGATGGGCTCAGGTATAGCAAGGATTATGAGCCTGATACAGGACTGGGCAGTGTTTAGTTCTGTTGTACATAGGGTCGCTATGAGTTGGAGCCAACTCAATGGCACTTAACAACAACAACAACACTAACTTAAAGGTTGGCAGTTCAAACTCACCCAGTGGTGGTCCTATAGAAGAAGGGCCTGGAAGTTTGCTTTCATTAAGATTATAGCCAAGAAAATTCTATGGAGCAGCTGTTCTACTCTGTAACACAAAGGGTGGCCATGAGGAAAGTTGACTTCATAACAACAGGTTTGGTGCTTATTTTCTTTTTCTTATTGATATATCAGTCAGGATTCTCAGTTGGTGTAAACATTTAGTGCATTTGGTTACTCATCAAAATGTTGGTAGTTTAAGTGCACCCAGAGGCATATTGGAAAAAAGGCCTGGAGATCTACTTTCAAAAAATCAGCCATTGAAATGTCTCTGTAGGACAGTTCTACTCTGACACAAATGGAGTCATTATGAGTCAGAATTCACTCCATAGAAACTGGTATATGCCAGGCCTGATGCTGGGCACTTCATGTTCATTTAATCCTCACCATAACTCAAGAGATAGCTATAATGATGTCTATAAACTGAGAGGTTTATAGGTCACAAGTTCCTGCAGCCCCCCAGTGCTGAGGACTCCACTGTCCATGCTCTTTCCATTGCACCTTCCCACCTTCCTACTGGAGAAGTCAGGACGGTGGCCACTGAATCCCATTAAAAGGATGGAACCTGGGAGGTGCCCTTGGAGCAGTGAATGGAGTGTGTGTGTGTGTGTGTGTGTGTGTGTGTGTGTGATGGCTCCTGGGGAAGGAGGAGGGCAGTGAGGCAGGAGGAGCAGCAGGTTCTAAGAGGGATGGGTAAACAGTTTGGACTGACAGTAAGGAGAGATGAGAGGGATTAAACTCAGGCTCTGTACTAAAGGGTAACTTCTGAGTCAGCAGTACTGAAGGCCATGTTCCCCTGAAGGGCCGACCTTGGTGACCTTGTGATTTCAATAAAGTTTAGCTACTATTTCATCCTCTCCCAGAGCCCAGATTCTATTCTGATCCCACAAGACCTTTTGTTGAGCTACAGTTCATGACAAGCTTCCTCCCATGTGCCTTTGGGACTATTTATGGCATATAAGGAGTTCTCAACAACCAGAAAGACTGTCCACGGGGAAGAGATTGCTAATGTATGCAAGTGGCAGTAGGGCCTCCCAGCATCCCTGATCGCCTGGGGAACCACTACTCTGCCCTCTCTTGAGCCCACACTATGGTCCACAGACCCAGGGAACTGGGAAGCTAAGTGAATGCCTTGCTAGTCCTAGTAGTGGTTTTTCCTTCTCTGGCCCTCATACAAGACCTGCCAATGTCATTGACTCTCCTCCAAGCAAAGAAGAGGAGCAATCCCACGTGGCAGCCCACTGTTGGCGACTCAATTTCACCATCAGGATGGAAAATCTTCAGGGATTATTATTATTTTCCAAAGGGTTGGCCACCTCCCACCCTCCCATCCCCATTGCCATTAGTGGTTCTTTAAAATGCAATCCAATATTCTGGTGAATATCACTTTGAAAACAAATCTGATGTCCCCGCCTTGTCTTAATCCCCATGTAAACTTCCTGTCCACTGCTCAGAGCTGACCCAGCACTGGCCCCATGGAGCTAGATTCTAAAATGACTTGGCTTGGAAGATGGGATGAAATGAAAATGGCAGCTCATAATTATGGAATGGACAAAGAGGGACTAATCTGAGATCTACCACCCTAAAGAATTTAGGTTTCTTTAAACTCTAGGTGACAAGTGATCCACAAACATGTACACACTCAGCAAGTGTAAGGCATCCTTAGTCAAGGATAATATTGACATGCAGGGGTCCAGCCAAATTGGACAGAGACAGGGTTATAAATTACAGAATAAGACTGTGGGCACCAGCTCATTTCAAATTTGTCAAGGACATTATTAGCCTCCTGATCCCTCTCTCTTTCTCCCCTAACTCTTTAATCTACTGCAAAGAACAGGAATGTAAGATCAGCACTCTGAAGACCTGACACGTTTCTCATTAAGATTTTGCTTACACACACATGTGCATATACACACACACACACACACACACACACCTACCTCTCACTCTTCAGTTAGCTAACTCCCTTTCACTTCTAAGAGAAATTAAGACCTTGGGGAGGCTAAAGTGGCTTAGTAAAATTCCTCCAAGGGTATAGGGTTCAAAGACTATGGATTGAATTCCAAAGCCCCTGGATTGACCTTCAAGTATACTTTAACTTCTGCCATCACTTTATATTTATTCCTTGCTTAGGAACTTAAAATAGTGACCCATTGCATCACCCCAACTTCTTATCTGGCATTTAAGATCATTCTCTGGGTCTCCATTGCTTTCCAATTTTCCCTCTGCCTCAAAGAACACATGTGCATGTGTGAGAACACACACACACACACACACACACACATCCCTTCACTTTTCTTCTCCTCAGGAAAGGTCTTCCTCCTTGTCTCTGTCCCATTCCTGTGGTATCTGACTCATTCCCAAAAACTAAGCCAGATTTCTACTGGTACACAGTTCTTTCCCTTCTTGGAATGCCAGGTGAATTTAATATGATTCTACCATCCTTTCCTCTAGATAGCTTTTTTTTTTTTTTTTCCAGCTCCTTATTTGGTAGGCACTGATCTTTTCTCCTTGACTAGATTATACACATGAGGCACTGATGGTTCAGTGCTAGAATCCTTGCCTTCCATGCAGGAGACCCAGGCTTAATTTCTAGTCAATGCACCTTATACGCAGCCATCACCTACCTGCCCTTCAGTGGAGCTTTAGGTGTTACTGTGATGCCAAACAGATTTCAGTGAAGTTTCCAGAATAAGGAGGACTAGGAAGAATAGCTTGGTGATCTACTTTTGAAAATCAGCTAATGGAAACCCTATGGGTCATGATAGTCCGATCTGCAACCAATCCTGGTGATGGTGCCGGACTGGGCAGGGTTTCGTTCTGTTGTGCGTGGGGTCAGCATGAGTTGGGGTCCAACTCAATGGCAGATAACAACAAAAACAACAGATCATAAACCCCATGAAGTTGCATTTCTCTTTTTTTATCCTCTGGGGTGCCTAGCACAGGTCTAGGCCCACAGTAGGCTCTTGGGAAATACTGAATAATTGAGTATTTTAGATTTCTATCTTAAGGAATAATCCCTAGTTTCTTTAAAAAAAAAAAAAAAATCCAAAGAAAGCAAAGCGGAAGAAATGTAATCAGGGAGCATTTGGATATTTTCCACAGGACGTTTTAAGAGCACCTGCTTCTGTGTGTTTGTGTACATGGATGTGCTTGCCCTCTTGGGTATATATGTGGTCGTTTAGAGCCAAGCAAAATTAGGCTCATTAAGAAGATATTGGCTGACCACCTGCATCTGGGTATGTCCACACAGTCCTGAGATTGTCCTAATTTGAGATGCATTTTTCTTCACACATTGTAACAAACCCACAGTAATGAGAGAGTGCTGAGGCTGGAATGCCTAATGAGCTGTGGATTACAAAATGATGAGATAGCATCTTGCAGATTGTAATTAACACAGGCCCCTATTATGTCCTATCAGAGCTACGTCTTCTCGCTGACAAGTAATTCCCCAAAATAATCACTTGTGTTTCAACATCTCAATGTGAGGACTAATTGTGAGA
Source organism: Orycteropus afer afer (assembly GCF_000298275.1). Lineage (NCBI taxonomy): Eukaryota > Metazoa > Chordata > Mammalia > Tubulidentata > Orycteropodidae > Orycteropus > Orycteropus afer. The sequence goes on from NW_006921639.1 coordinate 12,947,752, forward strand.
CACTCCTGCCTGGAAAGGGTACCCAGAGCAACTGGAGGACAATTACATGGAGATCAGTGACTGCTGGGTACAATTACCTGGACTTGGATGTGTGGTGAGTCTGAGAGTGGGGAATAAGGCTTTGGTCAGGCATTCAGACAGCATCTGCCCATGGATGCTGGCTTCATAGCAGGTTTTCTGCAGAACATGGCATCCTTGAGCATAAGAATGAAGCACTCATCAGGAGTACTTGGAAGAACTTAAATTCATTTTTGTTTTCTTAAATGACTTTACTCGTGATTTTTTTTTT
>NW_006921639.1:12948560-12950113 GCF_000298275.1 Orycteropus afer afer
TTTATAGACGATAAAACTGAGGCTTAGACCTGTTCTAGCTAACACAAAGCAATAGATATTGTTATTGTTGTTGTTATGTGCCCTTGAGTCAGCCCCTACTCATAGCGACCCCTCCTTGGGTTTCTGAGGCAGTATCACTACAGAAGTAGGATTGCCCAACCTTCCTTCCGAGGAGTGGCTGGTGGGTTTGAACTGCAATAGATATTAGAGGTGGGGTTTCAAGTCGAGTCTCTAAGTCCAAAATCTCTGCACATGCTGCAATGCCTGTTTATCTCCTCATCTTTAAAGGGGGATGATGACACTCTCTCTCCTGGCTGCCTTATAAAGTTGCTGTGAGAATTGAATACAATACTGGATGTAGAAGTGCTTGGCAATCTGTATTGTGTTATAGAGATAGAGGTCTGGCTAGGCAGTGCCTAGCAACCATCCAGATACCCTACCCAGCTGCCAAGTAAGTAAGCAATATTCATCAAAAGATATTTAATTGGGTCTCACTGAGAAGCTGAGATTGAGGAGATTTGTGTAGAAGTTTGTGTAGGTATGCAGGCACAGACATCATGATTTGAAAGGAAAGAGTAACTGGACCAACTGGGCAGGACGGAAGGAATAAGACTTGTGCTGGTCAGTGGGGGCATCCTGACAATATCACCCACATCTGAAATAAACATTTAATCAAAATCAAAACCATGTGCTTACACCAGTCAGACATCTGGTTATATGCAGCTGTAAGACGAGTTTCCTAGCCTCCTTCTAACCAGATTATCAGTCTCGTCTATAAAAAAAAAAAGTCTAGGGCTGCTACTGGCATGGGGATCAGAAGAGGCATGTATTTGAAGTTATGGGTGAACACAGTTAAGGAGTTGAGTATGAGAGATGGGCCAGGACCAAAGATACTTGGAATGGGGTTCTCTCTGTCATCTGCTTCTTTTGACTTTTCTCTGCTTCTATATCTCTCCCTGTCTCTGCCTCTCTTTCATCCTGACTCTTGAATTTAGGAAATATGTGTGTGATGATTGACATTATGTGTCAATGTGGCTAGGCCAGGATTCCCAGTATTATGCAAGTATCCTCCATTTTATGATTTGTTGTAATTATCCTCCATTTTGTGATGTTATATAACTATTCTCCTATTCTCCATTTTCTGTATGTTAACAAGGCAGATTAGGATGGAATGTATCTTTAATTGCACCTTTCAAGAGTTATACCTTAAGAGTCACACCTTTACTCAAGTCTTACCCTTACTCAATTCACACACTTACTCAAGTTACTACTCTTATCTAATGTAAGGGGAGTTTCCTTGAGGGTATGGCTGCGTCCACATGTATGTTGTAGTTGTTGTTAAGTGCCGTTGAGTCATTTCCGATTCATAGCAACCCCATGCACAGCAGAACGAAACACTGCCCGATCCCGCGCCAGCCCCACAATCCCTACTATACTTGAAACCATCATCGCAGCCACCGTATCAATCCATCTCCTTGAAGGCCTCCCCCTCTTTCGCCGACCCTCCACCCTACCAAGCATGACATCCTTCTCCAGGGAATGGTCCCTTCTTA
>NW_006921639.1:12952268-12968360 GCF_000298275.1 Orycteropus afer afer
TCTTCAATTTCCTCATGTGTGGCTTTGGTGGTTGGGGCATAAATTTGAATAACAGTCATATTAACGGGTCTTCCTTGTAGGCGTATGGTCCACATCCACATGTATATGTATATGTATATATGAATATATATGTATATATATATTTGTATATGTATATGTATGTGTGTGTGTGTGTGTGTATATATATATATATATTGAATACTGTGGCAAAGCTCTCTCTCCCTCTGGCTCCTACATCTGGTTTGTCATCATCTAACCTCTGGTTCTTAGGATTTGAGCTAGCAGTAATTCTGGGATTCACCAGCTTCTGCAGCCCAGTGAGCCAAAAGCCTGGCATCTGACTTGCCAATTGTGGATTCACCAGCCCCTGCAACCACCCTGACATCTGACCCACAGATTTGGGAATTGTCAGCCTCCACAACCACATGAGCCATTTCCTTGAGATCAATCTCTCTCTCTCTTTCTCTTTCTCTCTCTCTTTTCTCTCTCCACCTTCTTCCTTCCCTCCCTCGCACCCTCTCTCTATATACACATACACACACATGGTTTATTGATTTTGCTTCTCTAGAGAACCCCATCCAAGACAATATGGAATTTACAAGCTTTGACCCTATTGTGTTTGTAAGAATGTTGGGATCAGGAACTGGTTCTCATACTGAAAGGCACAGGTAAAGTGGACACAGCATCTTAAATGTCTACCCAGAGAATCTGCCAAGCCCCCCACCAGCCTTGGATGCTGAGCCCCACTCCTCTATTGGAGTTCCTGATGGAGACCAGATAAATTAATTGATATTCTGTTTGGCAACTCTCTGAAAGGAAGCTCTCCAGCCCTCTGTGGGTTCAGCATTTGTCTTGGAAGAGGACCAAGCCAAGAGTAGAGTTTGACCAAAAGTAGGTGGAATTGACTCATAAGAGCCAACTCAGGCAACCACTACCATCCAAAAAAGGACAAAGAAGGTGGGTGGGGAGAGAAATTGGGGAACGTCAATGAAGATGATAATTAGCTGAGAAAAACTTGTAGCCACAGCCTGGGAGGGTGCAAGGCTGGGTACGTGCAGCCACACATATCCTCCAGATGGGGCAAAAGCAAGAAATAGAGCCTGAACTTGAGCTCTACATCCATACACTGTGAAGGTATATTCTCCCTTGAGCCTTAGCACCCAACACTGGGCCACCAGCCAGAATCTCTTCTGGAATTTAGAAATAACCAAGGCTAGTTACACAACAGGGGAATACCTGACTTCTACCAACCAGGAACCTTGTAACTAGCTATGTGGCCCTGTTTTCAGTGAACTTGGAGAAGCAGGGAGTCAATGATTGCTATTCTGCTCACAGTTGTAGTGGTGGCACCCTTAAGACAGGACACCAAGGGGTGCGAGCTTCTTTCTTGATTGTTTGTTCTGTGTGTCAAAGACGGCTTCTGCCTTCATTCTTGAAATTGCCATTGAGCTTAACAGAGAAGGCGGTGTTATGGTATTTTCTCTGGGGAGGCTTTTAGAAGTAAAGAGAGATGTAAGGAAGAAAGATAATTATTAGACATTTCCTCAATTGAAAGTAATGAATGAATGTTTTGAAAATTAAATTGTTGAGTTGCAGCAATGAACACATACTTGGATAAGTTGAGTGGAAAAATTACATCGTGGTTGGTGTTAGTTGCCATTTAGTTGGCTCCAGTTCATGGCAACCTTGCATACAACAGAATGAAAACTTGCCTGATGCTGCACCATCTTCATGATCATTGGTTTGTTTGTGACCAACTTCTGCCTTAGTTATCTAGTGCTGATATAACAGAAGTACCACAAGTGGATGACTTTAACAAACATAAACTTATTTTTACAGTTTAGGAGGCTAGAAGTCTGAATTCAGGGCACTAGCTATAGGGGAGGGACCTCTGGTGGTATAGTACCTAAGCCATTTGACTGCCAACTAGAAGGCTGGCAATACAAACCCACCAGCCACTCCTCAGAAGGAAGGTTGGGCAATCTATTTCCGTAGTGATACTGTCTTGGAATCCCAAGGAGGGGGTCTCTGTGAGTCAGATCCGACTCGTCGGCAGTGTGTTTGGGTAGCTGTAGAGGAAGACTATCTCTCTGTGGGCTCAGGGGGAAGGTCTTTGTCCCTTTTTAACATCTGTGGGATCAGTGATCCTTGGAGATCTCCATGTATCTTGGCATCAATCCTCTCCTGAGTCTAGGAGGCTCTCAGTGCTGGGACCTTGGACCCAAAAGATGTGCTCTGCTCTTGGCTCTTCTTTCTTGATAGTACTGAGGTCCCTCTCTGCTTGCTTCTGTCTCATTTTATCTCTTGTAAGATAAAAGGTTATGCAGGCCACACCCCAGGGAAACTCCCTTAACACTGGATCAGGGCTGTGACCTGAGTAAGGATTGTAACTTAAGTAAGGGCAATACATCCCTCCATAGTGCTGCCTCATTAAGATAACAAACATAACCAAATCCTCTTTAACATAACCTAATCCTATAGTTAATCACCATAGGCAGAGGTTGTTGTTGTTGTTGTTATGTGCCTTCGAGTCGCCCCGACTCATAGCGACCCCTCCTTGGGTTTCTGAGGCAGTATCACTACGGAAGTAGGATTGCCCATTTACACCATTTCACAAAATGGAGGATAATCACGCAGTACCGGGAATCATGGCCTAGTCAAGTTGATACATATTTTTTGGGGAAACTGTTTGATCCATGACAACCATTGTTGCTGCTATTGTGTCAATACATCTTATTGACGGTTTCTCTGCCCCTCTGCTTTACCTGACATGATATCCTTTTCTAGTGATTGGTCTTTTCTGATAATGTATCCTAAGTAAGCAAGATGAAGACTCACCATCCTCACCCCTAAGCAAGGCTTTGAACTGGTTCAAAATGGTTCAATGATTGCTGATGTAAACAAGGGCTACATATGTGTTGCATAGCAACCAAATCTGTTGCCCATGGTCCAGAGATCTGCACATAATGTTGCTTTCCTAAAGTCCTGCCCTTTCCTAAAGTCCTGCCACAGTCTTGAAGGTTTCAGGAATCTGATGTGGGAGACTGGATTATTGGCAGGTCTCTGGAGAGCAGCACACATTCAAAGCAGCATGGTGAGCTGCCATCTTTTTGTGGGACTCAGCTGTTTCCTACTTGGGTCAAAATACCACCGGCAACAGATTTGATTGCCAGACAATGCATATATGCCCCTTGTTTACTATGGCAATTACTGAATCATTTTGAACTGGTTTGAAGCCTTGCTTCTTAGGAGAATTCTATTTGTATTTCTCTAAGACTGATATATTCAATATTCTTTGCCAGCACCACAGTTCAAATGCATCAAATCTTCTGTCTTCCTTTTTAATTTGTTTAGCTTTCACATGCATGTGAGATGATTGAATGTGTATATATAACCTAATTGTAGTCCAGCACCAGGGATCTGCCAACCTATTATCTACTGTCAATTTGTAGATCTTGCTGCTGATGCCAGTGTTCCCCCCACAGTCTCTGAGGCCTGCACAGATTTCTTTGGGAAGGGAGCAAAGTGGTATGTACTTGATTCTACTGCACATCTGCCTCTCCATTGTGCCTTGCACAACTACCAGGTTATCACAAAGGAAATGATAGAGAGCCAGACAGAGAGAGAGAGAGAGAGTTCTATTCAAGTGTAGGATTTGGCCTCTGGAATGTGGAATTCAAAGTCTTCATATCACAGCTTAACTCTCTTCCTAAAGATAGAGAGGGATGACTTTGGGAGGGCATTGTGAAACTTCTCTAACATGATAATTAGATGAGCTTACATGGTGGGCACCTCAGACGTAGAAATTAAATAGTAGAATTCACAGGATTCAGCCATGGAGACTATGGAGGCCAGGTATTCCCTGACCCAGGGCTAACCGAGACATCGTCTAGGACTAGTACCTCACAGATCGTCACTCTAGAGTGCGACACGATGCTCATTTCTTTGAGCCTCTACTCAAATAATCACTCATTTTTCCTCCCAGTCACTCAGTCTTTGGGTCCATCAAGTTCTACCTGTTCCTCAGCTGTATCCTCGCTCCTGTTCATGGTACAAGAACTGCTCTCTCCTTCTTTCCTTGTTTCAATTTTTTAAAATGCTTGATGATCAAGAAACCAGGTTTCTAGATTGGAGAAGAGGAGATCCTAGGAAGAACCATTGCTGTCTTCTGGAAGAGTGGTGGATACCCGGAAGAGTAATTAGATTTTTGGATGGTCCAAGTAGTAGATTTAAGAGCCATGGTTTCAGGTCAGTATAAGGAAGTTAGCAGCTCCAGTAGTTAGGAGCTGGGTCACAATTCAAGCAGCTGATTGTGGAGGAAGTATATCTACCATTGACATTTCATCATCATCCTCATCTCCATTGTTGCATCATCCTCACCGTTTACAGAGCACATTTTGGATGGATGCCGGACACTCTGATAAGCACTTCATATGCATTATCTCAGTCCCTTTAACTTGCTGCCACCTTCTAATCCTGGACCCACTGTCCCTATTCTTTGTCTCCCCTGGCTTGTTGTTTTCAGGACGTTTGGAGCTTGGAACAAGGAATCTCAAAAAGGTTTGATAGCTTGGGTAGAGTGTGTTGGTGGTCAGGAATTACCCCCAGAACCGCAGAGCTTAGAAAATAAAGTACTTTCCAGAAACAAAAACAAATTCACCTTCCTGTATTTGACAACTGGGGCTCATATTTAGTCTAGTATGAAGTAGATAAAATATTCATTTGGCCCAGCTTTCCCTTTTTCAGTTTCTTAACGGTTAATGCACCTAGCTGCTAGCTGAAAGGTTGGAGGTTCAAGCCCTCCCAGAGGCTTCTTGGAAGAAAGCCCTGGTGATCTACTAGTGAAAAATCAGTCACTAAAAAGCCTATGAGCACAGTGCTACTCTGACACAGATGACACAGCCATGAGTCAAAATTGATTAGATGACAGTTAGTTTTTTTTAACCCCAGATTCCATGAGATAGCCCATCACTACTTACTGCCTTTTCTAGCATCGTCCACCCTACCCCACATGGAAAACTACAAATAGAAATGAGTTATTAACAAGTTTATGTGAAATTTAAAATTTTTCATTTGCTCTTCCAGGGGATTGTTTTTTTCCTACAAGTTTGATCTCTCATAGCACAATGAATGTCTTTGTTCCCTAATTATTAAATGAATGTTAATGTAAGAGAGCAAGTGAGAGTATTTTAGAGACTTGGTAAGAGAGCTGGTTCTTCTCAACCACACTATATGGGCAAGTGCCAGCATAGATAAGAATGGATAGCAAGGCCCCTTGCAAACTCTAAAACACTATACAAATATAAAGAGTTAATAATAAGAAAATAATAATGATAATAATTCTCTGATAGCTACCATTTCTCAAGTATTCACCATGTGCTAGGTCCTTATACAACCTTATGGACATAAGTACTATGATCTTCATTTTTACAGATGCAAAAACTGGCTGTCAGAGTAGTAATTAAATTGTCCAAGGTTACACTTCTAGAAAGGTACATAACTTGGATTTGAACCCAGATCTACCTGCTGTTGACAAATGACCTTGATTCTTTGCCATATTTCCCTTCATGTCATTCCCCTGTGGTAGATTTTATTACATAGGGAGCTTTCTCTATTTGCCACAATGCTAGAGTTTCCCTTGTCATGACATGGGCATTTTCCAAGGAAAGTTCAACTCTTTAGGAGTCTTCTTCTCTGCCTTTATTGGGAAAAGTGGAACACCTTGATATTACCAGTCTGCTGCAAGCCATGTGGTCATTCTGTCTTCAGGATGTATTTTTGGTCACAATTTTCCTACACTGTCCGGGCCAGTGCCATGATTAGGCACAACACTTCCTGAAATATCCATCCAAGGCCATGCTGGCTCCACCACCTTGGATGGAGCCCAGAAGAAGGTTTTTATGGAACACATCTTTAAACTAGTTAACAATTTAGGAATAACTTGACTATAAAAGCAAAACACATGTGCATGCACAGCAAACTTTTTCCCTGGGTTCAGATGACCTCAAAGCCATGCACTTAAACCTGCAAATAGGGCTAAGTAATTATATGGTCCTACAGGAGGTCCAACTGTCTAACAAAAATTTTGTCATAAAAATAATTAGATTGCAGGATATTTAAAAATAGGATCGAGAGGTAGAGCCAAAGTTTCCACCCTCATTTGACTTCGTAAAAGGGACACAAAGTAGAAAAATAAGAGACCAAAGTATTTGGCAGGTTGGAATTCCAGACTACATTTCCCAGAGCATATGCCTGCTACTGGTGAGATGATCGGATGTAGAAGCCTTTCCAAAAGACCCCACTGAGAATGTTTGTATCCTGTCACTTCCCAGTATGTTTTCCTAAGCGGAACCCAAACCACCTTTCTCCCAGTACCATGCTTCCTTCATGACTTGTCTCTGCCACTAAAGTTTATATACAAATGTTAATGGTGTGTACTCTGTGCCTGGAGAGAGGCAAGTGATGTGCAAGTGATTCCCTGGTGGAGTGAGTTAGGAGATGTCTTGTGGAAACTGAAGGGCCAGTTTGTTTCAGGATAAATGGTCTTATTGTTTCCTTTTGCCTAATTTCAGTTGATTCCTCACAGCTAGCCTAGCATGTATGTGAGTTGCTATTGGGATAGGAAGAAAAAGTAATGTTTTGTTATTTATTTATTATTTGTTATAATAGTTGTTCTCCATAAGCAGCAGCCAACATATCCAGGAATATAGTCTTCTCCCATGCCATATCCTCTACCAGGGATCTGAGCACTAGGCTATTGTTCAAGTCTCTCTGGCTGTATCAAATCCCCTCTCACAGTTGTTAGACCTCTTCCTGGTAAGGTTTTTTTGAGAAGGGCTAGCTTTTCTTCTCGGTGATGGGTTTGTTGAAAAACAATAATGTTTTCTACAAAGATGTCAAGGGTTGTGTATGCTTTGATGGGGAGAGGGTAAGAACTCTGAGAAATAAGTCCCTGAAGCTAGAGGTGCTGTTTGAATATCTCAATAGGAATTTCTTTTCTTTCTTTCCTTTTTTTAAAAATTTTTATTGTGATTTGGGTGAAAATTTACAGAGCAAATTCACTTTCCATTCAGCAGCTCACACATACCTTTTGTCTCATGACATTGACCACAATTTCCCACAATGTAACAGCTCCTCTCCCACTTCTCTATAGTACCTCTTCCCTGTGTCCTTCCCTCCCATGCACTCCTGCCCCCTGAGCTGTCTCCCTGTACATACACAGCCTTTCTATTCTCCCATAATTTTTCTCTCCAAGGAGTGTATCTACCTAACGTAAATGTTCAGCTCATACGCTTGTCTTTTGTTTGGCTGGAAGCCACAGGAGTGGGTTCAATTCCAGACCTGAAGGGCAGCTAGGGGCCATAGTCTCAGTGGTTCCACCAGGCTCTATCAGACCAGCTAACCTGGACGACCCCCCCCCTTTTTTTTTTTTAAATGATTTTGAGTTTTGTTCCACATTGTTCTATAATCCTGTCCAGGATTTCCTACATAGATCCCCTCTGAGTGGTTGACAGTGGTAGCCAGGCACCATCTAGTTCTTCTGGCCTCATAGTCATATAGGCTGAGGATCACAAGGTGTACCAGTCCCTTGGACTAATTGTTTCCAGGCATCTTTGGTTTTCTTCATTCTTCTTTGCTCTGGATGAGGAGAGACCTGTCACTGCATCTAGATGGCCCCTTGCAAGCTTTTAAGATCCCAGTAGCTACTTACCAAAATAGGATGTGGACAATATTTTTGTGTAGTATGTTATGCCAATTGAGCTTGATGTCCCCTTCAACCATGGTCCCCAGCCCATAGGTCCAACTACTTGCTCTCTTTGGGTAGCTGGCTGTGGCCAAGAAATGACTCCAACCATGTCCCTTGTCAGCTCTACTATATACTCAACAGGAAATTCTGTTAGAAGCTTCGGAAGCAGCTCCTGTGCTGATCTTGAATCCTGCTGTAGCTATGGACTATCTGGGAGGCCAACTCTCCCAGGTTTAGTGACAATTTTGAGGTGGTGCCTCCCATTAGCCTTTGCTATGGGTAGCTTTTCTTTCCTGCAGTAACCCTTAATAAAGTCCTTAGCAAGATGCTATCCCTGTGAATTTGTAGATTCTTGCTCTTGCTTATAGACTTCCCAGTCTGCTCCTTGGCATCTCTCTTAAGGAAACTATTCCAATACTCCTGAGTTCAGAAGCAAGTCACTGTAAAGATACTACTGTGCCTGGAGTTTCTTACACCCTATGGAACTTTTCCCAGGATTGCAGAGAGAATTCACTGGTCTTGGTGAGCATATCTGATCTCAAGTGGCACTTGGTAACAATTCCAGATTCTCTTTCCTGTGTCCTACCATGAGCTAACCAGACCCAAAGTGAATAACCTGAGCTACCTGCTTGAGAAGGCATACAAATCGCCTCCAATGTGACCCCAGGTTACTTTCAGTTGGGGCTGGGTACAGCAGAGCCTTGTTCAACAAATACAACTGAGGTATGAATGCAGAGGACAAGCTGGCCTTTTATGATTTCACTGCACAGAGGCAACCCTCTCCCCTTCCTTTCTTCTGCTGGGGAGGTTCATGTCTTATAACAATGCTTTAGGGATAGTCAGGCCTGATGGCAAAAGCTCCAAGAATACAGAAATATTCTTCCCCACTGTAGGGGCCTTGTCCATAATTGCACTTGAGCCTCAAATGCAGGTTTTTTTCACATTATTGATATTTTGGACCAGATATTTCCTTTGTTGTTGGGGATGTTCTGTGCATTACAGGATGTTGAGCAACATCCCTGGCTTCTATTTCAGTTCTGATTGAGAACCACTGCTTCAGTGATGCCAACTTGCTTGTAGTTCCTGACACAAGTCACTGTACATTCCTTTGGGGTTTTGCTCATGTTCCTACTATCAGAGACACATCTGATCTTCCTGATTCTCTTTCCACTTGGACTTTCTCTCCTTTCTTTCTTCCCTTCCCAACAGTGTTCCCATAGGACCTTTGCATAACTCTACCTTAGCACTGCCCATGTTGGAGGGAAGTCATTGTTTATGCATCTATCACTGGTGGGAGACTTTGAGCTTCTAGCAATCCAGAACAGAGACTTACTCTAGTTTGTGTTGCTAATGCTTGACACATAGTTGGTATTTCTTAAATAGAACTTAATGGAATTGATGTAGCCAAAAGTAGACTACAAGGTGTGCCTTCTCCTGAGAGTTGACATATCCTAGCCTATGGTCAAAGGTCCCTAGGTGGAGCAAACGGTTTGCGCTTGACTTCTAATCTAAAAAAGGAGCTCTAGTGGCACTGTGGTAAGTCATCTGGCTGCTAACCATAAGCTCAGCAGTTCAAACTCACCAGTGGCTCCACAGAAGAAAGATGAGGCAGTCTGCTTCCATAAAGATTTACAGCCTTGGAAATCCTATCGGGGTTGCTATGAGTTGGAATCAATTCAATAGCATTTTTTTTTTTTTTTTCCCTAATCTAAATGTTGGCCAGTGGTTCGAACTCACACAGTGGCAGAAGATAAGCCTGGTGCTCTGCTTCCATTAAGATCACAGCCGGGAGAACTTTATGAAACAGTAGCACTTTGTAACAGATGGTGTTGCTATGAGTCAGAATGGACTGACAGCAACTAACAATAGCAGTAACAAGAGGAATTAGCCCTAGTTCTTTGTGAACTAATTAAATAGCCTGTTAGTGTATCTTTTGGAGTTAATAAGTTCTATTCCACTCTCTCTGAGGCAACTTTTAATTCTCAGAAATTCATGGATGCTCTTCAAGGGGTCTGCAAAGTTGCTGAAAGGTTTGTGTATATGTCCAGTCATTGATATTTCCTGCCCCACACCCCACCCTGGGATGAGAGCCCATCGATTTCATCAATTTTCTAAAAGGGTCCATGATTTAAAAACTGTCAAGAACAATTGCTTTAGTTTAGTAATCTAGAGACAACAATCTAAACCCCTTCTAGTGGGTCAGTTAGATGTTGTCTGGGAGATAAGTAGGCACTAGATTCAGAGTGGCTAAGAAAAAACTAAACATTATTTCAGGGCTAAACTGCATAGTGAAAATTATCAGTGCAAAAGGGATTCTAAGTAGGAGGATCACTTTTGGTGCCAAGTTCATTGGTGTCTGTGGAGGGCCCCTGGAAGAACCTATATGTGTGAAGTTGTTGACTCTCAAGTTCCTGTTCCAAAGGTTCTAATGACTATGGAAAAGAATGGTCAATGGTGTATATATACTAGAGCTACTTAAAGACCCTTAATTATGGAACAAAAGTTAAAAACATAGAGAAGACCAGGATTACTGATTGGATAGAAACTGGTGAAGCCCCAGAGATTATGGCCCCTGGTCACCCTTTGGCCTGGAATTGGACTCACTCCCATGGCTTAACTCTCAGCCAAACAATCGACAGGCCTACGAGATGAGAAGGGTAGCATTTGTGCAGAGAGAAAGCTAGGGAGGCAAGAATGCATAGTTAAGGACACAGGGAAAGCATAACCACAGGGAGGAAGTGGGAAGAGAGCTGTTACTTTGTGGGGATGGTAATCAGTGTCATGAAACAGTATAAACTGTTGATTGAGTGGAAAATGAATCTTCTCTGTAAAATTTCACCCAAATCACAATAGAAAGTTAAAAAAAAAAAAACCACTAATTAATACATATCTTGAGATCATGTGTAAAATGATGGTAATAAAATCCATTGTTGTTGCGCAATGCCCTCAAGTTGGCTCTGACTCATAACGACCCTGTGTACAATAGAATGCAACACTGCTCAGTCCCGCACCATCTTCACATTTGTCGCTATGCCTGAGCCCAGTATGTCAATCCATGTCATTGAGAGTCTTCCTCTTTTCCTCTGACCCTCTGCTTTACCAAGCATGGTAGCCTTCTCCAGATACTGGTCTCTCCTGATAACATGTCCAAAGCACATGAGAAAAAGTCTCACCACCTTTCCTTCTAAGGAGCATTCTGGCTTTCCTTCTGGCAGAATGGCTCATTCTTCTGGCAATCCATGATATATTTAATATTCTTCACCAACACCATAATTCAAATGCATCCTTTCTTCCTTGGCCTTCCTTATTCATTGTCCAGCTTTCACATGCATATGAAGCAATCAAAAATACCATGTCTTGAGTCAGACACACCTCAGTTCTCAAAGTGACATCTTTGCTTTCAAAACTTTAAAGGGTTTTTTTTTTTTTGTTGTTGTTGTTGTTGTTTTTTCAGCAGATTTACCCAGTGCAATACGTCATTTGATTTCTTGACAGCTGCTTCCATGGGCATTGATTGTGGACCCAAGTAAAATGAAATCCTTGATAATTTCAATAATGCTCTGTTTACCATGATGTTGCTTACTGATCTAGTTATGAAGATTTTTTTTTGTTTTACTTATGTTGAGGTATAACCCATACTGAAGGCTGTGGTCTTTGATCTTCATTAATAAGTGCTTCAAGTCTTCTTTGAAAATCTAGTTTTGTGTAATCGATTGTTTTGTCTGTGCCCTTCTGGTGGAGAAGTGGTCCTTTCCTACATTGATCATGAGGTTTTGGTTCAGGGTTTTGGTTGTAATACTCCATCCTGCAGAGTTGGTAGGCACTTGATCCTAGCTTGTTCAATCATTATGGCCTAACTTCCTGAATTCAGTGATGTTTGGGAAGTGAGCATGTGATCTAAACTCAGCCAATCAGAGAACTTCCATGGCATTTTTCTAATGGGAGATCCAGCTCTGTCATGACTTTTAACTTAAACAGATTCAAATTGGGTTTCCATTACTGGTAATTTTACTGGCTAGTAAAGCACCTACAATGTGAGATTTCTTTGAGTGGAAATAATGTGCATAGAATAGTTAGTGTAATACCTGGGACCTAGATGCTAAAAAAATTTACATTAAAAAAAAAATTGCAGGATATAATGTTATAACTAAGAAGAATCTTCATTTTAACCCATATTTGAATTTGGGCTATTGCAATTTTTCTTATGTGGTACAAATATATGCAACACAACACTTGCCAATTCAAGTTTCTACACGCACATTTCAATGACATTAATTAAACTTTTCATGTTGCACAACCCTTATCTCTTTCTATTTCCTAATTATTCTGCCACCATTAATATAAACTCAGTTGTCCCCAAATAAAAACTCTCCCTTCCATCCTCCCTCCCTCAGGTCCTCCCCTTGTTAACCACTAATTAAGTTTGGTTTCTATATATTTGCTTGTTTCATAATTGAGGTCATACAGTATTTGTTCTTTTGTGACTGGCTTATCTCGCTTAGCATAATGTTTACAAGGTTCGTCTCTGTTGTGGCATGTATCAAGACTTCATTTCTCTTTATGCTGAGTAATAGTCCATTGTTTGTATGTACTACATTTTATTTATTCATTCATCTGTGTGGAAGACATTTAGGTTTTTTCTACCCTTTGGCTATTGTGAAGAGTGCTGCAATGAACATTAATCTACAAGTTTCTGTTTGTGTTCCCACTTTCACTTCTTTGGGGTATATACCCTGGATTGCAACTTCTGGATCATATGGTAGTTCTGAGTTTAACATTTTGAGCAACCACCAAATTGTATTCCACAGTGGCTGTAACATTTTGCATTCCTACCAGCAGTGGATGAGTATTGTAATTTCTACATATCCTTGCCAACACTATTGTTTTCTGGATTTCTTTTTCTTTCTTTTTTTTTTTTAATCATTGCCATTCTGAAGGGGTGAGGTAGTATCTCATTGTAGTTTTGACTTGCATCTCCTTAATGGCTAATGAAGGAGCTTTGGTGGTGTAGTGGTTAAAGCATTTGGCTGCCAAAAGTTCAGTGGTTTGAAGTCACCAGTCACTCCGTGGAAGAAAGATGAGGTAGCCTGCTTGTGTAAAGATTTATAACCCATGGAACCTAATGGGGGTTGCCATGAGTCAGAATCAACTCAGTGGCAGTGAGTTTTTTTTTTTTTTTTGGAATGGGTAATGATGTTGAGCACCTTTTTGTGGGCTACTGAAATCTGTTAGGCCTTTTGTGTCTTTGTTTATGTAATTTCCCTTTACTTGTAATGGCTCTGCCTTCCTCACGCCAACATTGCACTTACATAAGCTCTATTTATTCTTACCTTTTATTAAATGCCTTAGGCACTACACCACCGGAATATTAATGATAAATTAATATTATTAATGTAACTATAAAACAGTTACATCTCTTTCAGACAATTTAGAAATTGTCTGCTGTATCTTTCTTCAGTCCTTTACTTTCATCTTGCCTTAAATTACAGATGTGTTGTAGTGTGTAAGGCATTTGACTGCTAACCAGAAGTCTGGCAGTTCAAACCCACCAGCCACTCCTCGGAAGGAAGGTTGGGCAATCTACTTCCGTAGTGACACCACCTCAGAAACCCAAGGGGAGGTTGCTATGAGTAGACTCAATGGCAGTGAGTTTGTTTTTTGTTTGTTTTCTCTAAAATAGTGCATTGCTAAATCATTTAAATCCAATTGGGCAATTATTTTATTTAATTGATGAATTTAAGGTATTTACATTTACTGTAATTTCAGATATGTTTGGATACACTTAACATTTTGCTTTATTACTTCTATTTATTCTGCTTTCTTCTGCCTTTTCCCCCTCTTTATTTTTAACTTCTTATTTCCATTTTTATCTCTGATTTGGAAGCTATATACTTCCTTGCTATTCTTTCAGTCGTTATTCCTAAAATTTTAGTATGTTTTTTTTTTGGCTTAAGGAGCTCTGGTAGCATAGTGCTTAAGGCACTTGACTGCTAACCAGAAGGCTGGCAGTTCAAACTCCCCAGCCACTCCTTGGAAGGAAGGTGGTGCAATCTACCTCCGTAGTGATACTGCCTCAGAAACCTAAGGAGGGGTCGCTATGAGTCAGGCCAACTGGACGGCACATAACAACAACAACAATTTGGCTTAAACAATCTCAAGTTAATCCATCCCTCTGTACTCTTACAAACAATGTAAGCTTAATATCCTTTTAATTCTGATGAACCGTCTCTGTCTAACGTATTACTGATGCCTAGTATTTTGGATCCATGTTGTTTTGATACTACACAAATTTATCATTAATATTATTCTGGTGGCATAGTGCCTAAGGCATTTGACTGCTAACCAGAAGGCTGGTAGTTGAAACCCACCAGCCACTCCTTGGAGGGAAGATTGGGCAATCTACTTCCATAGTGATACCACCTCAGAAACCCAAAGAAGGGGTCGCTATGAGTCGGATCCAACTCAACAGCAGTAAGTTTGGTTTCTTTTGGTTTTATTTTTATTGTTTTATAAATCAATGGTTGGTTAGATTTACCCATATAATAATCAGTATCTTTGCTCATCAGTGCTACTTTGTTTTTCCTTTCCCGGTTTGCTTACTTTCTTCCTGAAGTCTATCCTTTAGAAATTGTTTCAGGAAGAGTCTACTGGTGGCTGGTTCTCTCAGTTTTTATTTGTCTAAAAAAATGTTTCATTTCAGTCTCCGATTTGAGTTACAACATAGCTCAGTGTAGAATTCTAAGTTGACAGTTTCATTCAGCCCTTTGAAGACCCTGTTCTAGCGTCCAGTCGTCCCCTGTCCCCTCGTCCCCTCGTCCCCTCGTCCCCTCGTCCCCTCGTCCCCTCGGTTCTGTTGTTGCTGTTGAGAAATCTGCTCTCTCACTGTCCTCCTGTAAGTAATTTCTTTTTTCTGTTTTGTTGCTTTTAATATTTTATTCTCTGACTTTAGTGAATTATGGTTTCTCTACAAGGCATCTACAGGTGGGTTTATTTACCTAATTATTATATTCTAACTAAATCTAATTTGCTATTTAACCTACTCATTGAATTCCACCCACCCCCCCAGAAGTTCTATTTGGTTCTTTTCTAAATCTATTTTTTTCCCATTAAAAAATTTGCAATATTCTCTTCATGCCTTTACTAATTTCAAACTTACTAATTTTTTGGTCTCTATCATATATTTTGTGTCCCTGGGTGATACAAATGGTTAACATGCTCATTGCTAACCAAAGGGTTGGTGGTTTGAGTCCACCCAGAGGTGCCTTGGAAGAAAGACCTGGTAATTTACTTCTGAAAAATCAATTGAAAACTTTATAAACCACAGTTCTACTCTGACATCCACAAAGTCACTAAGAGTCAAAGTTGATTCAGTGGCAACTGGTTTGTTTTGTTTGCTTATCATGCTATCCATTTATATGAAGTCATGGCATTGTGATTCAATCTCTTTCTATCTATTAACATTTGCTTATGATGTGATTGTTTCTTCATGGGCTTTGAAACTTTGGATGGTGAGTTCATTTCCATGAGGTTTTACCTCTGGGAATCCTTGCATCTTGAGTTGAGTAAATGTACCTTCTTCCTTTTTTAAAAAAATTTCATGTGCATATTAGATGTTCAACAAAGAGTTGTCTTTGTTGATGATATAGACAATCTACAAAAGACACTTAATCTTCTCACTCCTTTTATTGGAATGGGACTTCATTTCTCTACCACATTCCCTTCAAGCACTTTTGCTTATGAGTATGTGAGATTTCCATTGTTAGTCAGACATAAATTCTCAAGATAAAGTAATGCAGCTAAACTTGAGAGAAGAGAAATGAGCCAAGGTTCTGGAAAAGGAAAGAGAATGGAACAATCCTTCAGTCACAGCAAGGGGAAACAACACTGAGTAGCAAGTAAAGGTGAATAAAAAAGAATTCCACCATTCCTGGGTAGAGGAACAAGGACAAGAAAAACATGACTGCGAACCAAAAGAGTCTGCATGGGAGGCACTTCATTGTGTGCATCAGAGGATGTGTACTCAGTGAAGCAGAGTCTTCTGCTTCTATTAATAATAGCAAAGGACAATGAAAGGCCAACACCTACCATGTGCCCAGCATTGTGCTAAGAGCTTTACCTGGATTCTTTCATTTGATCCTCAAATAGCTCATTGACTAAGCACTTTAATTATGTCTACTACACAGAAGACAAAATTGAAACTCAGGAAGCTGAGCAATTTAACCAACATCCCACAACCAGAGAGTAATGGAGGTGAAATTTAAACCCATTGCATGAGCTCCATGAGCTCTGGTGGCATAGTGCCTAAGGCATGTGACTGCTAACCAGAAGTCTGGGGGTTCAAACCC
>NW_006921639.1:12968785-12975529 GCF_000298275.1 Orycteropus afer afer
TTTTTTTTTTTCCTTTGTAGACTTGAAGAAGTCAGTCCTGGAGAAGTGGGATAGGACATGATGCATTGAGATGTGCTTCTCCCTTCTCGCCTGCCTTGGCTTTAAAGTGGTGCATAGTCAGCTGGAGAAACCAGTTTCATGGCCACTTTCCTTGGCAAGAAGGCTGGGCTGGGTGGGATTCCCATGAAGTTGCCACACTACCGGCCGTGGATGATGCTCAGAAGCACTGCCTGGGCATCTGGAGCCTCTCTTGGCTGGGTAACAATTTCTAGATATTGATCCTGTTGAATTGTATTATTATAAATCCTCATCATGTTGATGGAAGCAGAATAAATAATGAAGGGGATTCCTCCCTAGTCTCCACTCCCTACACACACACACACACACACCCCACAGGCTTCTCCTCAGTCAGTACAAACCTGGGGCTGTATAGGACTGGACTGTTGATTCTGTAGGGTTTTCCCAGGCCTGTGATCCACAGAGAGACCTGGTATCTCAAGTACCTGTGTTCCAGGGCAGGAGGCAGCCCAGAGCGAATAGGTCGTCATGCTCTCCTGCCAGGAATTTGCCACCAGAATTGTGTATTTTCCTTTATAAGGGAAATTGTTGTTGTTAGCTACTGTCAAGTTGGCTGCTGGCTCGTGGTAACCCCAAGCACAATGGAACAAAAGTATGCCTGGTCCTGTGCCAGCCCCCAAATTATATGCAGATCAGATTGTTGTGATTTATAGCATTTTCATTGGCTGATATCCAGAAGTAGATCTCTGGGCCTTTCTTCTTAGTCCATCTTAGTCTGGAAGTGCTGCTGAGTTCTATTCAGCACTATAGAACCGAAAGATAGGTGGCACTTGGTGGAAATCAAAGCCAGGTCTCTAGCATGGAAGGCAAGAATTCTACCACTGAGTCATGCATATTATTGTAGAAGCTTTCCAAAAAAAAGAAAACTTCACTGCTGTGGAGTCATGGCCGACTCATTGCGACCCCTCCTTGGGTTTCCGAAGCAGTATCACTCACTATGGAAGTAGATTGCCCAACCTTCCTTCCGAGGAGTGGCTAGTGGGTTTGAACTGCCAGCCTTCTGGTCAGCAGTCAAATGCCTTAGGCACAACACCATCAGAGCTCCCGGTGGAAGCTTTAGAGCTCCTTTTATATTCCCACCATAACCTGTCTGTACTTTGCAAGGGTGGTAGAGCACCAAGAAGGTAACCAGAGCAGGCTGGTGTGTGTTTCTTTAGTCTTCCTTGTTTCTTAGTTTTCCTCTAAGTCTGCCTCTCTCCCATTCCTTTGGGAGCTCTGGTGGCATAGTGCCTAAGGTATTTGACTGCTAACCAGAAGGTTGGTGGTTCAAAGCTACCAGCCACTCCTCGGAAAGAAGGTTAGGCAATCTACTTCTGTAGAGATACCACCTCAGAAACCCAAGGAAGGGTCACTATGAGTTGAGATAGATTCAATGACAGTGAGGTTATTGTTTTTCTTTTCCCCATCCCTTTAAGTTTACATTTCTTTTCTTCCCATTTCTTCTCTGCTTTCCCAGTCCCTCTGCCATGCCTTACACTTTCATTTCTGTGAACTTTTCCATGACTCATGTCCCCCAACTTTGTCTTTCTTTTCAAAGGTGCAGCCCAACATGCACCCCTGCCATTCTCCCTCACCTTCCACTCAGCCTCCATACAGCCTTAGAAAGGACCTAGCTTCCTGCAACCCCAGGGTTCGTCCCATAGAGGCTCTTGAAAGCTCTCAGCTTGGCCTCAAGCTGAGGTCAGGTTCCAGTGAGAAGCTGAAGAGCTGGGCTGCCAGATGCACCCGCCGAGTTTAAAGTGTCCAGCCTGGGAGCCTTTCCTGGGCTGATGGGACTCCTTGCCCCAGCAGGGTTCTGAGGCCCAGATGCCATGGGAGCAAGCTCTCTGTGTGCCTGCCATCAGCCTCGGGGACTTCTGAAGCTCTCTGGGCTGACCCACAGCATGGGACCTTTTGACAGTAGGGTTCCTGATGAGGGGCCTCATGGGGCACAAAGCCCTAGATTAGCATTTTAAAGAAAGATTATTGAGACAGGATTTCTGAGACCTGCTGGGAATAGAAGGGCGGATGGTGAGGAAACTTTATTCCCACCCCTCCCCAATCTCTGAGCAGGCTTGATGCTGACCAGGTGGCATTTGAGTAGGTAGGTAGGACACCAACATAAGAAAGCGGGAGAGTTGGAGTTTAACTTCAGTTTAGTCACTGGTGAGCAAAAAGGGTTATACAACATCGCCAAAACTTACTCTCCTCATCTATAAAAAGAAAAATCCAAACACATGCTCTCTAAAGTGCCTTCCAGGGTAGTAATGGTTGCCAGGGCTGAGGGGCAGAGGGCTGACTGACACCACTGAGTATGCTATTGTTGACTGATTTTGTGGGAAAGCCTTGGAGCAAGCACCATCTCTGCGTGACTTTGGACAGGGTACCTAACCTATCTGAGCCTTAGCTCCACATCTATCAAGTGGAGGTAATATTTTACGGGACCATGTAAGAATTTAAAAAGCCAGTTGGGAAGCACAGTATGTCCTCAAGCAGTAGAAATGATGATGCTAGCCTGTACTTTACCCTGGCATTAAATGAGAGAGTCATCCTCTTTTAAATTCTCTTTTGAACCTGATTGCCAAGGAGATGTTCAGCATGTCTATAACACTGCTGTGATACTCTTCAGTTTCTCCTTTAGCAAAGACAGTCCTGGCCTCAGGTTAGGAGCCTTCAGCTGACAACATCAAGCTCTGATTTAATAACATTGTGTTTACTTATTGTGTTTATTTTTACACTTATCTTCTATTTATGGCAAGCAATGTTGGTCTTAATGTAGTGCTTTAGAACTTCCTTTAGAAATGAATGTAAGTAAATAAAGTGAGTCAGATTTTTTTTTTTTTAAATTGTGATCTGCATCAAAGTTTACAGAGCAAACTGGTTTTCCATTCAACAATTCATACACATTTTGTTTTGTGACATTAATTGCAGTCTCACAATGTAACAGCACTCTTCCCACTTCCTCTCTGTGGTTACTTCTTTCCTATCCCTTTCTGCCTTCTGAGCTTTATCCCTGGGCAAATGCTGCCCTTTTGATCTCATATGGTTGATTGTTATAAGGAGTATATTCTTCTGGTGCTCTTGTTCACCTTATAGGCCTGTCATTTGCTGAAAGTTGAGATATGGGGGTGAATTCAGTTCCAGTCTTGAAGTGTTTCTGAGGGCCATAGTGTTGGGGGTCCCACTAGTCTCTATCAGACTAGTAAGCCTGATGTTTTTATGAGTTTGAGTTTTGTTCCACATTTTTCTCCCACTCTATTTGGGATCTCCTGTTGTGATCCCTTTCAGAGCTGTCAGCAGTTGTAGCTGGGCACCATCTAGTTTTTATGGTCTCAGGGTCATAGAGGCTGGATTTCACATGATCCATTCTTCCTTTCAACGAATCATTTCCTTGTGTCTTTGGTTTTCTTCACTCTTTTTTGCTCTGGATGGGGAGAAACCACTAGTTGTACCTTAGATGGCCACTCACAAGCTTTTAAGACCCTAGTCACGACTCAGCAAAGTAGGATGTAGAACGTTGTCTTTGTGGACAATGTTATGCCAATTGCCCTTGCTGTTCTCCAGGCCCAGCAAAAGTGAGTCAACTTGAAGACATATATTAAGTAAGTAATAGGAAAGGTAGCATGACATTGTGGCCAAAATTGCAATGTGATCTAAGAATTAGGGAAACGTCTGCATTAAATTTTGGGACATGTAAAATTCCACTGTGGTCCCTAACTTCATCAAGGGATAATCATCACTATTACTGCCCTGGAAGGAAGAGTCTCTCTTGATTTAAGTTGAGCCCAAATACCATTTCTTCCTTTGGCTTGCTGTGGGTTCTGATAGAAATAACTCAGTTATTCTGCACCTATCCCTTTAGATCTCAAGTAATGCTGATGACATCAGCCTCCCTGGAAGATCCACAGATAAGAGAGCAGAAGGAGCCCTCTGGGTAGTGCACACTGGGAATAAATTCAACCTCTAGATTGGTTGTGACTCAAAGTCTCCCCCAATGAATTTAATGGAAAGTCATTTCAGTGGGCCAACAGTGTATGCACCATTGAATTTCTACACTAATAAAGGGGATGGAATTCCCAGGTGAGCCATTGTACTTTAAACAGAATATGTATTACCATCTGAAATAAAAGCCACTAATGCATACCAACCAATCTGTCTCAGTCTAATGTCACCAAGACAGAACTTGACAGAAGAGCCAAGAAAAAGTCAAATAACAAACCTTAAAGCCCATGACCATACATCACCCAGGGAGTTCCCAGAGCTGCCAGGACAGCTTTTGGGTTACTTTGCTTAACTTACAGCTTTCTATTTTGTTGTAAGAAAAGAGAGAAAAAAAAGAGATTTATAGATAACCAGATGGATGTTTTTGCTAAGCTTCCAATTCAGCATAGCACCTTGCAGAAAACACATTTTGCACAGTGTCCTGGTGCTTCCCAAAGCTCTCCTAAAGCAAGGGCTCAGCCATGCCAAACTGTGTCTGGCTCTAGAACTCTGCTCTGTCCCAGTGCATAGTGATGAAAGCATGCATTATTCTGGAATTACCTAAATCCTGGTACTCAAGCCCATACCAGAGGTCCCTGGGAAGGCAGAGCTGGTGAGGCATGAGATAGATACCCCCAAACGGCAGTGGCTTTAGCACTAGAGAAACCAGAGGTCACCCCCTCTCTCTCTGTGTTTGGACTTGTCAGAATAGCCAGGTAATGGGCAGGCACTCCCACCACCTTCACCTCTACCTGTCAGTGGCCTGGGCAACCATGCAAAGGCCACTGGGAAAATCTCCCTAGTGGATAGATGAAGGACTTGGGTCTTGGCCAATAGTGAAGATCAACCTGCCCTCAGTTGTTTGTTTGTCAAATAACAAAATCAGGATTCCTTAGTATTTTAGTTTCTTATGCTGCTATTGGAGCTCTGGTAGCATAGTGCCTAAGGCACTTGACTGCTCACCAGAAGGCTGGCGGTTCAAACCCACCAGCCACTCCTCGGAAGGAAGGTTGGGCAATCCTACTTCCATAGTGATACTGCCTCGGAAACCCAAGGAGGGGTCGCTATGAGTCGGGGCCGACTCGATGGCAAACAACAACAACAACATGCTGCTATTACAGAAATACCACAAGTGGTTGGCTTTAACAAATAGAAATTTATTTTCTCACAGTTTAAAAAAGAAACAAACCAAACTCACTGCTGTCGAGGTGGATCCGACTCATAGCAAACCCTCCTTGGGTTTCCAAGGTGGTATCACTACGGAAGTAGATTGCCCAACCTTCCTTCTGAGGAGTGGCTGGTGGGTTTGAACCACCAGCCTTCTGGTTCTCATAGTTTAGGAGGCTAGAATTTAGGGCACCAGCTCTAGGGGAAGGCTTTCTTTTTCTGTCAGCTCTGGAGGAAGGTCCTTGTCTCTCTCTCTTTTAAAAATAATATTTTATTGTGTTTTGAGGGCAATTTACACAGCAAAATTTACACACAAATTGTTCAGTGACATTAGTTGCATTTTTCATAGTTTATCAACATTCTCTTTAATTATATTCTGGTTGTTCCATTTCCAGTACTCTAGTTTCCTTGTCCTGTAACCTTCTCCTCTCTGCTTTAGAATAATTGTTGATCTTTTGGTCTCATGTAGATTTTTTTTTTTTTTTTAATGGAGCACCATACTCATGGGTAATATCCTTTATTTTATGTTCCAATCTGTTATTTCACTAAAATGTGATGTCAAAGGATAGTTTTGGTTCAAGTAAAGAAAGAGTACTCAGGGTGATAGTCGCAAGGAGTCTACTAGTCTCAACTGGTCGAGTAAGTCTGCACTTTTTAAGAATTTGAGTTCTGTGTCTTTCTCCCATTCTATTGGGGTCCATCTACTGTGGTCCTGATCAGAACGATCAGTAGCAGTAGCCCAGTACCACCAAGTCCTTCTGGTCTCAGGGTAGATGAGGCCATGGCTGATATAGGCCATGAACCCTGTAGAATAGTTTGTTCTTTAGGACTTTGGTTTCCTTCTTTCTCTTTTGCTTCTGATGAGTAGAGATTAATAGTTGCATTTTGGATGGCTGTTCAAGGTTCTTGTCTCTTTTTAGCTTCTCTTCCTTAGTTCCTTGGCAATCTTCATGTGGCATGACATCTATCTTCCTGCATCTATGCTTCCTTGCTTCTGTGCCTAATCTGCTCTTTTATATCTCAAAAGTGATTAGTATAAGACATATCCTACATTGGTATGTCCTCATTTACAAAACGAAGAAAACCCTATTCCCAAATGGGATTACATCCATCGGTACAGAGGTTAAGATTATTATTGTCTTTTTTTACATTGTGATTTGGGTGAAAATTTACAGAGCAAATTCACTTTCCGCCCAGCACTTCACATACACTTTGTCTCATGACATTGACCACATTTTACCACAATGCAACAGCTCCCCTCCCACTTCCTCCCTATAGTTACCTCTTCCCAGTGTCCATCCCTCCATGCACTTCTGCCCCCTGACTTGTCTCCCTGTGCATAAGCAGCCCTTCTTTCTCCCATGATTGTTCTCTCCAAGGACTGTATCTACCTGAGGTAAATGTTCAACTCATATGCCTCTCTTTTGTTTGGCTGGAAACCATAGGTGTGGGTTCAACTCCAGACCTGAAGGGCAGCTAGCGGCCATAGTCTCAGTGATTCCACCAGGCTCTATCAGACCAGCAAACCTGGTTCCCCCC
>NW_006921639.1:12986285-12989711 GCF_000298275.1 Orycteropus afer afer
CTCTCTCTCTCTCTTTTTTTTGAGGGGCAAAATTCAATCCATAACACTTAGTTTCTGATGAATAGTCTTACCTCTCACAAAAGTAGAATTGTTTATCATTTTTTAAGCCATTAAATTATTCCCTCACTTTTGGACAGCAGGCAGATTGGCATCTGTGGAATATCGAAGCTGAAGAAGGGATAAGCCTCTAAGGAAGGTCACTTGTCAGCATGAAATGAAGGGATCCTGCTTTTAATAGTGTCACACCAATAGCAAGTCCCTGGGTGACACAAATGGTTTGTGCTTGACTACTAACATAAAGGTTGTCAGTTTGAACATACCCAGTAGCACCTCAGAGGCAAGGCCTAGTGATCTGGTTCCATAAAGATTACAGCCAGAAAAACTCTATGGAGCTCAGTTCTACTCTGTTAACACATGGGATCTCCATGAGTTGTAATTGACTTGATGGCAACGGGGTGTGTAAAACATACACCAAGAGAGCAAGTCAGAATTGGAAGTAAGAGAAACTTCTCAGAGATGTCTGACTCCTTGATTCCTCTGTTCTTATGCTCCAGAGTGCTTATGAATGGGAAGAATGGTCTCCATATAGTTCTTACTTGAAAATATTCTAACAGCTACTAGGCAGAGGCAGGATTAAGCCTCTTGTCTTATCAGCACAGTCCTTTTTATGATGTACCATTTAGATTATCTTGGAGAATTAGATGAAATGTTTAGTCCTTGACAGCCCAGCTCTTGAACCAGAGACTTTGTGAAGATTAAATCAGCCATCCTCTGAGAAAAGAATGAGAAAGTCTGTTGGTCTGAAAGTGAGAAGAACAAGTTGTGTGGTACTTAGAAGAATCTCTTCCCTTGGATCTTGCCTTATTTTCTCATCAGTAAAAGTAGCTGGACAAATTTTGGCACAAGGAACTCTGGTGGTGCAGTGCCTAAGGCATTTGACTGCTATCTAGAGGGTTGATGGTTCAAATCCCCGAGCCATTCCATGGAAGGAAAATGAGGCAATCTATTTACATAAAGATTTACTGCCTTGGGAAACCAATGGGTGTTGCTATGAGTTGGAATTGACATGATGGCAGTGGGTTAAGTTTTGCCCTGCCTACCTCTCAGAAGCAAGCCACACTGTAATGGTGTTCTGGTGGAGTGACATTGATCACAGAGGTGAAATGGAGATGGCAATTTGCAGAGTTTTCATTCTGGAACATTCTGCAGAATGAAAGTAAAAGATGAGTTCTAACCAGGGCATAATCTATGAGTTGGATCTTCTTTGACCCAGCAATGGGTGTAGTTTGGGAGAATGAAGGCTGTATATTCCTGCAAGTCTATGTCTTGGCTAGCATCAGGGACAGTGGGTAGGAAGAATGTGATGGGACCACAAACACACATGGGTGAGCATGGGGCAGAATTATTCCTCACGTGCCATGATCCTGGATCAAAATTTCTTCACTTAGAATTGGCTGATATGAGGCCAGTGGTATAAATAGTTAAGCATTTGGTTGCTAACCAAAAGGTTAGAGGTTTGAGTCAACCCAGAAGAAAGGCCTGGTGATCTACTTCCAAAAGATTAGCCATTGAAAACTCAGTGAGGCAGTTCTACTCTGACATACAAGGGGTTACTAGGAGTCAGAGTCAGTTCTATGGCAACTGGTTTGGTCCTGATGTGGGACAAGGCTGGGGAAGAATCCCACAGGCAGAGTGGTTCACCCATCACCTCTCTCACATACCCATTCTTCTTGGAAGACAGGTACATGGGTCTAGAATGTAATAATATCAGTAGGAACTGGCATTTGACTGCTAACCAGAAGGCTAGTGGTTCAAATCCACCAGCTGCTCCTTGGAAGGAAGACTGGACAATCTACTTCTGTAGAGATACCACCTCGGAAACCCAAGAAGAGGTTGCTATGAGTTGGATTTGACTTGATGGCAGTGAGTTTTTTTTTTTTTTTAATGAATTATTTGCACACAGTCTTAAGACTTATTTTTTAAAATGTTAAATTTTGGAATAACCTAAATATCAACACGTGCCATCAAATGGAATATTATTCAATTATTTAAAATGACTGTTTTCATTAACATTATTTAATGATATGGAGAAGATGCCTGCAAGTGAAAAGAAAAATAAGAAAAAAGCAAGATGTACAATATAACCTTAATCTAAAAAAATTCTTATCCAGGAAAAAAGTGTGAAAAAAATAGATTTTTAAAAAACTCTTAATAGTGAAATTTTGTGGATGGTAGGATTCTAGGTGATTTTTTTAATATTTTTTTTTTCTGGATATTTTATTGTGGTTTGTGTGAAAGTTTACAAAGCAAATCAGTTTCCCATTCAACAATTTAAACACATTTTGTTTCAGGACATTAGTTGCAATCCCTTCAATGTAACCATACTCTTTTCACTTCCTCCCTGGGTTCCTCGTTTCTGTGCGCGGGTATTGTCTGCCCATTCCTGACTTCTGACCTTTGCTTTTTGTCAAATATTGACTTTTTGGTTGCGCAGAGTTGATTGTTCTGAGGAGCACATTCCTCATGGGTATTGTAGTTCCCTTTATAGGCCTGTCTATTGACTGCCTGAAAGATGATCTCTAGGAGTGGCTTCAGTTCCAGGTTTGAAGGGTATCTAAGGGCCAACTTTGTAAATATTCTTTTATGGAACTTTTATTTTCCACATCTTTACTATAAATCTGAATTATACTTAAAGTATTTATCAAAAAACAAACTGTTCAAAGCTTTTCTCAGAGTCTTTCTCTCCATCCTAGAGAATATAGCACTTTGCTCTGGCCTTCAGAGGCCATGTGGATTGGTTTCCAGGGTCAAACCACTCAAGTTTCTCTTCTTTTTACAAATAACAAAGAGATAATTTGTTCCAGAGGTAACAGATCCTCCAGTCACACCAAGTAACTTAATAGACCTAAGCCTCAGTTTCCTTACCTGTGAGGTGGGGAGACTCCTCAGGTATATCACTGGTGACTGGAATGCAAAAGTTGGAAACAAAGAAGAATCACCAGTAGTTGGAGAATTTGGCCTTGGTGACAGAAATGATGCTGGAAATTGCATGATAGAATTTTGCAAGACCAAATTATTCATTGCAAATACCTTTTTTCAACAACACAAATGGCAGCTATACACATGGACCTTGCTAGATGGAATACACAGGAATCAGATTGACTACATCTGTAGTAAGAGGTGATGGAAAAGCTCAATATCTTCAGCCAAAACCAGGCCAGGAGCTGACTGTGGAACAGACCATCAACTGTTCATATGCAAGTTCAAGTTGAAACTGAAGACAATTAAAACAACACGAGAACCAAAATATGACCTTGATTTTATCCCTTCTGAATTTAGAGACCATCTAAAGAATAGATTTGTTGCATTGAACACCAATGACTGAAAACCAGAGGAATTGTGGGATGACATCAAGAACATCATCCA
>NW_006921639.1:12991306-12996421 GCF_000298275.1 Orycteropus afer afer
TGTCCTGGAGGAAAGGCAGCTGGAATGCTCCTTAGATGCGAGAATGGCCAGACTTCGTCTCACCTACTTTGATCATATTGTCAGAAGGGACCATTTCCTGGAGAAGGATCTCATGCTTGGTAAGGTGGAGGGTCGATGAAGGAGGGGAAGGCCCTCAATAAGATGGGTTGACACAATGGCTGCGACGATGGGCTCAAGTATAGCAGGGATCATGGAGCTGGTGCAGGACCAGGCGGTGTCTCTTTCTGCTGTACATGGGGTCACTATGAGAGACAACTCTACAGCACCTAACAACAGCAAAGGTAGAGAGAAGAGCTACTGACTTTCTTATACTACAAAGAAATGATGAAGATTAAAGGAGGTAAGAAACAAGAGACTATTGTTAGCCATTTACAGGAAAACACTATGGAAATTTAAGGAGTGGTCAGATTACCAATGTCAGTTCAAAGATCTGAAGTCAAGTCATGGTAACATTATGAACTGTTAGCCGCCTTAATATGCTAATAGTACTGCCAACTGGATAATTAATGTCATCAGGTTGCGGTTTTTTTTTTTTTTTTTTTCAATAGCAGGACTATCCTCTTTGGAATTTTCCTGTCTCATTTTAGACTGCTTTATTACTAAGCTCTCTTTTTGAAATCCCAAAATGATGTCATGTGTAACAACAGCCGCTAGAGAGCGATAGATCACTTGGAGAGTCACCACCTGGCTTCTCAGAAGCAAGACCACCGATTTGTCAAGAGGATTGGAACTGGTTCCAGCCCCAGAGAAAGACAAAATCCAGTGTACATTAATTATAACATTTAAGTAAGTAGCCTTTCTTGTTCTCCTTGGATTTTACTTTAGTCACTCCACTTTTTTAGTTTTTAGGTTTATGCACTATGTATTTTAAATCAGTTGGGATCATTCAGATTAGAACACTTTAGCAACTTGAAACATCTGACTTATTTTGTACACGTGCACACATGGTAACGAGGCTGTCTTTTCTCCAAGAATCTCTTAAGTGTATGTATTTGGACATAAATAAGAGTCTCATATAATTTTTTAGAACTAGGTTGATGTTTTGACTCTTGTTCAGGCTTTTAGTTCTTACAAAATAGTCCTCAATTCCTAGGCTGAAGACGCACCTACATTAAGTAAAAATGCCCGGGGGCTCTTTGTAGTTGCCTCGTATGCTAGTCCCATATCCCAGGCACTCCCAGATATAGGACCTCAGAGCTGATATGGAGAGGAAGGTTATGAGTGGTGATAGACGACGTTGGGGCTAGAGGGGGCGCTGCTGAGCACAGAAGTCTGTCCACAGCCTAGCTGCCTGTATTGCCCTCTGGGCTCAACAACGGCTGCAGCAAAGAGTGGGGACAACTGAACTACCTTGCCTTGTTGGAGCACAGAATAGCAAAGTAGGGAAAGAGAGAGCACCAATCCTGCCTCTACTCATATCTAGCCAGGTGTGATATATGCATGTGTGTACACATGAATATAAATGTAGAAGTCAGAAGATTTGGTCTGAGTTTGACGGTCTTCTTTTTTAAAGGGTTCACAGTAATTGCAACCAAGATCTGCAATTGTTTTATTTCTGATTTCTACAACAACACTCTTAGATAGGCAGTGCAGTTCCCTGTTTTTATTCCAACTTCCCAGGTGAGGAAACACAACAAATAGAAGAAGGTATCTAAGGCTCCTTTTGGAGTTCTGGTAGAGTAGTGCCTAAGGCACTTGACTGCTAACCAGAAGGCTAGCAGTTCAAACCCATCAGCCACTCCTCAGAAGGAGGGTTGGGCAATCTACTTCCGTAGTGATACCACCTCAGAAACCCAAGGAGGGGTTGCTATGAGTCAGGTCTGACTCGACGGCACATCACAACACAACAAGTTTCCTTTTAAGTTTGGGGTTTCATCCTGTCTGTGCAAATTGAAGGCTGGCTGCTAGGTTTTCTGAACCTGGTGCAGAAGTTTATGGACAATAAGGAAGGGGTGGGAGAGAGCTAGGCAGAGGCTGAATTCCATCTAGTTCTGCGGCATGGTGTCTTTCTCCCATTTAGTACATACCAATCAGGCCATTCAGGGTGAGGGATTGGAATTGTGGGAATGGTAGGATATTGACTTTGACTGTCTCTAATGAATCCCAACTAAAGCTAGGCTTTGGATAACAAAAAAGTTGCTAAAAGCTTCACTGAGCAAAGGCAAGGGTGATGAAGACAGCAGGAGGAGATGGTGTCTGAGTGGCCTTCGAGCGCCTTCTCAAAGGATGCTGAGATGATGAAGGTGATGATGGAGGAGAAATACAGCTGGGGATTCTGCAGTTGGGGTGATAAAAGTCACAGCAAGCAGTGGCCTCCTGCTAATAGCTGCAGTGTGACATTTCCAGGGGATCTAGGATGCAACAGATGTCCAGGAGGGCTGGAGGGGCGTGGTTGGTTTGTGGAAGCTGAGTTTGGTGGGGGAGGGAATCTATTCTGGAGGTTCCATATCCCACTGGGAAGTCACTCCTGTCCTTTACTGTTCTTTTCAGGTTAGGGAAGTTTTATTTTTAAATTCCAAATCTCGGACTTGATTTAAGCAAAGTCCTTGATTTCCTTGGCATATGCTGAGGCACAAAGACAGCAAGTGTGGCTATTTAGAAGGCTAATAAACAAAGAAGTCTCAAGACCACACTCAATTTCTCATACATCCCCAAAGCACTTCTGGGACCTTCTCATGAGTGAGACTGATGTGGCAGGGATAGGATCAGAGTGGGTGCTGAACATGTAGGACGAGGCTGGATGACATACACAGGAGTCTAGACAATCTCACTTTCTGGAAAATACTACCTTTAGCTTCCTTTTCTATACTGCCTTTGAGTTCCAAATACTCAAGACCTCTTAATGTATTCCATTTTCCCCTCTGACCTTGTCCTTAACTCATTTCAAAGGACTGGGTACTCTGAATCCAATGAATGTATTCTGCATAAAACAAGAAAAGGTTTGAGCATTCCCTTCAGCCTCTCTGCCTAGCTCTGCCTTCCACACCCCTTCTCTTTCCTGCATCCTCTAGCAACCAAGGGCAAGAGGGAGGGGCTGAATCAAGAGGAAAAGCACCAGCCTGCGGTGTAGTGCCTAAGGCATTTGACTGCTAACCAGAAGGCTGGCAGTTCAAACCCAACCACCACTCCTGGAAGGGAAAACTCCACATCTACTTCTCTAGAGATTGTTGTAGAGATAGCACCTTGGAAACCCAAGGAGGGGTTGCTATGAGTCAGAAAGGACTCATCTGCAGGGAGTTTGGTTTTTTCTTTTTTGGAACTGCCAAGGACTTCAACTGGGGTCCTCATTGCAGGAAGGGCTGAAAGGAACCTGAGAATTCCAATTAGGTTTAAACTAATGAGCTAGAAACTCTGGGGAAACCGCTGTGGGCAATGAGGGGTGACAGTGATCATCTTCCTTTTAATTGGCACTGGAAAAACTTGTGGTCCAGTTAGTAGCATGAAGAAGGGCAGTATTTAGCGGGGACCAGTTTCTGAGCTGGTCAGAGCAGGTCAGAAGGGGGATGGCCCTGGCAGGTAGGGATAAAGGCTGCCTAACAAACTCCAACTGCTTCATCTTTAAGGAAGGAGGAATGCAGATCCTATGTGGGGAAGGACCCTAACTGGAGCCTGAAGTGCCCCTTCCCCGTCCACCCTACTCACACCATGGAGTCCAAGACTGGATAAGTGGGAAGTCCTTTGGAGGACTCTAGGTAGGAGCTCTGGTACCCTAGTGCCTAAGGCATTTGACTGCTAACTAGAAGGCTGGCGGTTCAAACCCACCAGCCACTCCTGGAAGGAAGACTTGGCAATCTGCTTCCATAAAGATTTACTACTACCTTGGAAATCCAAAGGGGGTCACTGTGAGTCACGATCAACTCAATGGCAGTGTTTTTTTTTTTTTCTTTTTCTTCTTTTTTTGAGTGTCTATAGGAGCTCTGGTAGCATAGTGCCTAAAGGCACTTGACTGCTAACCAGAAGGCTGGTGGTTCAAGCCCACCAGCCACTCCTCGGAAGGAAGATGGGACAATTTACTCTGTAGTGATACTGCCTCAGAAACCCAAGGAGGGGTCACTATGAGTCGCATCCAACTCAACGGCACATAACAACAAACAACATCAGTACGGGCCTGCACCATTCCCGAGGTCACGTCACCCCTGTCTCTCGCTATCTTGGGCAGTCTCTGTCGCTCAATAAGGCAAAGGTAGAGGAACCATCTGCTGCTGCCAGAGGCCCCGAACCACTCGTCAGTCTCCCGCCAGGCAAAGAAACTGGGAGAGAAGTGAACCAGGGATTGGTAGGTCTGTGTGTCTTAGAGAGGGGTCCTCCTCACTCGCGAAGCTCCATGATCTTGGGGCGCTCAGTTTGTGA
Source organism: Orycteropus afer afer (assembly GCF_000298275.1). Classification (NCBI taxonomy): domain Eukaryota; kingdom Metazoa; phylum Chordata; class Mammalia; order Tubulidentata; family Orycteropodidae; genus Orycteropus; species Orycteropus afer. Next base: position 12,995,678 of record NW_006921639.1, read on the forward strand.
AATTCAGTTAACAGCTGGCCACTCCTGCCCTCCTTAATGAGGGCTCATTTGGGAACGACGACCTGCCCAGGCGCCCCAGGGTTCTCTCCGGGCTCCCCAGGGTTCTCTGCTGCGGCGCAGCACCTTGGAGAAGGGCGCGGGGTCTCGCACCAGGGCTTGGGGCGCTCTAGCCGGCGCCCAAGCCCAGCACCGCGTGCGGGGTGGTCTTGGAGGAGTCTCCCTGCCCCCTGCCCGCCCCGAGCCAAGGAAAGCCACCGTGGCGAGCCTCCTCCCCGCCCGCCTGGGGCGGCTTGTGCCCGCGCGGCTCCAGTTGCTGCAGCTGCTGCTGCTGGCGGCTGCGGGGAGCGCAGGGCGCGCGCCGAGGAGGCTGGGGTGGCGAGAACGGGCCGAGGAGGAGCCGTAGGAGGCGAGGAGGGAGGCCGAGGAGGCTTAGCGGCGTGGCTACGCGGCTCAGGGATCCCGGGAGGATGGACTAGTAGGCGGCGGCTGCCCGGCAGCCGGCCGCGGTGAACCTGCCACAGCCCGGCGCGCACAGGGGCAACGAACGAGAGCTGAGCTCCACTCCGAAAGGCGGAGTCGGCGGGCGCGGGGGCGTCCCGGGAAAAGGGGGCTGATTATACATTATTAACGACTTCGCTCCTAATCAGCACAAGAGCGACTCGTTAGGTGCGCGGGAAGCGCTGGGGTCCCGGCCGGAGTGCAGCGCACACGCGTGCCGCACGGCGGGCGGCGCGGCGCGGAGGG
>NW_006921639.1:12996619-12997608 GCF_000298275.1 Orycteropus afer afer
GGCGGCGGCGGCTCGCTGTATATATCTCCGCGCACCCCGCCAGGTCGCGCACAGCGCCCCGAGCCCAGGCGCCTCCCCGCCCCCTCCCCGCGCTCCGCGGCGGCGGCGGCAGCAGTAGCAGCAATATGGCTGTTGATGGGTGTTCGGGGTGGCGCTGGCGGCGGGAGGAGCTCCCCCGAGCCCCTGCGCCGGCTGCCCGTTGCTAGCTATGGCAAATGGTGGCGGCGGCGGCGGCAGCAGCAGCAGCGGCGGCGGCGGCGGCGGCGGCGGCGGCGGAGGCAGTAGTCTTAGAATGAGTAGCAATATCCACGCGAACCATCTCAGCCTAGACGCGTCCTCCTCTTCCTCTTCTTCTTCCTCCTCCTCTTCCTCTTCGTCCTCGGTCCACGAGCCCAAGATGGATGCGCTCATCATCCCGGTGACCATGGAGGTGCCGTGCGACAGCCGGGGCCAACGCATGTGGTGGGCTTTCCTGGCCTCCTCCATGGTGACTTTTTTCGGGGGCCTCTTCATCATCTTGCTCTGGCGGACGCTCAAGTACCTGTGGACCGTTTGCTGCCACTGCGGGGGCAAGACGAAGGTAACGCGCGCCCGGGCGCCCGCCCCCTGCGCCAGCCCCGCCGCTTCTCGGCGTCCCCTGCTGCCCACCTCCTCGCTCCGCACTCCGTCGTGCCTCCCTGCATCCCTGTTTGCTTTCCTCTCGCTTCCTTCCCTTCCCTCCGCTCTGCCTGCACCCGCGGATTGAGGCAGCGGGCGGCGCGCTGGGGGTGCGGAGTTGTCCCCAGCTGGCGCGCTCCGGGACGCGGACGCCCAATCCCGTCCCCTTGTTTATTGTAGGGTTGTTTGCGGTAGCAGCTGGAACCCAGCTGGACGCGCGTCGCTCAGGTGCAGTGGTGCGGGTTGGAGAAAGCCGACCCCACGGGATCGGAGGAAGCTAGAGACCCTAGGGTGTATGTTCTGTGCGGCTCACCTGCCCTGGCTCGATGGGC
>NW_006921639.1:12997708-13005933 GCF_000298275.1 Orycteropus afer afer
CACTTTAAGAACCTGTTGGGGAGATAAGTTCAAAGGGTTACAAGGAAGGGAAAATCCTTTAGATGAGGAAGCAAATCTTTTAGATTTGGGAATTCTGGAGGAGCAACGTGGCCAGAGGCAGTGGGGGATCTTGAGGGGCAAGAGAAAGTTCGGGAGAACCACCCCAGTTTGGGAAGCATCCCGTGGGGCTGCCACTTTTAGGAGTGTTGCGAGGTCACCAATCAGATGTCGCTTCCTTCTCCATCCTTGGATATTCTCCTGGACTACGCTAAGTTCTTTGGCCTCAGTAGCTGTGCCCCCAGGCCACCCACTTTATGTCCCCAGAAACGCCGGCAGCGGCGCAGCGTTGGAGCGAGAGGTCTCCTCTGGAGTTGGCCGAGGGCGAGGTTTCACTGCGAACCTCTTCCTCCGCGCTTGTGAGGTGGCTGGATGCGGGTTTCAGCTATTCCTGGCGCAGAGACGCCCACCGACACCCAGGCTCACCACACCCTGGATGTATGGTTGCTAGGCGGTCTGTTGCTGTGTCTCTAGAGAGGTCCTCTTTTCCCTCCGCACTGGCTGGAAGCTGGGCTCAGGATGGCAGTTTTTGATAGAAAACTGCATAATCAAAAGAAAGGGCTGGGGGGAAAAAGTTGATAGAGCTACTTTTTTGTTGTACTTCCCATCTTAGGGGACCTCACAACACAAATATGTTTGGAGGGAAGAATATGAAGGCAAGTAGTGCAGAATCTTGGTCTCCACATCTTTTCTAGGAAAGTTAATACAAGGACCCCCCCCCCCCCACGAGAAAAACAAAAAACTTGTACAAGGCACAGCAACTTGTGGCAGTGAACATGGTTGCTAAGGAAAGAGGTGGGGAGGCAGGGCTATTGGTGGAAGCTCGCTATAATAAAAACACAGGGAGAACTGAAGTGTTCTTTCTTGATCATTAATTATACATCGTACTGGATGGTGGAGCTCAGCTGTGTTTTGTGGCAGTGTATTTGTGTTTTGGAAAATACTGGTGTGTTGGAAATAAAGGGGAAAATAAAAGCCATCCTTCTCTTCTTCCTCCTGCTCTTGCTTCTCTGAAGGCCTCCAGATGTTGACCAGTCAGCTCTCATTGGAGTTAGCTTCTGAGAGATAGAGGTTCCCTTCTTACTTATCAAGGAGGCAAACCTCTCAGCTTCCAGAGAAGTCTTCAGATGAAGCAAAAATTTAATGGTGCAACCAGTGCTGCCCCTGCTTCAGCCCTCCTCCTAACAGCACACTTATTCATAGAGCCTTATTCACACATTCCTTCTCCCCACCTCCCCCTGGCAATCTCCAGTCCTCCTGGCTTTTTCCTTTACTGAAAGTCAGCGACTGCCCTTAGGGGGAAGCCAGCTCTGAGTTGCACGAATCTAAAATGTTCTCTCGACTGAGAGATTTTGGTGCACTTTTCAACATCCTCGTTTCTCAGGGCAACTGGGCCATTTTGATCAGAATATATCTTTTTCAATGAGTAAAGATAAGATTTAGTGTTTTTGTGCTTCTGAGGTTTTAAATGAACTTGTGGAATTTCTTTTTATTCTATGGGGCACATAGATATGCTAGTGCAATGCCTGTGGTGAAATGCTAATCAGATAGTTCAATAAAGAATCTGGTACATGATGACCAAGCATAACTTCCGTCAGTTTTCTCAGGTAAAAATAGGTTTCGGCAATCTTTAGGGGAATTTTTTTTTTTTTTTTTAAAGAAACAGTCCCTAAATATCTGGCTGTATTTTTTTTTTAGCTCCAAGACCTGCTGAATTGACATAACTGAAGTTTATACAAGGAATCATCAGGGTATGAGAGATGATTGTGGTGTTGGTTGAGAAGCTGTGAGACAAATGTAGAATGAGAGTAGGCCACTTTTGAGTCTATTGTAAAATATGTCCAGAATACCTGGCCTTTGATTTGCTTAATTAAACCGTGTGCAGCCAGCTCATTATAACCAGTAACTTAAGGCTTTTATTAGCTTTTCTTCTCACCCTTGAGGTCTGTGTTGTTACTGCTTTCACATTTTTTGTTCTTCACTCTTCTTGTCCAAGTATTTGGTAGTTGGTGTCCAGACTGTCAGGAAGGATGCATTTGGCTGAAGCTTGGTATAATTTTTTTTAGTGCTTTATTTTTGAAGCAAACCCAGGCTGCTTTTCCGTGGAATTCTACCAGCCCTCACATGTGTTCACCCTCATCCTCATTCAGCCCCAAGATGGTTCAACTAGGAGCTGGGTCCAGAGGGAGACAGATCTTGTCAGCATTTGATATTCCGTGGGAGATAAGTTTCAGAAGGGAGCTGTGGAATCAGGAGGACGCAGTTTCTGGGACTGTCCTCTGTTTTTGATTAAAAGAACCTGAGGCTGCAGATGAGAGTCGTGGTCCATCTCACCATCTGTACCTTTGGCCACCAAATCTCAAATGATGAATGACTTGACTATTTTGAAAAGAATTGAAGGTGGATTTTTTTTTTAGTAAATAAGAAAACTAGTAACATTTTCACCTTAGTGAGAAGTTGAGGACAGTCATTCCATTAGTGTGTTCTTTGCTGGACTTTTTCACATTTTTGTTTTCTGTCTGTTGGAGTCTATCAGGAGTATCACTTGGCTGTGACATTTCGGGGCCCAATCCCATAGCAGACTGTCATGAAAAGGTGACTGGGCTGGCAACCTGTACAAGGCTGTGACCTTGAACAAGTCATTCCACCTCTCTGGTAACCTTTTCCTTGGGTGTAAAATGTAGGAATTGAATTCTTCAACTTCTACTTTCTCTTCCTACTCTATACTTCTGTGCAGGAGAGTGGAAAGAGTTAGAGGAATTATGGGTAAAGTTTCTAGTTCTGAATGTGTTTTGCATTTCCCCAGCAATTCCTTAAGGAATTCAGTGCTTATTATTTGTCTTTATTTCCATGTTCCACACTTCTTCTAGCATGCAGCCTGATTCCCTTTAAATGTCTGGGGAAACTGAGGTTCAGGGCTCAGTGTCCTAATGGGACTGTGGTTTAGATATAGACCCACTCCAGCTCTTGGTGGGAACTGTCCTCCCTGAAGAAGTTTGGGCATGATCACAGGTGCTCTGCATATAATGAATTATTGAGGTATTGTCTCCATGATTGTGTCTGAGATAACAACACGTTTTCTATCAGGCTCATAACTAATATAAGTGTCAGATCCCATTGTGATTAGATGCTGTCAAGTTGGTTCTGATTCATAGTAACCCTGTGTACAACAGATACAGTCCTCATAATCGTTACTGTGTTTGAGCCCATTGTTGTAGCCACTGTGTCAGTCTATCTTGAGAGTCTTCCTCTTTTTCAGTGACCCTCTACTTTACCAAACATGATCTCTTCTCCAAGAACTGGTCCCTCCTGATAACATATACAAAGTATGTAAGATGAAGTCTCACCATCCTTACTTCTGGGAGCATTCTGATGGTACTTCTTCCAAGACAGATTTGTTCATTTTTCTGGCAGTCCATGGTGTATATTCAGTATTCTTTGCCAAACCCATAATTCACAGGCATGAATTCTTGGGTCTTCCTTATTTATTGTCCAGCTTTAGCATGCATATGAAGCAGTTGAAAATACCATGGCTTATGTCAGGCACAGTTTAGTCCTCAAAGTGACACCTTTGTTTAACACTTTAAAGAGGTCTTTTGCAGTAGACTTGCCTAGTGCAGTATATTGTTTGATGTCTTGACTGCTGCTTCCACAGGCATTAATTGTGGATCCAAGTAAAATGAAATTCTTGACAACTTCAGTCTTTTTTCCATTTATCATGATGTTGCTTATTAGGATCCACTTGTGAGAATTTTCATTTTCTTTATGTTGAAGTGTAATCCATACTGAAGGCTTCCACTTACTTCATCAGTAAGTGCTTCAAGCCCTCTTCACTCGTAGCAAGTAAGATTGTGTCATCTGCATGTCTCAAGTTGTTAATGACTTTTCCTCCAATCCTAATGCCGTGTTCTTCTTTATATAGTTTAGCTTCTGGAGTATTTGCTCAGTGTACGATTGAATGAGTATGGTGAAAGGATACAACCCTTTCCTGATTTTAAACCACACAATATCCCCACATACTGACTCTTAGTCTATGTACAAGTTCCATATGAGCGGAATTATTCTGGAATTGCTGTTTTTCATAATGTTATCCATAATTTGTTATGATCCACACAGTCACATGTCTTTGCATAGTCAGTAAAACACAAGTAGACATCTTTCTGGTATTCTGTGCTTTCTGTCAAGATCCACGTGACATCAGCAATGATATCCCTTGTTCCATGTTCCCTTCTGAATCCATCTTAAATTTCTGGCAGTTCTCCATTGATGTACTGCAGCAAGTTTTTTTTAAACTGTCTTCAGCAAAATTTTACTTGTGTGTGATATTAATGATATTGTTGGAAAATTTTCACATGCTGTTGGATTATGTTTCTTTGCAATGGGTACACATATGGATATCTTCTCGGTGGTTGGCCAGCTAGCTGTCTTCCAAATTTCTTGGTACAGGTGAGTGAGTACTTCTCGTGTTGCCTCTGTTTGTTACAACATCTCAATTAACATTCCATCAATCCCTGGAGCCTTGTTTTTCTCCATTGCCTTCCATGCAGCTTTATGTCTTCCTTCAATACCATAGGCTTGAATTTCTGGCAGTTCCCTATTGAAGTACTGCTGCAACAGTTTTTTAAAACTACCTTCAGCAAAATTCTACTTGTGTGAGATATTAATGATATTGTTTGAAATGTTGATTGGTTCTTGATCATATGCTATCTCCTGACGTGGTTGAATGTTGACCACTTCTATCTGGTATAGTGACTATTTCATATTCTTTTGATGTTTCCTGCATTGTTCAGTATTTTGCCTATAGAAGCCTTCAGTATTGTAACTTGAACTTTTTCTTCAGCTCTTTCATTGAGAAATGCCAAACACGTTCCTTCCTTTTGTTTTTGTAACTCCCAAGTCTTTGTACATTTCATAATAAACTTTTTTACTTGTTTTTCTTGAGCTGCCCTTTGAAATCTTCCATTTAGCTCCTTAACCTCATCTTTCTTCTGCTCACTTTAGCCACTGTATGTTCAAGGGTAAGATTCTGTGTCTCTTCTGACATCTATTGTGTTTCTTTATTTCTTTCTCATATTTTTCATGATCTTTTGCTTTACTTGTGTGATGTTCTTGATGTAATCTCACACCTCATCTGGTCTTTGGTCATTAGTGTTCAGTATGTCAGATCTCTTCTTGAGCTGGTCTTCAGGCGGGATATATTCAAGATCTTATTTTGGCTCTTGTGGGCTTGTTTTAATTTTCTTCAGCTTCAATTTGAACTTGCATATGGGCACTTGCTGGTCTGTTTTGCATTCACTTCCTAGCCTTGTTCCGTCTGATGATATTGAGATTTTCTATCACCTCTTTCCACAAGTATAATCCATTTGATTCTTGGGTATTTCATCTCTTGAGGCTCATGTGCACAGTCATCCTTCATGTTGTTGAAAAAAGATATTTCCATTGAATAGGTCATTTGTCTTGTAAAATCCCGTCATGCGATCTCTAGTGTCATTTCTATTGCCAAAGCCATATTTTCCAACTACTGATCCTTGTTCTTTGTTTGTAATTTTCACATTCCAATCACCAGTAATTATCATTGAATCTTGATTGCATGTTTGATCAATACCAGACTGCAGAAGTTGCTAAGAATTTTCAATTTCTTCATCTGCGGCATTAGTACTTAGTATGTACATTTGAATGATAGTTGTAGTAACTGGTTTTCCTTGTGGGCATATGGATATTATCCTATCACTGACAGCATTGTACTTTAGGATCAAAAAAACAATAAACTCACTGCTATTGAGTCTAATCCAACTCGTAGTGATCCCTCCTTGGGTTTCTGAGGCAGTATCACTATGGAAGTAGATTGGCCAACCTTCCTTCTGAGAAGTGACTGGTGGGTTTGAACTGCCAGCTTTCTGGTTAGCAGTCAAATGCCTTAGGCACTATGCCACCAGAGCTCCCATACTTTAGGATAGATCTTGAAATGTTCTTTTTGATGATGAATATGATGCTATTTTTCTTCAATTTGTCATTCCTGGTATAATAGACCATATGATTGTCCTATTCAAAATGGCAACTACCAGTCAATTTTGGCTCACTAATGCCTGAGATATTGATCTTCAAGTGTTCCATTTCATTTTTGACATCTTCCAATTTTTCTAGATTTATACTTTGTACATTCCACATTCCAATTATATAATGGATGTTTGCAGCTGTTTCTTCTCATTTTGAGTCCTGCCATAACAGCAACAGCAGGTCTTGAAAACTTTCCTCCATCCGTGACGTTAAGATTGACTCATATTTGGAGTACTTCCAACTTGGGGGGGCTTATCTTCCGGCACTATGTCAGACAGTGTTCCACTGGCCAAGGCTTTCTTCCTTGTCTGTTAGTCTGCATGCTCCATTTCTACCATGAGTGACTTTGCTGGTATGATGGCATAGCTTCCAGCAACATGTGAACTACCACAGTATGACAAACTGACAGATGAATGGTGGTCAGATCTCATTCTACTCTAACTTACTGCTGTCGAGTCGAACCTGACTCATAGCGACCCCTCCTTGGGTTTCCAAGGCAGTATCACTATGGAAGTAGATTGTCCAACCTTCCTTCTGAGGAGTGGCTGGTGGGTTTGAACCACCAGCCTTCTGGCTAGCAGTCAAATGCCTTAGGCACTATGCTACCAGAGCTCCTACAGCTTAGTAATTGCCTGAGGTCTGGCCTGACACTTTCAGTCAGGGTTGTAGCTTCAAATCTCAGAACTCTGGATTCCAGAGTTTTACTGATGCTTTGTCTCATCCAGGGAACTTGAGGATCAGCTGCCCCTGTATTGACTTCAGATACTCCTTTTTGATCAGATCTCTTGGAGTGGCCTTGGAGAAGTTCTGAGGTACCAGCCATTAGTGAGCTGTAGCTGACCTTCCCTTGTCCAGAGAGCTTTTGTGCCCTGTTTCTGGCTTTCTGTATAGAAATATATACTTCAGAAGAGCTTCTGTAATCAGACAGACCCAATGTCAAATTGTGGGTCTTATACTTATTAGTGGGGCATCTTTGGCTGGCAGCCATTCTGCGTCTCAAGTTCTTCATCTTGAAAAAGGCCATATTTCTGCTTGCTTTAAGAAATGGCAGTACTGAGTGTATGTTGTTGTTGGCAGCTGCCATTGAGTTGAACCCAATTCATGGAAACTCCATGCACAATGGAATGAAACACTGCCTGGTCCAGTGCCATCCCCATTGTGTGTTGTAGATTGGACTGTTGTGATCCATAGGGTTTTAATTGGCTGATAATTCAGGAGTAGATCACCGGGCCTTTCTTCCTAGTGTGTCTTAGTTTGAAAGCTTTGCTGAAATCTGATCAGCATCACAGCAACACCCAAGCCTCTACTAACAGATGCCTGGTGGCTGTGCATGTGGTACATTAACTGGGAATTAAACCCAGTTCTCTTGCATGGAAGGTAAGAATTCTATCACTGAACCACCACTGTCCTGACAACGAATATATAAAAACCCATAGACATCGAGTCAATTTCAACTCATGGTGACCCCCATTGGGTTTCCAAGGCTGGAAATCTTTATGGAAGTAGATTGCCCCATCTTCCTTTCACAGAGTAGCTGGTGGGTTTGAACTGAAATGCCTGGCACTTAACAGGCCTCCTTTATAGGAGAGCCATACCAGTTTCATAAAGTATTGGGTTTATTTCCTCTTTGTTCATTGAACTTGTGACCTATGAAGGACAAAGACTATGTATAATAAATAGAATTTTGGAGTCAGAAGGAACCTCTAGACCCTGCAGTCGGCATCCTGAGTTAAACACCTGTGTAGAGTCAGACAGAGATTTAGGCTCATGGCCGTTGGCTGTTGTAAGACTGGAAGATGGGGTAGGGGTAGCCAAGGAAGGCTCCATGGATGAGGCCCTGGTGGGATGGTTAGTGTTTTGATGGTGGAGAAGTCAGTGGATGTACACAGTAAGGAGGGGGGTCTAGTGAGCTCTGTGCCCAGCAGGAGTGGAATCCTTTGGTGTTTTGAGCATGGGCCTGGCTGCCTATCATTGTACCCTTGAGGCAGGGCAAATTCCATCCCTGCTACCCCAAGTCTGGACATCATGAGCCTGCTCCCCTTTCATTCGGCCTGGATCAGCTTTTCTTTGATAGCCCTGGAGCAGTTTTTTCTAAAACATATTGTATAGAA
>NW_006921639.1:13006798-13007959 GCF_000298275.1 Orycteropus afer afer
TTGTATCTTTAAGCAATATAGTAATAAGAGCTAACTTCTTGCTTTGGGTTTTTTTTTTTTTTTTTTCCTTTCTTATTACCAAGATGAGAGAAGCCTGGTGCTAAAGTAGTCAACTTGGCACCATTGCATGGCCAGGGCCTCTTTCCCAGAGTAGGCCCAGCTCACACCAGTGGTGGCCTTGCTAATCTGTGAATCACAGCAGTCAACACCACCTTCCTGGGGTTTCAGAGCCACGGAGCCCCTGGAGGGATGCCTCTGTGGTTCTGGTGAACAGGGCCATGTTTGTGCTATACTGCTGCAGCCTCTGGGGATGTGAGGGTCAGATGGCAAGGCCAAGTCTCCCTGCAGGACCTCTGGAACTCCACCTACTTCTGGGTGCAGCAGGGAGCACATCAAGAGTATCTCCTTTTTTTGAAATGCTTCTTGAGTCAGTAGACCCAGGGCTCTAGGCCCATGGAGAGGAAGGCGTGGGGGCTACCTTCAGAGGCAGGCATCGTCTAGCTGTGGACAGATGACCCAAGGAATCTCTCTTGGGAATATCAGATCTCAGCCGAATGGCCTGAGAGAGCATCTGTTTCTGAAACCTTAATATGCACACAAACTGCTTGGGAGGTTGTTGAAATGCAGATTCTGATACTGGAGGTCTAGGGTGGGGTCTGAGATTCTGAATTCCCACAACACCCAGGAATTCCTGCATCGTGCAAATGGTCAGCGTGCCCAGGAGCTAACTGAAAGGTTGGTAGTTTGAGTTCATCTAGAGGTGCCTTGGAAGAAAAGCCTGGTGATTGATGTGCAAAAAAATTAGCCATTGGAAACCCTGTTGTGGTAGTTAAGATTATGTGTCAGCTTGGCTGGGTCTGGTTTCGAGTGGCTGGGCAGCTGGATGTAGTTATTCCCCATGATGAGACTGGCATTCAGTTTCATGGTGGAATCTGCTTGAGCAACTGAGTAGCTGCCTTGGGGATGTGATCTGCTTCCAGTATATAAGAAGAAGCCTTGAGAAAGGTCTCTGAGCTTCTGGGCACACCTGGATCCTGCATTTGGCCATGTCATCAGTAACCTGCCATGTTGTCTGCCAGTCTTAAGACTTTCTGGACTTGAACTGTTGGCCTGCTGTATTGCTTGATGATCTTAGGACTGTGCCATTTTGCTTATGGACCT
>NW_006921639.1:13015020-13016489 GCF_000298275.1 Orycteropus afer afer
GGGAGACCTGGGTTCAGTTCCTGGCCAGTGTTCCTCAAGTGTGGCCACCGCTTGTCTATCACTGGAGGCTTGCATGCTGCTATTGATGCTGAACAGGTTTCAGTGGTGTTTCCAGAGTAGGCCACCCTGGGAAGACAGGCCTGGCAATCTGCTTCTGAAAACCAGCCAGTGGAAAAACCAGCTGGTGGACGGCACAGGACTGGGCAGCATTTCATTTCATTGTGCGTGGAGTTGCCATGAGTTGGCCAGCTTGAGGGCAGCTAACACCAACATCAGCAACAACAACAACATGGACCAGAAACCCTGTTGGATGGTAGAAAAGCAAAACCCAAACTGGTTGCAGTTAAGTCAGTTCTGACTCACGGCAATCCCAGGTGTTTCAGAGAAGAAATGCATTCCATAAGGTTTTCAATGGCAGTCATCTTATGGAAAGGAGCTTCGGTGACACTGTGGTTACTACATGCAGCTGCTAATCAAAAGGTTGGCAGTTGGACCCCATCAGCTGTTCATGGGGGAAAGATGAAGCAGTCTGCTTCTGTAAAGATTTACAGTCTTGGAAATCCTGTAGAGGCATTTTTACTCTGTCCTGTTGGGTTGCTGTGAATCAGAATCTACTTGATTGCAGTGGGTGATGGGTAATCTTATGGAAACTGGTCACCAGGCATTTCTTCCGTGGCATTGCTGGGTGGATTTGAACCACCAACCTTTTGGTTAGCAGCCAAGCACAAACTCTTTGTGCCACTCCTAGGTGCTGGGGAAAACCTAATTGACTCAGTCTGACCACCTACCTGCTTGTTAGGACTTTTACTTGACCGAGTGGGCAGGGGAAAAACAGTTATCTTTTCATGTGATCTGGATATGTTTGATCTCTGAGTTGACTGCAGACTTCCTGAGTACTGGAACCATATCATACAGCTAATTAACACACATGTATGTTGGGAGAGTATTTTCCATATTGATTAGCCAGGGTGGCATGGGAGTACCAGACCCACTGCCATCAAGTAAATTCTGATTCAGAGCAACCCTACCCTATAGAGTAGAACTGCCTCATGGGATTTCCAAGGCTGTAAATTTTTGCAGAAGTAAACTGCCATTATCTTTCTCCCATGGAGCGGCTGCTGAGTTCGAACTGCCGACCTTTTGGTTAGCAACCAAGTGCTTAACCACTGTGCCACTAGGGCTCCTTGTGCGGGAGCACAATAGGTGCAAATAAATTTTGCTGCTCTTTTGGGTAGTTTGTTAGAAGTTATGGGGACATCTTGAGTGAAAGGGGATGGGCTTGATCTGGTAACAAAATGACATTTGAGTCATTCCTGGATTTTAATTATTCATGCACCACCGCCCTCCCCCACACACCCCTTAGTCAGTAGGTAGCAAGGATTGAGTTCCTGACGGGCAGTTGTTTCTGAGGTGGATGAGTCAGGGAAAGGACGGAAGGACAGTTCCAAAAGAATGGCTGCTTTATGATG
>NW_006921639.1:13017184-13028499 GCF_000298275.1 Orycteropus afer afer
GGAGGAGGAATACGTTGATTTGAGAGTGGGGAAGAAGTAATTAAGGGAAATACAACATAAACTTCCCCATTATCGAGTTTAAGTTTTTATTTGGGGAAAGTTTTTTAGAAAAAGTGGATTTTTAGATTGGTGGTTTGGAGTGAAATTACTTGCTTTTAACCGCTGAAATCTTGGGCTTGTGAGTTCTTTTGCAAAGGGGTTTTAAGGCAGGAATTTTCAGGAATACTCTTCCCAGGGCCACTTTGAAGTTCTCCGTTTTTGCATGTCATTGGAAGGCTATTTACCTACAAGTTTACAAACAGTGGATTGCCTAGACATAGATTACAAGTTGAAAGTTCAAGGTTAGTATTTATCTTACTTTCCCGTTCCTTGTCTTGTTCTTGTTCTTGTTCTTAGTGTTGGGCACTCCTCTCCTCATTTTCAAGAGTGAACTTGGGAGGAGTGTGGAGTGACCTCTGCAGGTTTTGGGGTCTTAACAAGTCCAGGGAAGGAGCAGAGGGACCGAAGTTCACAGATTAATGGATGAGAAATAAGACTCGATTTAGCCAGGTCCAGAAGCACATGGAATGATTATTTCACAGCGGTGAATGGGAGCCCTTCTGCCACATCACCAGAGGGAATATGAGTGAATGTTCATGAACTTCTCAGGCTGCCGTTAGACTGGGGACAAAGTCACCTTAGAATGAATGGAAAAGTGTTTCTCCTTGTTTTGGCTGATCTCTGAGGCACTCAGAACAAGTCTTGGTTGATGAGCTATTTCATATTGGAAATCCAGTCTAGGCAGGCCCAGAGCTGGATGGTGTCTAGCTGTCAATAGTGTCTGAGATGCAGAATAACCTTAACTCTTGATGCTTCCATGTGGGCAACCTTGCTTTTTTCTCTGATGGCTTCCATGGTTTCTTCTGAGGCAGTGAGGTTTCCCCTTGTCCCCTTTCTTAAAGTTTGGAAAATGGTCCATTCTGGCTCTTGGGTCTAATAGTTTGCCCTCTGGGATCTGCCTGATCCTGCCAGAGCTGTGAGTGGAGGTTTCTGTCTGACCCCAGGCCTTAGTCACCTCTTTCTTTCTTTTTTTTTTATTTTGGTTAATATACATATCCTACAACAGTTGACATGTCAACGTTCTTCACATGTGCAATTCAGTGATGTTAATCATGGCTGTGTTGTGCAACTATCATTATTATCCATTCCCGAGTTTTCCCATCACCTTTAACAGAAGTTCAGTGTCCTCCTAAGCATTTAGTCTCCTTTGCCCCTCCCTGTTGCCTGCACCTGGTTGTTATTGTTCTTAGTTGTTAGAGTAGATCCCAACTCATGGTGACCTTATGTGGTCTGCATATGGCCACCTCTTTATCAGTGATATGTGCCCTGGTTTCCAAGGTTTAGCTTCCTTCACAGTTTAGCACAGGGCTTGTCCAAGAGCAGATGTAATTTTTGGGCCATGCTAGAGATCATATGTGGGGTGTGGGTCCTTTGCTTTTAGAAGCCTGAGATGGACTCTGCTTTCTAGTTATCGGCTCTTTTGAGCCTGAAGGAGGGAGAATAGACCAGAGTCTTAAGCCTCTTTTTATGTCATTTAAATATAGTTATTCCTTAGAATTCATGTAGTCCAGCTTCTCGGAGTATTTGCTTCATATAATCTGAGAAGCTGGACTATATGAAGAAAAACGTGGTATCAGGATTGGAGGAAGAATCATTAACAACCTGAGATATGCAGACGATACAACTTTGCTTGCTGAAAGTGAGGATGACTTAAGGCACCTACTGATGAAGGTTGAAGAATACAGTCTGCAGTATGGATTACATCTCAACATAAAGAAAACAAAAATCCTCACAACTGGACCAATGAGCAGCATCACAATCAATGGAGGGAAGATTGAGGTTGTCAAGGAATTCACATTGCTTGGTTCTACAATCGATGCCAACGGAAGCAGCAGTCAGGACATTAGATGATGTGTAGCATTGGGGAAGTCAACTGCGAAGGAACTGTTTCAAGTGCTGAGGAGCAAGGATATCTCCTTGAGGACTAAGGTGCGCCTGACACAAGCCATGATATTTCCAATCACCTTGTATGCATGTGAGAGCTGGACAATGAATAAGGAAGACCGAAGAAGAGTTGATGCTTTTGAGTTGTGGTGCTGGCGAAGAATGCTGAAAGTACCGTGGACTGCTAAAAGAACTAACAGATCTGTCCTGGAGGAAGTGCAGCCAGAATGCTCCTTGGAAGCAAGAATGGCCAGACTTCGTCTCACCTATTTTGGTCATGTTGTAAGAAGGGACCATTCCCTGGAGAAGGATGTCATGCTTGGTAGGGTGGAGGGTCGACGAAAGAGGGGGAGGCCTTCAACGAGATGGATTGATACAGTGGCTGCGATGATGGGCTCGAGTATAGCATGGATTGTGGGGCTGGTGCGAGATCGGGCAGTGTTTCGTTCTGCTGTGCATGGGGTCGCTATGAGTCGGAAACGACTCGACGGCACTTAACAACAACAACAACAACATTCCTTAGAATTGAAGGCTTTTTCCCAACTTCTCATCTTATTTCTTTTCTTGGGCTTCTAATTACACCAAGACCAATTGCTGTAGAGTTGATTTCGACTCATAGCAACCCAATGTACATCACAGAACTGTGCTCCACAGGGTTTTCAATGGCTGATTTTTCCAAAATAGGTTGCCAGGCCTTTCTTCTGAGGCACTCTGGGTGGATTTGTTCCTTCAACCTTTTGGTTAGTAGCCAAGTGCGTTAACTGTTTGTGCTCCTGAGCTTCTATTTAATACCTTCTCATTGTCCCTGTCCCACTGAACAGAAAGAAACCTGAAAAAGAAAAGCAAGCATACAGGAGAAGATAAGGGAGGACAGGGAACAGAAGGGAGATGTTCACACAAAGAAAAATCGAATTTCTCCCCTAGGAGTTAGAGGTTAGATAAATATATAATTGGATGGATTTTGTTTTTAGTCCCTTCACCTTTGTCTTAATGAATAAATCATGTACAATGACCTCACTTCCAAGGAGTGAAGTATTATATAAAGACCAGTGGACAGAGTGATTTCACTTTTGCAAAAATTTAGCTTATAAAATAAGAAGTTGTGTCTAATTAACCAAGAGTGTGAGCATGGTGGTGCCTGTGTGCTGCCCTGGGGCCCAGACATTAAGGGTTATAAGGCTTTCTGGAGGTCTTCTTTGCACACTAATTATATGAGAGCAGGAGAATTTTGCTCCCCTTTGAAAGAAATTGCTGTATTCATCTTGTTTTCCCATTATGCAGCTTTGGAAAGTGGACCTTTATGGCTCTGGAAGGGAAAAGAGTGGGCATTCTTCAAATGAAGAACCCAGAGATAGTTCTAAGGCTTGGAGGAAGGCTTTGGAAGATAAAAGGGCTTATCCAAGTGCTGGGGATTTTGATGATTAATATTAGCCCAGTAAGAGTTTTATACATTGTTTTTCTTCTTTGTGCATCTGGGAGCATTTTTTCTTCTTTTTTTCAGAATAGTGTTTAGAAGAGTTGTTTTAGCTGCCCATGAATTGTGGCTACTTCTCTTGTGGATTGTGCTGTGGCAGCCACAGGCAATCGGGTGGTAAGATTCTTGGCGTATAGGCGTGGCGTCTCCAGCAGAAGCTGTTTGCATAGGACTTAAAACAGAACTGAGTGTCTTAGTTTTACTTGCAATCCCGTTTCCCCCATATGATTTCTTTTTCAGCTTCAGGATTTTCCATTTTTGTATTCATTCTGAGTGTACTTTGTGTTCATTGTAGAAAACTCAGGCAGCACAGGAGAAAACAAAACAAATGTGTTGCCACTGAGCTGATTTCAAGTCCTGGTGACCCGATGCATTGCAGAATAGGACTCATTTATACGATTTTTGTGGTTACAGTCTTTATGGAAGTAGACTGCCAAGACTTGCTTTCGCAGTGCTGCTGCGTGAGTTTGCGCTGCCAGGTTAGTAGTTGAATGCAAACCATTTCTGCCACCCAGGGACCTTATAGGCAGTACAGGAAGGCATTAAAATGAAAGAGAAAAAGAAATCCCTTCCAACCCCACCTGGAGATGACCACTGTTATCTCTGGGCACATTTCTTTGCCTACCCTCTTCTTCACTGTGGTGGTCATACCTTGCTGCTGGTGGATGTCTGATGTTCTCCTTCCAGTGGTTAGCACCTGGCAACCCCTTGAAATGTGTCCAGGCTGGCCTTGTTTGGGTTAGATGGCATCCTGGCTGAGAGTACAATGGATAGAATAACCCCCTGACAGCTCTTCCTGCCCATGGAGTCTGGTGAAATGGCGTCTGTTCTGAGAGTGAAGTTAAAAAACATTAAATCAGGCTTCTGGGTTTCAACATGAGTCGCTGTGGTGTCATAGGCAATCAGTGAGTCAGCCTCAGTTTAATATGCTCTCTAAGGAGCTCTGGTGGCACAGTGTCTAAGGTATTTGATGGCTAACCAGAAGGTTGGTGGGTCAAACCCACCAGCTGCTCAGTAGAAGGAAGACAGGGTAATCTACTTCCATAAAGAGTTACTGCCTTGGAAACCTGATGGGGGTCTCTAGGAGTGAGATTCAACTCGATGGCAGTGGGTTTTTTTTTTTTTTTTTGGTAACATGCTCTCTAGGTAGCTGGGTGTTATAAACTGTTAAACACTCGACTAGTAGTTGAAAGGAGCTCTGGTAGCATAGTGCCTAAGGCACTTGACTGCTAACCAGAAGCCTGGCGGTTCAAACCCACCAGCCACTCCTCAGAAGGAAGGTTGGGCAATCTATTTACGTAGTGATACTGCCTTGGAAACCGAAGGAGGGGTCGCTATGAGTTGGGTCCGACTCAATGGCAAATAACAACAGCAACAGTAGTTGAAAGATTGGTGGTTTGAACCTAGCCAGAGGTACCTCAGGAGACAAGCTTGGCAATGTGTTTCCAAAAGGTTATGGCCGTGAAAATGCTATGGCGCAGTTGTACTGCACATACACTGGGCTGCCACGGATTAGAATAGACTTGGCGGCCACCAGCAATGAGAAACATGTTCTCTCACTCAGTGATTCCAGTGCAGAGCCATTTCTTCAGTCAGATTTAAAAATTACCATTTTTACCTGGTAAGAGGACTAAAGACTAAGTTATTCAAGCTGATGAATCCAGGGACAAATTCTGGTTCCACTGAAAATCACCAGAGTGAAATTTGATCCACATGTCCCCAGAATTTCAGTCTTGCCTCTGATGAGGTTGTATATTTAAGAATTATAATCTGGAGACACAGGCTCCATTGGAAATACCACCCAACCTGTCATTAAAAAAAAAAAAAAAGTAAGTCTCAAAATAGGTTTTTGTGACTCTATTGTTACTTCTAATGACATAACCACACCACTAGTGAGGTTTTAATTTTGGTATGGGTGAAAGGTTGAACACGCCTGAGATTACAGACTATAAATAGTGTGTTACAGTAGACTGGCTTTGTTGAGGTTGGGCACAAAAAGAAAATATCTGATTAAAGAGGAGGTCGCATAAATCAACTTTCTTTGATGCTTTTCTTTGACTCTCCCTAGAAGGTTCCTAGAGCTAGAATGTTCATCTTGGCTCTGTTCCATGGCGTGTGCCAGCTGGTGAAAGTAAGAATAAGATTATCGTAGCCTCTGTGGCAAAGGACCTAGTGTCTGAAGGAATGACCCTCAAACACTTAGTAACCTCGGAAATAAAACTCCCCCTAGAACCGTCAACGGGAGCTCTGGTAGCATAGTGGCTAAGACACTTGCCTGCTGACCAGACGGCTGGCAGTTCAAACCCACCAGCCACTCCTCGGAAGGAAGGTTGGGCAATCCTACTTCCGCAGTGATACTGCCTCAGAAACCCAAGGAGGGGTCGCTATGAGTCGGGTTTGACTCGACGGCACGTAACAACAACAGAACCGTCAGCAGGTAGCACTTTAGAACCTAATGAAATAGTTCTCTTAGATTACATAATATCAATTTGATTCTGCTACCACGGCCATGTATTAAATTTTAAATTGTCACAGATACGTTACATTAATACTTCACAGATCCACGGAGTACCAGGTAGCTTTTGGGTGCTATTCAGTGAATTGGTAATTGGGACTTGGCAGAGTCCAGACAAAAATACTGACTTGTATACTTAGATTCTTCTGTGTTGTAGTTTAACCCTAATTGGGCATAAAAGCATCCTCCAAGTCTTTCTTACAAAATGAACCAAAATTTTCACGTAGCAATTTTAATGGCAGTTCTGGAGAGTTGATTTGTGGCCATGAACCCGAGATGACAGAAACTTTTAAAACTCCGGGAACCTTTCATTTGCCACTGACAGTCAGTGTGAGTACTGTGTTTTTAATTGGTCCCTTCTTTAAGTCAGGAGCTGAAATGTTATCATGCAAATCTCTCCTGAGTTGCATGGAAACTAATAAAATCACGAAGGTTTCTATCTGTACTCTATGAACACAGACTGTAATGAAACCAAAACAGCTATCTCCAGGGATGATACTATTTAAGTGCTAGGCAGGGCTTTGAAAGGATTTTCATGGTGAAAAGAGAAACCAGCAAGTGAGCTGCTCAGTCCTTGCCTCCCCACCTCCCTAGTATCTGCTCTGTGTGCCTCTTTCTTCCTGACCTCAGAAATCATTAATTTAAAACAAGAATTTCTGATCTTGAATATATCACCTGCATTAGAAAAAGAGCAATTGATTTTCAAACATCCTCTCAGCATTTTTCTCTTCTCCCTCAAGTATTGCCTTTCTTTACAGACCACTTGGTGCTTTTGTTTTGCAACATCTTTCTGTGTGAACTGCAGAGACTGGCTTCTTAGGAATAAAATTTTAATAACGATTTTTTTGAGTATGAACTGTGCATCAAAGCATTGTTTGAAGCTCTGTGTCTTTAATCTCAAAACAATTTTGTGATGGTAGGTACTTTTATGATCCCTATTTTACAGATTAAAAAACTGAGATGTAGAGAATAAAAAAATTTGTTTTGGATAACAAACTTTGAGAGCTTGCTATGTGGCCAGCAGTTTCTAAGATCTTTGTACATATTATCTCATTTAATCCTCAAAACAACCCTATGAAGGATGTCCTATTATTGTCCTCATTTTACAGATGAGGACATTGAGGCACAGAGAAGTTACTTGCTCATGTATACACGCTAGTGAGGGGTGGAGTCAGATTTAAACTCGGGCAGGTAGGCAATGGAGCCCCACCCTCCTAATCACAGTGATTCCTCTTCTTGTGGCAGGCCACCTCTGCTCAGCTCAGCCTGTCCACAGTGGGAGGGAGACTGTGATGACATAGATGGGACTGAAAAGAGGAGTCTCTGTGTTTGGACCAATCCCTACTCAAGATATAAGGTCCTGTGGACAAGTTTGGAGAACCTAGACTTCCAGGATAGAGAAGAGCCTTAAAGATGATCTGATCCCTTTAACTTCTCTGAGTCTTAGTTTTCCCTGCTGTAAAATGGGATGATCACTTTTCTTGACCTGGCAGGCAGGCATGCTATGTGCAGTTGTACAGGTTGCTCACTGCACAACTTCAACGTTGCCATGAGATTCACATCAAATAGTACAGAATACTACTCTACAAATTTTCAGACAGGTGCCATATCCCTGTGCTGGGGGCTCTGTGGAAGCACAGAATAAATATCGGTATTTTTCTGAGTATCCGTCTTTCTTGAAGATTTGGAGGAAAATGCTGTTTTTAACGTTAACACATGGATTTATTAGGGGTAGGATGCAGAATTCAATCACATTTTCAAAAACTTGAGAGAGAGGTATGTATGGATGGATTTCTGTGAGCGTATATGTGTGTGTTTGTGTATGCAGGTGAGCGCAGAAAGGAGACCTGGGCCAGTTTTCACCCTGGGAATTTTGTGTTTATTCTCTGCAAGAAGGGACCTTTGATGGAAAAGCTTGAGTTATACCAGTTAGTATTACTATGGAAGCATGGACCTCAGCATCTTGACATGGAATGATGCCTTATTATTCCCACATACTAGCTGCTTGTATTTCAAATCCCAAAAGCATGTTATTAAAAAAAAAAAAAATGAGGATTCTGCGAAAAGCAAATCTATCTGAATTCCATGGTCTGTTGTAAATAAAGTGCAGTTCGGATATTGGTGGGACAGAAAATTTATTCTAAACACTCACAAGAAGGTAGCGGTAACTCATTCTGTGGTTATGAATCTTTACTTTGTGTTAGGAAGATCGATGCCTTGGCCATCTCCACCTCCACCGCCTGGAAATACATCATTGTAGCTCAGAATGGATCTCTTTCTAGACAACTGGGCATTGTGGCTTTGTGACTGCCGAGCCCTGTGCTTGGACTATTTGGAAGCAAGGGATGAAATCAGCCAGCAAATCAAATGTATTAAGCATAGCTGTCCTCAGTGGTCTGAGGTTGTACAAGTCATCATTTCTTCATTGGTGACACTCACAGCCACATTTTATGGTTCCAGGGGGCACCATTCACATCATAGTTGTGAACACTGTCCCCTGCGGTTGTGCAGTGTCCCATCTATGCACAGGACTCCTCTAGGCCACTAGCTGGGTTGGTATGATAGATGCCAAACCAAAAAACCAAACCCACTGCCATCAAGTCGATTCCGGCTCATAGTAGTCCTCATTGGGTTTCCAAGGCTATAAATCTTTATGGAAGTAGATTACCCCATCTTCCTTATGTGGAGCATTTGGTGGGTTTGAACCACCAACCTTCTGGTTAGCAGTCAAATGCCTTAGGCATTGTACTTCAGAGCTACTCACCTGAAAAATTAAAAACACAGTGCAAGACCCAACCTTTTTAATGGCCAAATGAATGAGACACATGAAGAATTTGGGATTCAGAAAAGACAGAGGGCATTGAGAATTGGTAAGAAATAGTGTAGCTGGAGAAAGCCCTAGAGTTGTGGGGGCATGGTGGCATGCCCATCTCCATACCCAGCTCTCAAAGCAGAGTGTCTCCATGACTTCTGACTTTGGACCACTGTGCAGGCTTCCCGAGGTGACGTAGAGGCTTCCCAGGACCCTGCACTTGCTTGCAGCATGAGCCATTGAGAAGGGTGAGTGTTCGCCTGCCAGCCTGTGTGTGTCCCTCAGGCTCACAGGCTAGCAATAACAGGACCCCGAGGATTTAGAAAATACTGCTCTGTTGCCAACAATGCTATTTTTAGCTCCCTCCCACGGCCCGTGCTGTCCCCAGGTGTTTGTCAGCAGAGCATCCTGTGCACACATGAAAAATGACAGTTGGAGCCCAGGCCTGCCTGTGCTGGCCACAGCCGTCCCCTTGCTGGGCTTGCAGCTGGGCCCATGCCTCTGGGGCTGGCAGGCATTTGTGAGGGTGGTTGCATAACTGGCCTTTCTGCTGGTTGTGGGCCTGCTGGTCTGGGTGAGAATGTTGAGCCAGAGTAAACAGGTTCGCAGCCCCTGCCCCATCCCGAGTGCAGGCACAGTGGGTAGGCTCAAGGGGTCGGTGATGCACTGACATGGTCAGGAGTCGTGTTACTCTGGAGCTGTCTGCTTATCAGTGTAGAGGGCCCCAGGCTGCAGTGACGTCCCAGTTCCTGTGAGACACAGAGAAGGCCTGGCCTGGCTCGGCTCACGTGAGGTCCAGATAACAGTAGAAATCTGAGTGAACTCATGGGTGGCCCACCCTGCCCCTCTCCAGACCACTACTTTCACTCATCTGTCAAAGTTCAGCTCAGATGCCACCTTCCTGGGAAACCTTCTCTACCTGCCCTAGTCCATTGCCCTCATTTTCTCCTTGGAGATGCCCCACTCTGTTCCTTTTCGAGCTGTGTGTGATCCTCTGTCTGATGTGGCACTGTTTTTTTCTTTTAAGATGTCTTTCCAGCTCTGTTCAGTGCTCCTGGTGGACGGGGCTGGTACTTTTTCTTTTCTAATCTCCCGCTTGCCAGGTAGGGTAGTCCTAGGGGTTGTTCAGTGAGTGCTGGCTGATCAATAGAAGTGTGATATCTGGTCTCCAAAGAGCCTATCAGTGAACTCTGAATCTTGGCATTCTTGCCCTTGGGAAGCCCTCTTCCTTTGAATCTGGGATGGCTCTGAGACTAGCTTCTAACTAGTTGAAAATGGAGAAAGTGATGCCATGTGACTGCCTGGGCTAAATTGGAAGAAGCCTTGCAGCTTCCCCCTTGGTCTTTTGGAATACTTGCTCTGGGAAAAGCCAGCCACTATATAGAAGTCAGGAGCTCTGGTAGCATAGTGGCTAAGGCACTTGACTGCTAACCAGAGGCTGGCAGTTCAAACCACCAGCCACTCCTTGGAAGGAAGGTTGGGCAATCCTACTTCTGTAGTGATACTGCCTTGGAAACCGAAGGAGGGGTCGCTATGAGTTGGGTCCGACTCAATGGCAAATAACAACAGCAACAGTAGTTGAAAGATTGGTGGTTTGAACCTAGCCAGAGGTACCTCAGGAGACAAGCTTGGCAATGTGTTTCCAAAAGGTTATGGCCGTGAAAATGCTATGGCGCAGTTGTACTGCACATACACTGGGCTGCCACGGATTAGAATAGACTTGGCGGCCACCAGCAATGAGAAACATGTTCTCTCACTCAGTGATTCCAGTGCAGAGCCATTTCTTCAGTCAGATTTAAAAATTACCATTTTTACCTGGTAAGAGGACTAAAGACTAAGTTATTCAAGCTGATGAATCCAGGGACAAATTCTGGTTCCACTGAAAATCACCAGAGTGAAATTTGATCCACATGTCCCCAGAATTTCAGTCTTGCCTCTGATGAGGTTGTATATTTAAGAATTATAATCTGGAGACACAGGCTCCATTGGAAATACCACCCAACCTGTCATTAAAAAAAAAAAAAAGTAAGTCTCAAAATAGGTTTTTGTGACTCTATTGTTACTTCTAATGACATAACCACACCACTAGTGAGGTTTTAATTTTGGTATGGGTGAAAGGTTGAACACGCCTGAGATTACAGACTATAAATAGTGTGTTACAGTAGACTGGCTTTGTTGAGGTTGGGCACAAAAAGAAAATATCTGATTAAAGAGGAGGTCGCATAAATCAACTTTCTTTGATGCTTTTCTTTGACTCTCCCTAGAAGGTTCCTAGAGCTAGAATGTTCATCTTGGCTCTGTTCCATGGCGTGTGCCAGCTGGTGAAAGTAAGAATAAGATTATCGTAGCCTCTGTGGCAAAGGACCTAGTGTCTGAAGGAATGACCCTCAAACACTTAGTAACCTCGGAAATAAAACTCCCCCTAGAACCGTCAACGGGAGCTCTGGTAGCATAGTGGCTAAGACACTTGCCTGCTGACCAGACGGCTGGCAGTTCAAACCCACCAGCCACTCCTCGGAAGGAAGGTTGGG
>NW_006921639.1:13028599-13072954 GCF_000298275.1 Orycteropus afer afer
AATCCTACTTCTGTAGTGATACTGCCTCGGAAACCCAAGGAGGGGTCACTATGAGTCAGGGCTGACTCGACGGCACATAACAACAACAACAACATATAGAAGTCTGGCTCCCCTGAGACCACCAGCTGTGGGAAGTCCAGGCCACATGGAGACGCCTTGGATGACGAGATGCCACATGGAGAGAGAGAAAGAGTCCAAGGAACATGGAGGTGCTGAACATGGGAGTGATCAGTGATGGCACCATCTTGGAAATGGATTCTCCAACCCTTGTTGCTGCCACAATGATCAGAGATGAACTGACCAGCTGATCCCTTCCTGAATTCCTGACTTAAAATCATGAAGGAAATAAAATGATTATCTTAAGTCACTGTGTTTGGGGGTGATTTGTTACACCTCACTAGATAACTGGAACTAATAGCTATTATTTTGTAAGGTCCTGCTATGTGATTTAGCCTTTGCCATCTCTCTAGGTTCTTCTTAGCCTATCTTCCCATGCTCTCTGCACCCAGCCACTTGGGACTTCTGTCATTTCATTAGTCCTTTTGTTTGTATACTTCTGGATCTTCACCATGCCGTCCACTCTGCCTGGAATTCTCTTCCTTTGTCCTCCTCTCCCCTTCCACGCAGATGACTCCTGTCCAGCATGCTGGTAAATGTTTAACAGCAGGCTCGCTAGGAAACAAAGCCCTGATTTGTTGTGTTTGTTGATGTCTGTGGTTTAAATTCTCCCACTATGGCTGATTGCAGGCGCTCTTCATGGTGTCATTGAACACAGAGGCAGGTGTTACCCAGACTCAGAGAGGCTCAGCACTGTCCTAGGGTGATCGCTGCATATAGCCTCTTTCCCCTGCCACTCACAGTCCTTGTGAGGCACCTGTAGCTGATGTTGAGCACAGCCACTATCACTGCTGGCCATTCTGTGTCTTTTTGATCAGTGGTCCTTCCATTGCTTCTCTTGACTTGTCAGTGACTCTTCTTCATCTCAGGTCTGCCAGGTGCCAGACATGGTGTTAAGCACATTACTTGCTTTATTTCACCTAACCCTCTCAATGAGCCTATGGGGTATCCCTTATTATTACTGCTGCCATTTTATAGATGAGTGAAAAATAAGACTTACAGTAGTTTTGTCACTTGCCCAGGTGCCTCATTTAACCAGTGATGGGGCTGGCATTTGAACCCAGAGTTTTGCTTTGTTTTGCTCCTAGAAGCATAACTTGAACTGTTTTATTTTTAAATTGTGATTTGGGTGAAAGTTTACAGAGCAAATTCACTTTCCATACAGTGGTTCACATACACTTTGTCTCATGACATTGACTACAATTTCCCACAATGCAACAGCTCCCCTCCCACTTCTTTCCCATAGTTACTTCTTCCCTGTGTCCTTCCCTCCATGCACTCCTGTCCCCTGAGCTGTCTCCCTGTGCATACACAGTCCATCTATTCTCCCATGATTGTTCTCTCCAAGGAGTGTATTCAGTTCCAGACCTGAAGGGCAGGTAGGGGCCATAGTCTCAGTGGTTCTATCAGACCAGCAAACCTGGTCCCCCCCCCCCTTTTTTTTTTAAATGATTTTGAGTTTTGTTCTACATTGTTCTCCCACTCTATCCAGGATCTCCTACATAGATCCCTCTCCGAGTGGT
Organism: Orycteropus afer afer; assembly: GCF_000298275.1. Lineage (NCBI taxonomy): Eukaryota > Metazoa > Chordata > Mammalia > Tubulidentata > Orycteropodidae > Orycteropus > Orycteropus afer. The sequence continues at coordinate 13,030,240 of NW_006921639.1, forward strand.
TGACAGTGGTAGCTGGGCACCATCTAATTCTGGTCTCGTAGTCGTATAGGCTGAGGATCACATAGTGTACCAGTTGCTTGGACTACTTGTTTCCATGAATCTTTGGTTTTCTTCATTATTCTTTGCTCTGGATGAGGAGAGACCCATCGTTGCATCTAGATGGCTGCTTGCAGGCTTTTAAGATCCCAGTGGTTACTCAGCAAAGTAGGATGTGGAACAATGTTTTGTGTAGTATATTATGCCAATTGAGCTTGATGTCCCCTGTGACTATTGTTCTGAGCCTGCAGGTCCAGCTACTCGCTCCCTCTGAATAGGTGGCTGTGGCCAACAAGTGACTGTAACCTTGTCCCTTGTCATCTCTACTATATATCTGGGAATTCTTATAGAACCTACCAATACATTTGTAGAAACATTGTCTGCCATCCCTATTCATGGTCCTGGGCAAACTTGAGTGTCTTTTGGGGGTGATGAAAAAGTTCTGGAAACACATAATGGTGATAGTTGCTTAACATTGTGAATGCAATTAATGCCCTGAATTGCACATTTCAAAATGGCAAATTTTATGTTATATATCTTGTATCAAGAAGAGCGTGGCATCAGATCACCATCTCCATTGGTGTTGATCGTAGAACACTTTCCCCTGCATAGACATACCTAATAGTTCAGCCTGTCCACCCATCTGTCCACCCATATATGCATGTTTGCCTTCACTGACAATGCAGTACTGTATGTGCAAAAGGGTTCATCTTTGTTGTCTGTACCTCCCATGTACCTCTCTATGTCTTCCTCTTCCTCAGTGCCACTGTATTGATCATTCACATTTGGTCCATTGCCCTTCTCTTCACCCAAATCAGTACTTGTCTCTGCCTACCTAACAGTGTTTCCTCCCCTCCCCTCCCACTCCTGGTAACCAACAAAGAAAATTTCCTTCCATATATAAACCTTAATTTGAACATTTTTTATGATACAGTATGTTATTGTTGTTAGGTGCCATCGAGTCAACTCTGACTCAGTGACTGTATGTACAACACAATGAAACACTGCCCAGTCCTGTGACAGCCTCACTATCCTTGCTATACCTGAGCCCATCGTTGCGGCCACTGTGTCAGTCCATCTCATTGAGGGCCTTCCCTTTTTTCATCCACCCTCCACTTTACCAAACATGATATTCCTCTCCAGGGAATGGTCCCTTCTGACAACATGACCAAAGTAGGTGAGATGAAGTCTGGCCATTCTCTTTTTCAAGGAGCATTCTGGCTGCACTTCTTCCAAGACTGAGTTCTTAGTTCTTTTAGCAGACCATGATATTCTCAGTATTTTTTTAGCCAACACCACAACTCAAAAGCATCATCTCTTCTTCAGTCTTCCTTATTCATTGTCCAGCTTTCACATGTATATGAGGTGATTGAAAATACCATGGCTTGGGTTGGACATACCTTAGTCTTCAAGGAGATGTCTTTGTTCTTCAGCATTTGATAAGAGGTCTTTTGCAGCAGATTTGCCCAGTGCAATACATTATCTGATGTTTTGACTGCTGCTTCCATTGGTGTTGATTGTAGAACCAAATAATATGAAGTCTTTGACAACTTCAATCTTTTCTCCGTTTGTCGTGATGCTGCTTTGCTGATCCAGTTGTGAGTTTTGTTTTCTTTATATTGAGGTGTAATCCTTACTGCAGACTGTATGTAGTCTTTAATCTTCGTCAGTAAGTGCTTCAAGCCATCCTCACTTTCAGCAAGCAAAGTTGTGTCGTGTGCATATTGCAGGTTGTTAATGAGTCTTCCGCCAATCCTGATGCCACGCTCTTCTTGATGCAATATATGTAACATAAAATTTGCCATTTTGAAATGTGCATTTCAGGGCATTAATTGCATTCACAATGTTAGGCAACTATCACCACTATCTGTTTCCAGAACTTTTTCATCACCCCCAAAAGAAATCTATATCCATTAAACTCCTTTTTTCCAGCCCCTGTAAAGCTCTCATCTACTTTGTATCTTTATAAATTTGCCTTTCTGGGTATTTTATATAGGTGGAATCATGCAACAATTGTCCTTTTACATCTGGCTTATGTAATTTAATATAATGTTTTAAAGGTTTATTCATGTTGAGTATGTATCAGAACACCATCCTTTTTATGGCTCAGTAATATTCCATTGTATGGATATGCCACATTTTGTACTGTGAAACCTGTGAGAGCTGGAACTCTATGGCACTGACTTGTTTTTCTGGGTCCCACAATTTCTGCTTTTGACAGTGTACAGTCACCACGTTCCTATCACTCGCTGTTTAGTGGAAAATACTGGAGTTTTCCTTCTTTGACAGGTTTCTGGCTTTCACAGGTTTTTACCGTATATCCATTCATCTGTTGATGGATGTGTGAGTTGTTTCCTTTTGGCTATTGTGAATAGTGTTGTAATGAGTGTTTGTGTACAATGACCTTGGAGTTTCCTGACTGCAAAGTAACACTTCCTGTGCATCCCTGGGGTTCGTTTCAGCTCTCCTTATCCCAGGGTTCAGCTTATATCAGACTATATCACTGTATCAGACAGTATACTGTTGTGACCCATAGAATTTTCCTTGGCTAATTTTCAGAAGTAGATCACTAGGCCCTCTTCTGAAGTCTGTCTTAGTCTGGATGCTCCTCTGAAACTTGTCCACCATGGGTGATGCTGCTGGTATTTGCAGTCCCAATAGCATAGCTTTCAACATCATGGCACCATGCAAGCCAGCACACTATGACAAACAGACAGGTGTTGGTTTCAGTCATACTTTCCCCACCCTCCTAGACCCAAATACTTTGGTTTTTCAGAAGCTGTTGGGCAAGTCATAGGAATAATAGTGCCACATTTCCAGTGGCATTGTTTATGGTCAGCACCATCATGGTACCTAATCTTTTTCAAACCTCTGAGGACAGTATGAATCAAATGTTTAGAGTAGTAGCTGACAAGTGTGATGGAAGAGTTAACTGTTGTTATTTTGATCTGGTCTCCTTTGGGAGACTGCTCACTTTTTTTCCCTAACATGTAACATGGAAGTAACATGCTATCTGGATAGTCTGACTTCTAAACTCCCTACTCCAGTCACTCACCTTCCAGAAAGATCCCCTGAAACACAAGTGTAATCACATTGCCTGTCTTCCCTACTAGAGTGTAGCAGCCCTGAAGACTGTCCTTTCCGTCTTTGTACTCACAGTATAGGGGACTGTGTCTGATGCAGCAGATTGGGGGTGGTGGTGGTGGATTTGAGGTCCTCTGTAAAGGTTGCCTGAAATATTGTCCCCATAGTATATTATGACCAACTGCCTGGGTATCTTTGCACTCAGGACTGAGGGTTCCTTGAGGACCAAGACCACTTGCTATTGAGTTGATTCTGACAGATGGCGACCCCATGTGTGTCAGAGTAGTACTGTGATCCATAGGGTTTGTGAAGACTGGTTTTTCACAAGTAGATTCCCAGGCCTTTCTTCCAAGGGTGGACTTGTTCCTCCAGCTTTTTGGTTAGTAGATGAAACATTAACTGTTTGTATTCTTCTTGAGGACAGGAACCTTCTTATGTTCATCTCTTGTTTCCTTACCAACCTACTGCAGTGTCCAGCATTGGGCAGTACTATGAATAAATGCAGGACAGAAAGAATGAATAATTCTGTCCTTACTTGAAAAAATGAGGCACTGTTCTTGTGAACAGGAATTCTGGTAGTGTAGTGCCTAAGGCACTTGACTGCTAACCAGAAGGCTGGTGGTTCAAACACACCAGCCATTCCTCGGAAGGAAGGTTGGGCAATCTACTTCCGTAATGATACCGCCTTGGAAACCTAAGGAGGGATTGCTATGAGTCTGGGCTGACTCCACTGCGCATAACAACAACAACTTCTTGTGAACAGGCTTAATAACATTGATGTGTTGTTTTGAATGTTGTCTGCTGATGACATCTCTTAGCATTTGAAAATCAATTTAATTTTAGGAAAAGGTCCAAACTAGTTTGCAGGTAGGTATAATGTATGAAAGAGGAAGCCAAAATGGGGAAGATATTTCTAAGCCCGCAAATGTGTCGATATGTGGTATTGAATCTCAAGGTTCTGGGTGGCTTGCACATTAGCTCTAGAGTTGATTTCCAAAGGGAAGTTCTGGAAGTGCTTTGAGTTTTGACAGCCTTGGAATAAATGTAAACCCCCACCCCATTCAAAATGACAGCACTTATTTTGAATGTTAACTTTGAACTCTTAAATTCAGACTTGGGAACTTCATAGCCTAGCCTTGGAGTTAGACTCTACCCAGCTCAATGTCTTTGGAAAATTAACCTTGCCAAGCTCACTTTCTTCATTGGTAAAATGTGAATACTAAAAATATCCACCACATAGAGCTTTAGTGAGGGTTCAGTGAGATGGTCACCATGAATACTTGGCACCTTATAAGTGCTTAATAAATGTCAGCTGGTTGGTGGTGGAGATGGTTAAGATGCTTGGCTGCCAACCAAAACATTGGTAGTTTGAGTCCACCCAAAGGGTCTGTAGAAGAAAGACCTGGTGATGTACTTCCAAAAAATCAGCCATTGAAAACCTATGTGTCACTATGTAGTTCTACTCTGATACACATAGGTCACCAAGTGTCAGATCGACTTGATGGCAACTGCTTTTTCATCTGGTTTGGCTACTCTGATGCACTAAGGCAGGCCTGGCATCTGTTTTTTTTTTTTCTTAAATTTTATTTTGATTTGGGTGAAGATTTACAGAGTAAATTCACTTTTCATACAGCAGTTCACATAATATACTTTGTCTCATGTCATTGACCAAAATTTACAATGCAACAGCTCCCCTCCCACTTCCTCCCCATAGTTACCTCTTCCCAGTGTCCATCCCTCCATACTCTTCTGCGCCCTGAGCTGTCTCCCTGTGCATAAGCAGCCCTTCCTTCTCCCATGATTGTTCTCTCCAGGGCGTGTGTCTGCTTGAGGTAAATGTTTAATTCACATTGGCATCTGTTTCAAGGTTTACATAACATCTCTGATTTTTTCCTCTATTGGATATTACGTGTTCTGAGGCACTAAAAATATTTTTCTGTCCACTGAATTCCTCCAGGAGGACTTAGACCTGGATCATCTTTCTTTCCCACCTCCCACTCCCTCTACTCTCAAATTTATTCTGCAATAGCCACTGAGTTAAACAAATATTTTGCTCATTGGCAACTCGTCTTGCGCTGGGCCATGCTATGAAGGGTATATCAAGAGCATCAGTCATTGTGACACTTTCTTGGAGGACCTCTCATTTGAGTTGGGCCTGGGTGAGCTCTCCTCCCTCTTCTCATGTGCTGTATTGGAAAGAGTATGGACTTTGGAGCACAAGGACCTGGGTTCAACTCTTGCCTTCATCACCTGTGAGCTGTGAGGTTTTGGGCAATTGTCAACCCTCCCTAAGCCTCAGTTTCCCTTACTTGTAGGATGAAAATCACAGAGATAGTTCCACTCAGTACATAAGAAACAGTAGATAGTGGCTATCATTTCTACTGTGTTTGCAGGTGGAATAAATAACATCATTTAGCAAAATTAGATATATCTTCTACAGTTTGCACTATGGATTACACCTCAACATAAAGTAAACAAAAATCCTCACAACTGGACAAATAAGTAGCATCATGATAAATGGAGAAAGATTGAAGTTGTCAAGGATTTCATATTACTTGGTTCCATAATCCAGACCAATGGAACCAGCAATCAAGAAATCAGACTACATATTGTACTGAGAAAATCTGCTGTAAAAGACCTCTTTCAAGTGCTGAAGAGCAAAGATAATCTCTTTGAAGACTAAGGTGCACCTAACCCAAGCCATAGTGTTTTCAATCACCTCACATGCATGTGAAAGTTGGATAGTGAATAAGGAAGACCAAAGAAGAATTGATGTTTTTGAGTTGTGGTGTTGGCAAAGAATGGTGAAAGTACCATGGACTGCTAAAAGAACTAACAAATCAGTCTTGAAAGAAGTGCAGCCTGAATACTCCTTGGAAGGGAGAATGGCCAGACTTCATCTCACTTACTTCGGTCATGTTGTCAGAAGGGACCATTCCCTGGAGAAGGATATCGTGCTTGGTAAAGTGAAGGGTCACTGAAAAAGGGGAAGGCCCTCAACAGGATGGGTTGACACTGGCTGCAACAGTGGGCTCAGGTATGGCAAGCATTGGGAGGCTGGCTGGCGTGGGATTGGGCAGTGTTTCGTTCTGTTGTGCATGGGGTTGCTGTGAATTGGAGCCAACTCAATGGCACCTAACAACAATGACAACAGAGTGTGCCAGTAAATATTCTTTGAGCTCACTTACAGGAAGGCTCTGTGTTAGGTGGGGGATGGAGACGAACTCCTGAATAGTCCACATTCCTTTACTGGTTCAACTCTCCAGCTAGATTGTAAGCTCCTAAATCTGAATCCTTCAGGATTTGACACATTGGGCTATCAACTCCTGGAAGCTGGAGGTGGGTCTTCTTCATTTAGCTCTATATCCCCATGACCAGGTACTTGGATGGTACAAAGTTCAGTTCCAATTGCCATGGAGTCACTTCCAACTCATGGTGACTCCCTCCCTGTGTGTTAGAAAACTGTCTGCCTTAGGTTTTCCAGTGGCTGATTTTTCAGAAGTAGATCACCACACCTTTCCTTCAAGGAACTCCTGGTTGGACTCAAACCTCCAGCTTTTCAGTTAGCAGCTGAACATGTTAACCATTTGCACCACCCAGGCACTCCAGTGGTACAAGTTAGGCCTTTGGTAAACACTGGGCAAAATGAATGAACAAACGGACATTCAACAAACTCTTGCTAATGATTGAGTAATATTCCGCACCAGTTAAATTTATATTTGGGGCACTGAATCTCTTTCTTGTCTGTGGCTTCTTGAGCTCTAAGGGTATTTATTTCTGGAAGCCCCATTTGAGCCTTACAGGGATCTTCACTAGCTCTCTGGCTCGGGGTAGAAGAGACACCTTCACAGGCGTGGGCAATTGCAGGGTATGGAGGCCCTTGCAAAGTTAGCCTACCCCTGCCCCTATTTGCCAGTGGCTTGGCACAGGGTTCCTGAAGCATCTCATGCCTGACTTCTGCAGAAAAAAGGAGATTTTGTGTGCTCTGTCTGTGTAAGTGTTGGATGGCAGCTTCCTGCCAGACAGCCTTTACCTGTGTTTGATAAAATGACAAATTCACTCTTTGTTTACTGCCCCACCCCATCTGCTTGTTCCTTTGCCATGTGAAGAGGCTCTGTCAGGCCAGCACCAGCCATCCTGAGGGGAGCCAAGTTCCCCTGGGCTGAGCCAAATTGCCTCAGATTGGACAGTCGAGGCAGTTTTAGCTCAAACGCAAACATCTTGCTGTAGGAGAGAGTGATTATAGTTTTTGCTGCACATGGGGAAATACCAGCAAAGAGGTGAATTGCAACATCTGTTTACTGCTAATTAACCCCTGTGTGTACACTTGCATTGCTGCCTGAGTGTAACCTGCAGCCTGAGCTGCCCCCTGGAAGGAGGGTCTTCTCAGCAGCTGAAATGGGTTGACATGGCTGCCTTGATGGGCTTCCTGCTTTATTGGTTGCTCTCCTCAGGTCTGCTTTTAGAAAAAAGCATTGTTTTTGAGCCAGCCTAGCTTTGAGTTCTTTCATGAGTGCTGAGTTTTATGGAGAAAGCATGCAGGAGTCCAAAGATTTAATTCCCTCAGCTGCTAACTGAAATGTTGGAAGTTCAAGTCCATCCATAGGTGTCCCAGAAGAAGATCATGGCATCCTATTTCTCAGGAATCAGCTGTTGCAAACCCTGTAGGATACACTTCTACTCTGACACTTGTAGGGCCACCATGAGTAAGAATTTACTTCACATCTATTGGTTTGTAGAGCATCCAGAGGTGAGGTTGGTTGATCTCAGTTCTCCAGGATTTATTTGGCCCCTGGGAAGTTTTAACCCTGGGCTTTGTCTAGGGGAACAATGGGGCTGGGGAACTTGCATTTATTAAGGGCTTACAATGTGCCATATTCTCAGCTAGCCACTTTGTACCTTAACATTCTCACAGCAACCCCAAAGTGTACATACTGCTCAGAAGCTGAGACTCCTGAGAAGTTAAGTAATTGCCCAGGGTCACACAGGCATCCCAAGAGACAAAAGACAGTCCCAGATCTTGAAGAGCTTACAGACTGGTTGTTGGGTAGGAGTTATGGATTATTTGTAACTTTTCCCCTTACTTGTCCCCTTACAGACTCGACTCATAGTAACACCTCCTTGGGTTTCTGAGGTGGCATCACTAAGGAAGTAGATCGCCCAATCTTCCTTCCTAGGAATGGCTGGTGGGTTTGAACTGACAGCCTTCTGGTTAGCAGTCAAGTGCCTTAGGCACTATGCTACCAGAGCTCCCTGAGGTATACCTCTGGTGGCATAGTGGTTAATACATTTGGCTGCTAACCACAACATTGGCAGTTCAAATCCACTAGCTGCTCTGTGGGAAAAAAATGAAGCAGTCCGCTTTGGAAACCCTGTGGGGTAGTTCTATTCTGTCCTGTAGGGTCACCATGAGTTGAATCAACTTGATGACAGTGGGTTTGGTTTGGTTTGGGAAGGTATGTACAGTGCTGGGAAATCAGAATGTGTCAGCCATAGCTTTGTCTTCCAGGAAGCAAGTAGCTTGTTTGAGGTCCAGGAGCTGTGTAAGGGATGTGCACAAGGCACGGTGAGGGGGAAGACGCTGATCTTGGTGGTGAAGAAAGGAAAGCTTCCCCAAGCATGTCACATATCAAACATGCTTTGAAGGGTGAGTAGCAGTCTGCCAGTGTTTGAATTCAGTTTCTTAAACTGAGATTTGGCATGCATATCGTGTGGGCACCAATCTTAAGTATACAGCTTGGTGAAATTTTACACACATACATACACACACATAGTCACACACACCTATGTGGACACTCTGGGTAGTGCAAATGGTTAACATGCTTGGCTGCTGACTGAAAGATTGATGGTTCAAGTTCACCCTGAGGCAACTGGGCAGAAAGATCTGATAATCTGCTCCTGTAACGTCACAGCCTTGAAAACCCTGTGGAGCAAAGTTCTACTGTGACACACATGGGGTTGCTGTGAGTTGGAGTTGACCTGATGGCAACTGGTTGTGTTTTCACCCACCACAGGCACCAGTCTGTGTTCTAGCAGAGGGATGAGATGCCAACTTCAGGATGCTCCAAGGAATTCAGAGGAAATGGAGCTCAATGGACCCTCCTCAAATCTCGGTTTCTGTCAGAAGGGAAAGGAAGATGAATATTCATGTGTTTTGATCTCTTTTTGCATCATTTACATTTTGCTTTCTCTGGATTTGAGGCTCCCCACCTGCCCTGGTTCTGAAGAATCATTGTTTCACGCATCACATTCTGATTGCATTGGGAGGAAAAGAATGGAGAAGAAAATAAATTGAGGAAAGAAAAGCCAATTGGATTCCACCAATAGTTTAGCAGCTTTGTACCCACAGCCTGGGATGTGTTTGGGTCTCTGGCCATGTACATGAAATGTGTACATTATTGCGTGGCTGAATCTTTGGGGTTTGCTCCTGCGTACCTGGTGCTGGGCTGACGGGCTGGGCCCTCCTTATGTTCTCTGAGGGAATTTTGGATCTGGGCAGGCCCGTGTGTGGAAGCAGAGGGGCCAAGAGAAACCAGAAAGCCACCAGGACTCCCACCACTTGCTCCTTGAGCTCTTTTAACTTTCACTGTCAGATTACTTAAATCATGCCACTAGGCAAATGTCTGCTTTACTGCCTTGTGGGCCTTGATCTTGCTTCCTTGTTAGATTATAAACTCCTCTGAGGGGAGGGACAGTGCCCTGTTCTCGATCCCCCTGTCCACTGGTCTGGTCTGAGCACACAGTAAATCCCTAGAAATGCTTGTCGTGTGCACTGACTTTAGGATCGCTTTGTCTGTTTTGAGATTTTAGGATCATTCTGTCTGATTTTTCATCACAGGGATATGGAATTGCTTCAGGACTAACTTCTGAATGCTGAGCTTTGGCTGTGGTAAACAGCAGAAGAAAAGTTTGAGAAAATCACAGTAACTCATATTTATTGAGAACTTGCTGTGTGGCAGGCCCTGTGCAAAGGGCTTTATGTAGTTGATTCAGTTAGGGCACTTTTGGTTGCAAGTAGCAGAAACACTGACTTATATTGGCTTATACATTCAAGAGAGTTCTTTGGCTTGCATAATTGAAAATATGGATGACTTCAGGTGAGGCTTGATCCAGTGGCTCTGATGTCACAAGCCCCTAGATTCTTCCTGTCTCGCCAATCTGCTTTTCTTACAGTTGGTCCCATCCTGAAGCGGCTTTGCATTCTCATTTCAAGATGGCCACTGGCAGCTCTGGAGGGAAATAAAGCCACTGTTCCCACTTTCTTAGCACAAGTCCTGAGGGTGACCCTAATTCGACTGGCTGAGGCCAGGGCTGTGGTCAGTGTCCTTAGGGCCATAAGGATGCCCAAATGGAAGACAGTCTGTAAGGAAAGAGGAATTTGGACATTTGGAATGAGGTCAGCCAACATTCCCTGCACATAAATGGTCTCATGTAATCCTCATGATCCCCTGTGTGAAGTTGACACTATTATCACCCCTCTTTACAGGCAGGGAGCTCTGGTGGTGTAGTGGCATTTGGCTGCTAACTGAAAGGTCAGTGGTTCGATCCTACCAGCTGTTCTGTGGAAGAAAGATGAGGCAGTCTGCTTCTGTAAAGATTTACAGCCTTGTAAATCCAGTAGGGGTTGCTATGAGTCAGAATCAACTCGATGGCAGTGAGTTTTTTTTTTTTTTTTGTTGTTGTTGTTGTTTTGTTTTACAGGCAGGGAGATGCAGAAGGACCAAATAATTTGCCTTGGTTAGCATAGCTAAGTGAGAGTTTGAGCCAGAAATTATGTCTGGGCAATCTGACCCCAATATCTGCTCTTCTAACCACTCGAGGACATTTTTCAGTATGTTTTCTTTTTCAGTTGAGATAAAAATTTACTCTTTTTGAGTATACAGCTCGGTGGTTTTAGTATCTTCATAAGGTTGTACAACCATCACCACTGTCTAACTCCAGAATATTTTATCACCCCAGAAAGGAACCCTCTGCCCCTCTGCACCAACCTACTCCTCATTGTCCCCATCATCTCTTTAGGCCATGACAACCATAAATCTACCTTCTGTCTCTATGTATTTGTCTCTTCTGGACAGTTCATATAAATGCAGCCATGCAATATGTGGCCTTTTGGGTCTGGCTTCTTTCACATAGCCAATGAGTCTTTTTTTGATTAGGAACCACTATGCCTGGCACCAAAGATTCCTCCATTCCCTCTTTTCCCATCATGAAATGGAGACTGCTGCTGGCTGACTGAGGAAGAGAAAGTTTCTGTGCTAGAAAGAGAGAGGGGGGGTGGGGAATAGAAAGAGGGAAAGAGAGAGAGGGAGAGGGAAGGGGGGAGAAGCAAAGAGGGAGGAGCAGAGATGGAGAAGGGGAGAGAGGAAGGGAGAGACTCTATGTGCACTCTGTTTACTTTTTGGCATAACCACCAGACTGCGGCTCCTTGAAGGCAGGGATGGTCTTTGTGTCTGTGTCCAGTGCCTGACAGAGGCCTGGTACACAGTATATATGTGCAGTGATGGTTTATTCTGTGTTCTCAGCACCCCCTATATGCAGGTACTCTGTGACCTCCTTGGAAAACAGTGATGTAAAGGGTCCCTGCTCTCCCAAAGCTTATAGTTGGAACTGGGTTGGGGTCATATAGCAGGGCAGAAAACAGACACATCAATCAGTAAATGAATGAGGTAACTTTAGGTGGCATAATGAAGAAAACTAAAGCGATGATGGATGGTGGGTGTTTGAGGTCTACTTCAGTGGATGACCAGGGCGTCTAGACCTCTGAGGAGGTGGCTGCAGAGCTGAGGCCTGCCTGAGGAGACTGGGGCAGCCATGCAGTATTGGAGGTGAGTGTGTCCCAGGCAGAAGGACTGCCTGGGCAAAAATGTGGCACTCATTCTTCTAGAGATGATGGGCAGTGCCCCATCTTGTCTCTGCTCTTCCCAAATGGCTCCTCCTAGGTCGCTTTCCCTGCAGCTCCTGCCCTATGAGGTTTGGCCACTCTATATGCTTTGGAGTCTGTTTTGGGCTTGATCTCTGTTTCGGTTACCTAGTGCCACTCTGACAAGAATATACCACAAATGGAATGGCTTGAACAAACAGGAGTTTATTCTCTTACAATTTAGGAGGCTTTAAGTCTGAGTTCAAAGTGCCAGGCTCCAGGGACTGGGTGAAAGCCCCTTGAGCTTGGGCTTCAGCTCTGCCTCTTGCTCCCAGCCCACTGAAGCTAGAGTCATCTCTCCACTCAGGCAGCTACTGGCTGCTGAGGCTAACAAGCCCAAGGTCAACAAATAAAATGGCACAGTCCCAATGTTACCAAACCACACGGCAGGGCATTGATTCAAGTCCACTGAAAGTCCCAAGATCAGCAGAGCATGGCAGGCTGCTGAACAACGACTTGCCTGCATGCAGAATTCAAGTGTGCCATAAGTTAGAGACCATTCCCAAGGCTTACAGGAAAGCAGACCACATCCCTAAGGTAGCTACTCAGCTGTTCACAGTAAATTCCACCATGGAGTTGATTACCAGTCTCATCATGGGGAATCATTACATCCAGCTGCCCAGCCACTCAACCAGGCCCAGCTAAGTTGACACACAAACTTAATTACCACAATCTCCATCTGTGTGTTTCAACCTTGACTCCTGCCTTCCTCATCATATTAACTCAGACCTGATGGTGCCCATTGACTATGTTTTATTTTTTTAAAGGAAAATGTGATTAGTCTAAAATCTTTGTACTCTGTCCCTTTAAATGTGTCTGCCAAATCCCAGGGAATATAGCATAGTCAAGATGAAGACAGGACATTACTTGCTGTGGGAGTGATGTCAGCAGGAGCTCGTTGAGGGCTGCATTCTGCATTTTGAGGGGCAGGCCTGTAGGAAGGTGACGTTCTTGCTTTCAAGATGATATGGTAAAGGGAGACACTTAGCACACACTGTGAAACCCACCAGTTATTAGCAATGGGGTAGGTCATTCTGAGAGAGGTGCTAAATAAAGGAGTTTCAGAAAGAGAAGGATCCATGAAAACTCCAGTCACAGGCAGAGGATGAAGTCAGAGGTGAGTAAGACAGAGGCAAACTCTGCCCCCAGAGGGCTGACTAGCCCTTCTGGAGACCGTAATGACAACCCATCCAGGGATGAGGTGGAGCATATAATCTCCTTCTACACACACACACACACTCTCACTCTCTCTCTCTCTCTCTCCCCCCTAGGGTGTGATGAGAGTCCATGGGATTGTTCTCATCTGGGATGTAGGTTAGGACATGCTTCTCTGTAGAAGAGAGACCTAAAGGATGAATTACCCAGGTCCAGGGGGACCACTGTTGCCAACCAAGGGAGGCTGTGCTGGAGGTGTGGATACTCTGTGTGGAGAGGAAGCTTAGCTTAGTAGGGCTGGGAGGTCTGCTAGCCCTGCCTGTAACATTCTTGTAGGAGGCAATTGAGAAAGAGTAAGGTGGGCAGGGCCCAGCATTTGGAATCCAACAGACCTGGTTTGGAGCCCAATGCTGTCACTTCTTAGTTGTGGCACTTCTCAGAGCCTCAGTTTCTCCATCTGAAATATGGGAATAACTCTCCACTTGTCAGGTACTTTTAGGCATAGGGAAGTTGATGAGTACCCTTCCTGGAGTCCTTCCTGGCTGCAGGCATGGGGCCAGCTCTTTCCTGCCTTTTCACCTTGACCCCCTCAGTGAGGCCATTGGGTGTATATAGTTACTGGCAAGTAGTAAGAACTCAGCAAAGAGCCTCCTCCTTGCCAGCTAGCCTGTGAGGGACCTGTGCAATCTTGTACTACCACTGGGTGGTTCCTGAGGAAGGGAACATCTCTCTGTGTGCACAGTGTGCCTGGCAGCTGGCTGCTTTGCCTCAGCCCCTGGGTGTCTGCTGTCAGATAGTGGGTTTTTATGGCTGTTCCCTTGTGCTCAGCCTTGTGAGTGTTTTATGGGTCCTTGTTCTTGGAGCCACACCTCAGACTGGGCCTAGGCCTGTGACAGCCCCAGAGCCTTATGGCCTCATAGTGGCAGATGGTGGCTGTCCTGGAGCTATCTATAAGAGGAAGGAGTTTGGAGATGAAGTGGTGAGGCCAGGACCAAGAGTTATCAGGTGAACCCTGAGATCCTTAGAGAAAAACGTTGGTTGCTGTTTCTAGTAGCCCCACTGTTGGTAGGAGAGCTCTGCTAGCCTTTGGGAAGGAATGATAGCTGTTTCTGTGTCTCAACATAAATTCATCTAAAAAATAATTAAATACCATGACTGCTGATTGTTTATTTATTTTTTTTCTGAAGACGCTATCTTTTTTGTTTTTCCCTTTTTCCCAGTTCTTTCCTATTTCCATGCTCCTCGCTGTCCTTGATGAGAAAGATTTCTTGTGTCTACTGTGGAGTTTCTCCAATATTTAGTGATATGCTCTCCAACTGGACCATAAACTCCTTAAGGTGTTGCAGGAGGTAGTTTATGTAGGGCCATGGTTAAACTCACAGGTTTAGTGTGAGACAAATCTTAGTTCAGATCCTGCCCTCACCATTCAGTTGTTTTGATTGCCTTTGAGACTGGAGGAACACTCTTAGCATTTACTCTCTGGGGACCAGGAAGAGTAAATATGAACATTTATTGCATATCTTTTGTTATATACTGAATTGTGCCTAAGGTATTTGACTGCTAACCAGAAGGCTGGCGATTCAAACCCACAAACCACTCCACAGAAGGAAGATGGGGCAATCTACTTGCGTAAAGATTTACCACCTTGGAAACCCAATGGGGGCTTGACTCGATGGCAGTGGGCTTGGGTTTTTTTTTTGTACAATTAAGTTGAAGTCCTAATCTCTGTACCTGTGAATATGACCCTGTTTGCAAATAGTTTTCTTTTGTTATGTTAGTGAGGCACGGAGGGTCCAAACCTAATCCCTTCTCAATGAGTGTCTTCTAAAAAGAACAGAACGGACATATAGACACACAGGGAAAGATAGACACTGCCTTAGTTCTCTAGTGCTGCTATAACAGAAATACCACAAGTGATGGCTTTAATAAACAGAAATGTGTTTCTCATAGGTTGTTGTTGTTGTTGTTATGTGCCGTCGAGTCAGCCCTGACTCATAGCAACCCCTCCTTGGGTTTCCAAGGCAGTATCACTATGGAAGTAGGATTGCCCAACCTTCCTTCCGAGGAGTGGCTGGTGGGTTTGAACCACCAGCCTTCTGGTTAGCAGTCAAGTGCCTTAGCCACTATGCTACCAGAGCTCCCTTCTCATAGGTTAGGAGGCTCGAAGTGTGACTTCAGAGCGTCAGCTCTAGGGCAAAGCTTTCTGTCTCTGTTGGCTCTGGGGGAGGGTCCTTGTCTCTTATCAGCTCCTGTTCCTCGGTTCTGTGACGAGCTGCATGTGATGTGGCATCTGTCTTCCCCTGTCTGTGCTTCCTTGCTTCTGTGCCTAAGCTGCTGTTTTATATACCGGAAGTGATTAATTTAAGATATACCCTATAGTGAATGGCCTCATTAACATAATGAAGAAAACCCTATATCCACAAGAATAGGGGTTAGGATTCCAACACATATTTTTGGGGGCACCTTTCAATCCATAACAAACATTTTATGAAGCTGCATCTCTGAGCAGCCAGGAAACACCAGGGCTATTGAAGCAGAAGGAGCTCTGGTAGCATAGTGCCTAAGGCACGTGACTGCTCACCAGCAGGCTGGCGGTTCAAACCCACCAGCCACTCCTCGGAAGGAAGGTTGGGCAATCCTACTTCCATAGTGATACTGCTTCGGAAACCCAAGGAGGGGTCGCTATGAGTCGGGGCCGACTCGACGGCAAACAACAACAACAACAACATTGAAGCAGAAGGAGAGATGCGTCTTCCCCTAGAGCCCAGAGAGAGACACAGAGGGCCAGCCAGCTTAGCTCTGCTGAATTTGGACTGCTAGCCTCCGAAACTGTGAGAGAGGAAGTTTCTGTCCTTTAAACTCACCCATTTTGTGGGTGAGTTTTGTTATGGCAGCCCTAGTAAACTAAGATACTTTCATATATCAGTCACTGTTGTAAAAATTTCATGTTAACTCTGTGAGTTAGGAAACATTATTATCCTCACTTTACAGATGAGGGAACTGAAGTTGAGTGACTCGTCCAAGGCTACACAGCTAGTAAGTGGCAGAGCTGAGATTTGAACCCAGGCTACTTGACTACATAGTCTACACTTTAATCACCAAGACATCCTAAGTCTGTTCTCACTCTAAGATACTGCAGTTCTCTGTCAGGAAAAAAATATTGGGTAGCCTCTGCTTGCTGTGTAATGGCATGGTGCGTGTGTGGGGGGTGTTGGAGGTTAGGTATGAGGTCAGGCTGAGTTATTGCCGCAGCTGCATCCCCTTCTGACTGCTTCACCTATACTCTGCCAAGACCCCAGAGTGGGGGTGTTCCATTATTGGAATGGATCGGTATCGCATGCCCAACTCCTGCCTCACATATAAACGCACAGCCTGTTCTCGGGTGACATCTGCACCTTCAGTTCTCAAGGCCAGGACTATATCCTTGGAATGGGGTATCAGAAGGGAATATATTCCAGCCTCATTGTCTGTAAGGAGCTCTGGTGCTACAGTGGTTAAAGCATTCGGATGCTAACCAGTAGGTTGATGGTTCAAACCTACAATTTGCTCCGTGGGAGAAAGGTGTGGCAATCTGCTTCCATAATCATTTACAGCCTTGGATACCCTATGGGACAGTTCTGCTCTGTTCTTTGGGTTATTAGTCAGAATTGACTCTATAGCAGTGAGTTGGGCTCCTTACTTCCCTCTGTGCCATAGAAATCCTTGACTGAGGTGGCTGAGAAGAGAGAGGTGAGGAAAATTGAAGGAGCTGGGCACGAGTTAGCTCTGCCGGAATCCTGAGAACTCTGGTATTAGAAATACCGTTGCCTGTTGCTTTATTTTTAGCTGTATGAGGGGCCCTGAGGGCAACAGGGGGATGTGGGAATCCTATTTTTCTCTCTCTTGCTAATGGAACCACTGCTAGTTTTTATGCCTGATTTGTTTTCCTCTGAAGTCGATCATGCCTGCAGCCCCTAACCATACCTTGGACAAAGCTCAGAGGAGCACAGACAATGATGTGAGGCAGTTGGGCTTGCAGACTCCCTCCCTGCTAGCTTCAGCTTCTTCAAGAAGGAAGGTGGCAGTCTCTGGTTTCATATCCTTCCCCATCCTGGGCTCAGCCAGTCGTGATTGCCATAGAAACAACCCGCTCCCCTCCCAGATGAATGAATATTCCCAGAGGTGTTTCCTGGGAATGTTTGGAGAATGTTCCCATGCTTGTTTTGGTTGCTCAGAATCTCTGAGTCCCCTTGGCTTGTCCATGAGAGGGATAACGGCAGTTGCTTGGCAGAAGGGACCTTCTAAAGGCTGGACAACTGTAAGATGCATGGGGTGTTGAGCCCACCATTGTATGAAGACCCAGTTCAGAAACAATGAGTGGTAAAATGTGGGTCAGGGAAGCACCTCCTACCTTGGTATGCTCATATTCTTCTTCTCCACCATCAAATTCTTGAAAATAACAGCTTTATTGAGATATCATTCACATACCACAAAGTTCAGTCTTTGAAAGTAGTTTTAGAGTATTTACACAGTTGTGCAACTATCCCAAATGAAAAAAAAAAAATCAAAACCATTGCCATTGAGTTGATTCTGACTCATAGTGACCCCACAGCACAGACTAGAACTGCCCCATAGGGTTTCCAAGGTTTTAAATCTTTAGAGAAGCAGATTGCCACATCTTTCTCCCATTTGTCTGTACCACCGACCTTGTAGTTTGTATCTAAGTGCTTTAACAACTGTGCCACTAGGGCTCCCTGTGCAACCATCATCACTCTCTCATTCCAGAACATTTTCATCACTTCAAAAAGTAACTCCCATACCCCAGCAGTCAGCAGTCCCACCCAATCACCCCATCTCCAAGCTCCTGGCAACAATGAATCTTTCTGTCTCCGTGGTTTGCCTGTTCTGGACATTTCATATAAGTGGAATCATGTAATACATATGTGGCCTCTCTGATTTCCAAGTCATGCTGCAGTAGTGGCCTCTATTATTTTCCTCTCAACACTTTTGTCTACGCCATATATTGGCAACAGGCCCAAAAGAAGAGGCTGCTTAGGCTATTGTGACAAGGAGTTAGGGATGTGCCTAGAGTAATCAGAACCTGAAAAGTTGGTATCATGAGGGTATCTCTCTCCCTCAACCCGAGTTTCAGATTGGAGATTGGGATATCCACCATCATATTTTATTGCCAAGTATTGGTGAGCTTTGTGTGCCTCATACACTGGAATAATTATAGAAGATCATGCTCATGAATTAGGAAAGTGAAATGTATAAGGATGGTTTTTAGGACCTGCCTCGTTTTCCCTGCCCTTTATATAGCTTTTGATAAGAAGCAAGTTTACTTTCTTAGGGGGCATGATATCTTCTTGTAAGCAAAAGAGCAAGTGATGGGTTCCTACTATGTACCTTGTTCAGAGCTCAACACTATCTGGACCTAATCATGTCCCTCTTTGGTTCTTGGTCCAAATAATTTACTCTGTTGTTTGACCAGTTTAAACTTGACCATGTCCTTCAAGGCAAAGGGGTTCCCTTAAGGTCTGCATGGTTCTTGGTTGAGTCATTGGCAATTAAAATGGTCTTGGTGTTTTTCTGGGTCCATAGGGAGGGGAGGTGGTGATGACCATCACCATGGTGATGACAGCTGATGATAAACAGACCTTTGGGATTAGACTGTGACAAAGTCCTGTTGACTCCAGTATTGGAACCAAATGCAGAAGCTACTTCATCTTGGGGCTTAGAGAAGTAAGCTGCCAGGATATTTTGATTCCTAGATTATGAAAGGAGAGCAGATGTATAATCCAAAGATACAAAGGTTCTAGGGTCTGAGTCTAAGGTGATGGCTTTATTTGTGCTTGATTGGCTGAGTCATGCTTCTCAATTCACTTCACCAGACATTTATGGAGTGCTTGTGAGGTGCAAATGATTAACACCCTGGACTACTAACTGAAAGGTTGGAAGTTTTTGAGTGCACCCAGAAGCCACCTCAGAAAGGCCTACATCTGCATTCCCAAGAATGAAAGATCTACTTCTGAAAAGTCAGCCATTGAAAATCCTTTGGAGCACAGTACTACTCTGACACACGTTGGCTGGTCAATAGTTGTAATCGACTCAATGGCAACTGGTTATGATCACGTATTAATCAACATCATAGTTTTGGGGCTTCAATTGAAAATATGCTTAATTGTATTTCTTCTTTTTAATAGCAGTTTTGAGACTGTCCTTTGTTCTCACTCATGAGGCTTTGGCTGGAATGTAAATAATGATGCTGTCTGATTTTCATGCCCTTGAGCATGCTGGTCTGGCTGTGGCACCTTAGAACTTTCATGTTTCAGCCTTGGTTGCCTTCTCTGTCAAGTTTCTGCTTCTCAGAGGCATGAAGCTCAAATGAGATCATGTTTCTGAAATTATTTTGAAAAAGTAGAAAAGGCTGGCTGTAAATGCCATGTAGTCTGACCTTGGCTGTGTGTGAAGGGCCAGGATGAAGTCTCTCCTTTTCTTCGGAGATAGAAAATTGCCTTTACTCAGTGGGAGGGATCTTTGACCACCTCAATCTGGGGAGAACCATTAAGTGCCCATTATGTGGCTGTCACTTTGTTAGGCAGTTTAACAAGCAGTTTCATATCCCTTAGTGGGAGGCACAGTGGCGTGGAGGCCTGAGGAGAAGGACTGGAGTCAGGGCCCTTGATGTAAATAAATCTGGACTCTATCAAGGAGCTCTGGTGGTGTAGTGCCTAAGGCATTTGACTGCTAACCAGAAGGCTGGAGGTTCAAACCCACCAGCCACTCCTTGGAAGGAAGATTGGGCAATCTACTTCCATAGTGATACAGCCTCAGAAATGCAAGGAGGGGTCGTTATGAGTGATACTACCTCAGAAACCCAAGAAGGGGTCGTTATGAGTTGGATCCGACTGGACAGCAGTGAGTTTGGTTTGATTTTATCACCTTTTTATCTGTGTGACCTTGGGCAAGGGGTGTGTGTGTATTTATTTTTTAGTACTGTACCTTTCTATATGTATCTTAATATCTAAAAGGACTGTTGTGAGGACTAATTGAGGAAATTTATGCAAGGTGTTGGGAATGTAAAAATAAATCCTACCTCCTGCTCTTTCCTCTTGGCTACCACTTCCTTCTCGTTCTGTTCTTTTTGATTGGTCTCATTACACTCTGGTTCACTCCTTATCTTGAGTAGAAATAACCTGTATAACAAATATTGTGTTGGCATTTCCGTTCCTGTTCAAAGATTGCTGGGAGTGGGGAACTTACCTACTGCTAAGGTATCCCGTTCCATTTTGGAACAGCTTCAAGTGAATGTTAGAATATGCTGAGGTAGATAGTGAAGTATTTATATCAAAATAACGAGCTGTTCCTCTTGAGAAAATGATATATGATCAGCTCACTTCCCACAATATGTGCTTAGGTTTATTTTTCATGATACAGAGATGGGTTGCTAGTGAGCTTTCTCTTGTCTTGATAAACCAAAAAAACCAAACTCACTGCCATCGGATCGATTCGACTCATAGCAACCCCTCCCTTGGGTTTCCAAGGAGGTATTTCTATGGAAGTAGATTGCCCACTCTTCCTTCCGAGAAGTGGCTGGTGGGTTTGAACCACCAGTCTTCTGGTTAGCAGTCAGATGCCTTAGACACTGCACCGCTTTCATACAGGTAAAAGCTTATGGCATTTGAGGAACTAGTTGGAGATTGGGATAGAGATAAAAGAGAGTAAGGTTGAAAGGGGGAGGGGCTGCATATGGGAGAAAGGTATCACCAGGGGAGCTCTGACAACAGGTAGGTAGTGACATCATTGTGTACAGGATCACAGACCTTGTTCTACTTGACCCTGAATGCCATCATTTGGCTAGAGGCATCCAAGTCTATTAAAACAGATTAAGGGAAAAAGGCCATGTGAAGATCTAAGCATTTGCTAATTTGATTTGTGTAATTTGATTGATAACTTCATGATTAAACAAAGCAAGCAAGATACAGAAGACTCTTTCTTAATTTGATGATGATATCTGCTAAAATCTATAGCAAATATTATCCTTAATAGATAAACAATGAAATTTTCCTTCAAAGTTAAGAATAAGAAAAGAATGCTTACTGTCACCTCTCTTATGCAATGTTCAACCATAATAGATCTGAGCCAGTGTGCAATACGACAAGAGGAAGACAAGAGAGACATAAACATATTGGAAAAGGAAGACGTAAGACTTTCCTTATTTACTGGTGATTGATCATCTTAACGAGAAGAAATCCTAGGCTGAATGTATAAATTATTAGAAGCAAGGGAGTTCAATGAGGTGGCCAGAAGTCAAATACAAAAATACACTAACAGCAATGGATTAGAAAATGAAACTGAGGAAACAAAGTTTCTCTGTAGTATAAGGTTTTGGTTATCTGATGTAGCATCTGTGGCAGTGATTTCTTTCTGACTTCTGTTTGTACGGGGTTTACTCTGTCCCATACATCAGCTCCCTTGGGGCTTGGAGAAGCAGAAGTGACCTTGTCCAAGGTCATGCAGCGAATAAGAGACAAGAGGTGGGACTTGGCCTCCCAAGCCTGTGCTGCTTTTTCCTCTTGGCTGCTCTTGATCCATCTGCTTTGGACCTAACCCTCTCAGCCGTTTGTCTTGTATACCAATGCTTTCTTTATTTTCCACCTCCAGTAGTGGCAGAGCATGGTAGAAGGAACATTTATATTTCGGGTAGAAAATAGTCTGTGATTCTGTTTATGAGCAACAGCTTCATCTTTCTGATATGCCTGTTGGGTCTGATGCCGTAAGGGGCTGGCTTTCTTTTGAGGGCATGATGGGAAGAGTGGGGCAGGCAGTTGTTGGGCATGGTCTGGGTTGCCTGTCTTCATTGTGGTCCATGTACTCTCTACGTGCTTCCTCTTTGTCCAGTTGACAGTTTTGCTTTCTTATTTAATTAAATGCCTCTTTAAAAATTGTAAAACGAACATGTTCACTGTAACAGATGGAATAATAATCTAGAAAAAAAGGTAGTAGTCTTCTTTATTTTTTCTTTGGCTGCTCTCTGCCCCTGCAGCTTCACAGGCCAGGATAAGAACTCAATGTATGCACTTCCACTCATTTCTCCAGACTCATCCTAGATACACAAACATGCATTCACCGAATGTGTACTGAACATCTACTGTGTGCTAGGCACTGGGGATGCTGCAGTGATCTTTTGTTGTTGTTGTTATGTACCGTCGAGTCGGACCCGACTCATAGTGACCCTTCCTTGGGTTTCCAAGGCAGTATCACTATGGAAGTAGATTGCCCCATCTTCCTTCCGAGGAGTGGCTGGTGGGTTTGAACCGCCAGCCTTCTGGTTAGCAGTCAAGTGCCTTAGCCACTATGCTACTAGAGCTCCCTGCAGTGATCTAGAGAGACAGAAATCCCTGCCCACGTTGAACTTCCAGTCCAGAAGGTAGAAATATGTAATAGTTCTTTGTCTAATGTACCAACCAATGGTAAGTACTCTAGAGAAAAATAAAAGTAGAAAATCTCACTCAACTTTTTTGAGGCGTCTGGGTAGAATCTACTCCTTGGAAGGAAGGTTGGGCAATCTACTTCCATAATGATACCGCCTCAGAAACCCAAGGAGGAGTCGCTGTGAGTCGGGGCCGACTCAGTGGCACACAACAACAATAACAACAAGGTAGAATTCACTAAGAAGATGAAATTTCTACAGAGATGTAGAGAACACATGGGAGAAAGCTATGCAGATCTCTGGAGAATGAACACTGAGGCTGAGGGTAAGTACAAAGGCCCTGAGGCACTTTGTTTGGTAACATGCTCTCTCATTGTATGTGAAGAGGCAGGAAGTGAAGTCACTGAGGGAGGAAGAGGGAGCTGGAAGAGGGAAGATTGTGTAGGGGCTTGTGGGCATTGTATAGGGTTTTGTTTTTGGTTAATAAAAATGAGATTGTATTACATAGTCTCCCCTTACAACTTGCTTTTCTATTTAATAATGCATCATGGACACCCCTTTGGGTCCATAAATATAGATCTCATTTTTTCCCAACAATTGCAAAATATTTATGATATAGATATACCATAATTGATTCAACTAGTATCTTTGGCTGGACATTCAGGATTTTTCCAGGTTGTTGCTTCTTTTCCTCACTACATCCCACCCACTGCCATTGTTATTCCAACTTTTAGCGGCCCCTTAGGACAGAGTGGAACTGTGCCATAGGATTTCCAAAGCTGTAAATCTTTATGGAAGCAGACTGCCTCATCTTTCTCCCTCAGAGAAAGTGGTGGGTTTGAATGACCATCCTTTTGGTTAGCAGCCAAATGTCTTAGCCACTGCACCACCAGAGCTCCTCCCACTGCAACAGTGCTGTAATAAATATCCTTGTGTATGTTGCCTTCTATTCTGGTGCTTTTAGTCCATATATTAAGAGAGTGGGATTTCTAGGTCAACAAGTGCGTGTATTATTTTTAATTTTAATAGATATTGTTAGAGTTCTCTCTGGAAAGGTTGTGGCTGTTTTTTCTGAAAGAAGTCTATTCCAAAGGCTCAGATGCCTGGGTTTGCCCCCAGGGAGCTAAATAGCTACTCTGCAAAGAGGAAAATCACACCTACGGAAAAGGATGACTCTGGAGTCTTTCATCTAGTGGGAAAGTGTGGGGCCTTTCGGAGTGCACTGCTGAGAACAATGTCATTTGCTCTTTTTTAGAGCTTGTATCTGATGGTTGTGACGTCAAGATATCCAAGAAGATGAAAACACAGCTGTTGCTGTGTTGTTTGCATTACAGCTGATTTTCCATATGCTTAAAATAAGCACAACACCTAAGAGCTGCATGAAAACAGATTCACACCGTGTCAGATATGAATTGTGTTCTTGTAGCTTCTTAAGGATAAGGCTTCAACATAACGTTTGTCTTAATGTAAATCCGGGTAAAATGGTGATGGGCGTGTGGTTGCTTGAACTGATCGTGGAGAAGAAGGTATGGTAACCCCCCGTTTGTGGTCCTCCTCATGATGTGGAGGAGCAGGATCTTGTAAACTTCAAAGCTGACTTTTTTATCTATTTAATAACCATGTACATCTGTATGATCTGTACTGTTGGACATTTAGGCTGTTTCCCATCTGTTGCAATGCAAACAATGACTAATCTTTGTTGTTAATGCATGGGTCTGTTCACACGTGCATACCTCTTGGGAGATTTCGATTTCTAGAAGTAGATTTGTTGAATGAAAGGTATTTGCTCTTTTAAGGTTGCTAGACATTGTCAAACTGACTTCTAGAGAGGAACCAGTTAGGCCATCCACACTTCTCTGCCCATATCCTCTCTAACACAGGGTCTTGTCACACTGTTTGATTTTTCCAGTCTGATTGGTACAGTGTTGTATCTCATTGTCATTTCATTTTGTATTTGTTTCTCATGAGTAAAAGCAAACATCTCTTCGTATGTTTAAGAGCTGTTCCTGTTACGTGGTTGTGAACCCTCTTTCAAATCCTTTGCCTCCCCCTTTTGCTCCACTAATAGTGGATTATAAGTGTTGTTTTTAATCTGTCTCCTTTGAGCAAGTTCTGTTCACATTATAAAGACATTTGACACTTTGATCAGTTTTTTTTTTTTTTTTTTAGTCAGATGGATAACCTAACCTGTCTGACTAGTGAGAGGTTGATCCATACCGTTTTTATTGTTAGAGGAGAAAATCTAGGTGTCTGAGAGAAGGAAGTACGCCTCAGCAACAAACTGTAGATCATTGTTGCATTCTGACAAGTGTGTGGTACTGATTGTTCCTTAAACAGATTAAAAGCAGATGCAACAGAGAACTGTTCAGCTCTGGAGTCCATTAGCCTATATATGTCTTTCGTATAGCCTTCTTTTTAATCCCTTCTTGGCTTGAGGAAATATAAGGAATCTTGGCTGTTTGCTACTAAAACTTTTTTCTCCATGTGTATTCCGTGTACCACCTTATTGTAAGTGACCACTCAACTGGCAGCGGTGGCTCAGTGGTAGAATTCTCATCTTCCATGGGGGGACCTAAGTTTGATGCCTGGCCTGTGCACCTAACGAATAGGCACGGCCCATCTGCCAGTGAAAGCTTGCATGTTGCTACGATGCTGAACAGGTTTCAGGAGTTTCCAGACTGAGATGGACTCAAAAGAAAGGTCTGGTGAACTTCTGAAAATCAGCCATTGATCACAGTGGTCTAGCCACAACCAGCTGTGGGTACAGTGCAGGGCCGGACAGCATTTCCTTCCACTGTACGTGGGATAGCCATGAGTTGGGGGGCAACTCAGCAGCAGCTGACAATGCCACTGCATCAACCAGGTGGCCTAACTACAATAACAAAAGAAACAACAATGAATTTCAGTAACTTAATGTAATGAAAGAATATTCTTTACTATGTAACAGTACATTATAGGTCTTCCTGATGGGGTGGCGGCCCTGAGTAGTACCCCCAAGTATCCAACAAGGATCCCGGCTCCTCTGTATGGCTCTGCCCTTTCTAGGACCCCAGAGTCCTCCTTTGAGTCCTCACTTGACAGAGAGGAAAGGTGAGAGAAGGGTTGTATGTGTCGGGTTTTATGGGTCAGATGCTCTGCCCATACTCCACTGGCCAGATGCAGTCTTCTGACCATGTCGCCCTAAGGGAGGCTGGGACGTGCAGACCAGCTATGAGCCACCAGACATCAAGCCTGGCCCCAGGTGCTTGGTGTGCCCACGTCTCTCAGCATCACATTGAATTGTAAGTTTTCAAAGTGTCTTCTCAAAGTGTGAAAGAGTCTGGTAGTGTAGTGATTGATGCATTCAGCTGCTAATCAGAAGGTTGGTGGCTCAAACTTACCAGCTGCTCCATGGGAGAAAGATGAGGCAGTCTGCTTCTCTAAAGGTTTACAGCCTTGGGAACCCTATGGGTGCAGTTGTATTCTGTCCTATAGGGTTGCTGTGAGTCACAATTGACTTGATGGCAGTGGGTGGGTTCTAAAGTATGATCTCATTTCATCCTCACAACAGATCTGTGAGGGAATTCAGACAAGTATTTATTTATTTTTAAGTTTTATTGTGGTGAAATACATGCAACAAAACATGTGCCATTTCAACCATTTTTACATGTATAATTCAGTGACATTAAAAGTATGCCCACCACTATCTGTTTCCAGGTTTTTCCATCACCCACATGGGGTTGACATGAGCGCGAATGGACTCAATGGCAGCTATCACCAATAACAACAGAAACTCAGTGTCCCTTAAGCAATTCTTCCCATTTCTCCCTCCTGCCTGTCCCTGGTAACCACTAATAAACTCTACGTGTTTGCCTATTTTGAGTATTTCATAAAAGTGGAATCATACAATATTTATCTTTTTATGATTGACTTATTTCACTCAGCATAATATTTTCAAGGTTCATCCACGGTATAGCATGTAACAGGACTTCATTTCTCTTTGTGGCTAAGTAATACTCCATTGCATGTATGTACCATGTTTTATTTCTCCACGTTTTTAACCCCCTTTTAGAAATGAAGAGACAGATTCAGAGAACTAACTATCCTACATAGGGTGAGGCACTTAGAAAGACCCCCGTTTTGCTTTATGAAAATATTTTAAAACATTTGATGCTATAGCGAAATCAGCATATGAGCTGAGATCTCTCATCTGTTTTGAGTATCAGGGAAACAAATGTGGGATGTTGTTGCTTGCCCTCTGGGTAAAAGTCTGGGCTCCCAAGAAACCGTTTGATTGTCCAAGGCAAGGCAGCTCTGGGCACATGTTGGATGGTCTCTTCTCCAGGGGAGACACCTGGGTTGCCTTCTATGTGGATGCTTGAACTAACCTGGTCAAAGCCTATGAAGACAGAATCATAGGTGGTTTTATGGGTTGTTGTGAGAGTAAAGATACACCAAACAACAGAAAGAAGATGAGGAATGAAAAGACCTATTCTTAGGGCTTAAAACTATCACTCTTCATTGAATGACCCCTGAACTTTGTTTTCACATCTGTGCAGAAGAAATATCTTTCCAACTCCCCTCACTGATTCTTATGAGTATCATACAGGGTAATGTACATGAAAGTACTTTGTAAATGGAAAAGCGCTCTTCTATCTAAGGTATTAAAGTATATTAATAGTAACAATTATCATTTGCAATCCTGATGATTCATGTGGGGTAGGAGACCATAAATCTCACAGCTACCATTGTATTTTGAAGCTGCAATTACCATATGTAATTTCATGTGATACATCACTGATCATAGAATGTTCAGACTGGGAAGACTCTTGGGGCTGAACTAAGCCAATCTCATCATTTTATAAAGGATAACACTGATACCTAGAGTGAAGAGACCTGCCCGAGGTCCCTAGAATCCCAGACTTCAGACTGTTCTAGACCATGGGTTGTTTTGCTTTGCTTTTTGGGTTATGGTATCTCATCCTTTCTGGAAAGGCTGCAAACCCAGAGCTTTGGGTGGGACATTTATCCTTAGTCATTAGGTGGAGTTGCAGCTCTTACTCATGTCTGCTTACTCACACTGACCCCACTCAGAGCTTGAGGTTCTTGGCAAATTTGGACAGTGCTTGAAGGAGGAGCTCAGAGGCTTGGAGGGTTGGATGCAGGGTCTGAGAGAGCAGGAAGTAGGAGCTGAAATATTTTGCCAGCAAGAGGAGACCAGGAATATTCCAGAAAAAAGAAAGAGGAGGTGCCCCTACTCTTGACCTTGGTGCTTAGGTATCAACACAGGGTGTGTGGAGAGCAGACTCAAGAACAAATCTCTCACCCTTGCGGTCCTTTTTACCATGGCACAAGAGAGGTTGTCCTCTGTGGGCAAAACTAGGCTGACCTCTATGCATGGTAGGCACAGGAGAATGTAGCTCTGTCCCCCACCTTGTATAAATTCTGTGACTGCCCTACCTGGGAGGATGCCATTCACCAGGGCACCTTTTGTAGGGGCAGCTGTTGGACTGTGAGGTTCTTTCTGAAGAGTGGACCAAGGGGCACCCAGTATTGCCTGTGAGTATTTGAGGACCACCAGGGTTAGTCTAAGGTGCTCTGGTGGCGTAGCGCCTAAGGCATTTGACTGCTAACCAGAAGGTTGGTGGTTCAAACCTACTAGCCCCTCCACAGAAGGAAGACTGGGCAATCTACTTCTGTAAAGATTTACCACC
This sequence comes from Orycteropus afer afer, assembly GCF_000298275.1. Taxonomy (NCBI): domain Eukaryota; kingdom Metazoa; phylum Chordata; class Mammalia; order Tubulidentata; family Orycteropodidae; genus Orycteropus; species Orycteropus afer. Next base: position 13,058,540 of record NW_006921639.1, read on the forward strand.
TTGGAAATCCAAAGAGGATTGCTATGAGTTGGAATCTACTCGATGACAGTGAGGTTTTTTTTGTTTGTTTGTTTGGAGGCTTAGTCTGAGGAGTTCTGGTGGTGTAGTGGTTAAGACATTTGCCTGCTATCCAAAATATTGGTGGTTCAAACCCACCAGCCACTCTGTGGAAGAAAGATGGGACAGTGAAAGATTTAAAGCCTTGGAAACCCAATGGGGGTTGCTATGAATCGAAATCAATTTGATGGCAGTGAGTTTTGAATGAGGCTTAGTCTAGACCAGTAGGTGAAAGTCCTGATGAGACTGACTTGGCCTATCATTCCTAGCCCCTCCTGCTTGACCTCTTTACTGCCTCTAGGTCTTGCTCCCATGTCACCTTCTAGATGAGCCCTGCAAGAATCCCTCTGTTTAAACACACAATGTGCCCTCCCATTTGAGGCCTTCTTTCCCAGTTCAGTTTCCTTTTCTTTAGCATGTATCACTTTCTAACACACTATTCAATTATTTATTGATTGCAATTTATTTTTTAACATTCTTTTTTTGAAATAATTTTACACTCAGAGAAAGGTTGCAGATAAATACAGAGAATTCCTGTGTACCTTTCACCCAGCTTTCCCTAATGGTCACATCTTATGGAACCGTAGAGTTTTATGCAAAAACACAGTAATTTAACATTGGTCTAATACTGTTAACTGAACTACAGGCCTTATTCTAATGTTACGACTTTTTCTACTCAGGTCCTTTTTCTTTTCCAGATATAATCTAGGATCCCACATTGCATTTAGTTGTCTTATCATCTACAAAAACCAAAACCACTGCTGTTGAGTCAATTCCAACTCATAGCACTGCTATCTCCTTAGTTCCTTCAATCTGTGACAATTCTCTCTGTTTTTCCTTGACTTTCATGACCATGACATTTGAGAAGAGCACTGTTAAATTATTTTTGTAGACTGTTTCTCAATTTGGGTGTGTTTGATGTTTTCATACAATTAATGTGTATTTATTCTATTTATTGTTTATTGGATGTCTCTTTCAATTGGAATGTTGGCTCCCTCAGACCAAGGGTCTTGGTCTGTGTGGGTCAATGGTGTATGCTCAGAACCTACAAGAGTGCCTGGCACACAAGCTCCATAAATATTTACTGGGTGGTTGGATGAGACAGTAAACGCTCCAGCTTCAGAGGGGCATTGGACCTGAAGTAAAAATAACACAGAGCAGCTAGTTACTGGCAGAGCATGGCTTGTGGCTGGACTGATGGGCTCAGAATCTTCTTCCAGCATTCAGATTCTGTGGTTTTACTACATGATTGTGGTATAGGGAAATGCAAGCTTGTTAAAATCCAAGAGGTGTTAACTGAACATGGATTTGCTGTAGAACCCTGTGCTGGACATTGTGGGGGGTTGATGAGCTGGACCCTTCATGTTCAGGCTCTGAAATAAATTGACATTCCCCAGAGAACATCAGTGACATTGTTAAGAGCATAAGGAAGAGCACAGAGTAATGTTTTCCTGTGTCAAGAACATAGGGAAATGCATGAGAAGCACCACTGTCTATGTTACAGACAGTGTTCTAGAATCTTCTGTGTGCATCAGAGTCACTGGAGGACTTGTTTAAAATACTGTGACCCACCAGAGTTTATCAGCCAGCTATGCAGAGGGAGTGAGTAGTTGGACCTGTGGGCTCAGGACCATAGTTGCAGGGGACATGAAGCTCAACTGGCATAACATACTACACAAAAACATTGTTCCGCATCCTACTTTGGTGAGTAGTGACAGGGATCTTAAAAGCTTGCAAGTGGTCATCTAGATGCAACGATGGGTCTCTCCTCATCCAGAGCAAAGAAGAATGAAGAAAACTAAGGATTCATGGGAGCAATCAGTCCAAGCGACTGGTACCCCATGCTATCCTCAGCCTATATGACTATGAGACCAGAAGGACTAGATGGTGCCTGGCTACCACTGTCAGCCATTCAGAGGGGGATCTATGTAGGAGATCCTGAGTAGAGAGGGAGAACAATGTGGAACAAAACTCAGAATCATTTGAAAAAAAAAAAAAGGGAGCAGGTTTGCTGGTCTGATAGAGTGTGATGGAACCACTGAGACTATGGACCCTAACTGCCCTTCAGGTCTGGAATTGAACCCATTCCTGTGGCTTCCAGCCAAACAAAAGACAGGCATATGAGGTGAACATTTACATTAGGTAGATATACTCCTTGGAGAGAATAATCATGGGAGAATAGAAGGGCTGTGTATGCACAGGGAGACAGCTCAGGGGACAGGAGTGCATAGGAAGGAAGGACACAGGGAAGAGGTAACTATGGGGAGGAAGTGGGAGGGGAGCTATTGCATTGTGGGAAATTGTCAATGTCATGAGACAAAGTGTATGTAAGCTGCTGTATGGAAAGGGAATTTGCTCAGTAAACTTTCACCCAAATCACAATTAAAAAATAAAAAAATACTGTGCCACACCAGAGTTTTTGATTTACTAGGTCTGGGGTGGGGCCAGGAATTTCTATTAATAACAAGTTCCAAGGTGATGCTGATGCTACTGGTCTGGGGACCCCAGTTTGAGGACAAGTGTTATAGATGTTCAAGAGGAGAAACAGGTAACGGTGAATTAGCAGAATCCAGGATGACTTAATGGAAATGGTGAAACTTGAATAGGATTTAAACGGGGGTGTGGGGTTTGAATTCACACACAGCCATCTTGTTGCCACCACATGAAATCTGTAGGTTCTTTTTGCCTGCCTTTATGCTGTTGACATCTGGTTTACTTGAGGCCTTGCCTAGTCCTCTTAGTACTATGAGCGGTCTTGGCCAGGAGAGGCTGAACCCCTAGAACAGGAGGCTGACTAAGCCTGTGACTGGAGTTGACCTTGGCTGGCTTGGATGAAGTTACTCTGAGGCCTGGATATGTCCCTACTGCACAGGCTGTCTTAATGTGTTTATTTGCCTGGGCTGTGCTCCTGCCTGCTGGCACCATTTGAGGTGTTGCTGTTGGGTTCTATGGCTCTATTTCTGTTTTCCTGTCTGGCACCAGCATCGCAGAGGCAGATGAGGTGTGTGGCCACCCTTACTTTCTTCTTGGCTCCATGTTATTCTTTAGTCCGTCCCTTGGTCAAAGAGAAGATTTGAGTGTCACTAGAGTGAGTTGGCATCAATGAGACGGCAATGGGTTTGGTTTCTTAGTTTAGAGTTATTTGATGTGGAGGCAGAAGGATTCCTTGGGGGAGGGAGAAAACCTTTATGAAGATAAAGCATTAAATTTAACACAAAACCATGGTAGGAATGTTTACACATGCGTGTGTGTGTGTGTGTGTTTAAGCTTTCAAAATCATTTGAGAATTTTCATTCCTGGAGGTGACCTTCAAAAATTGGTGTGAGAGGTCAAGGGAAGCCCCTGGAAGCCTGGGAGAAGCCATATTGTTCATGCATTTGAAAGACTCTGGGCTGGATGCAGCCGGTCATACAAATCAAAGGTTGAAATAAGAAGGACTATTAGCATGCTTCTGGAGCTCTGGTAGCATAGTGGCTAAGACACTTGCCTGCTAACCAGACGGCTGGCGGTTCAAACCCACCAGCCACTCCTCGGAAGGAAGGTTGGGCAATCCTACTTCCGTAGTGATACTGCCTCGAAAACCCAAGGAGGGGTCGCTATGAGTCAGGTATGACTCGACGGCACATAACAACAACAATAACATTAGCATGCTTCTGGTTCAACTCATCACTTTAGCTGAGACCTAGAGGAGCTAAGTGACTTGCCCTGCTCGAGTGTCACCTCCCCAACTATCCCTGGCCAGACCCAATTGCTCCCTTTTCTCTGTATGCCAAAGTTATTTTATTTATAGCATACCTCCATTTTATAAGTAGTCATGTTGCTGTTAGCTGCTGTTGAGTGAGCCCCAACTCATAGCAACTCCATGAATCACGGAAGGAATGCTGCTCAGTCCTGTGCCTTGATAGGTTGTGGCTTGTACCTTTGTGATCCGTAGAGTTTTAATTGGCTTTTGGAAGTAGATTGCCAGGCCTTTCTTCTTAGTCCATCTTAGCCTGGAAGCCCTTCTGAAACCTGTTCAGCATCATAGTAATATGCAAGCCTCCACTGACAGATGGGTGGTGGCTGGCATGAAGTGCATTGTCTGGGAATCAAACCCAGTTCCCTTGCATGGAAAATGCGAGCTGTCCCACTGAACCATTAGTCAAGTACTGGTGTGTTATTCACTAGATCACAGATCAAGAAAGTACATACAGCCTGCAGGTGCAGTCCAGCCCACCACCTGTTTTTGTAAATTCTTGGGACATGGCTATACCCAGTTGTTCATGTATTGTGTATATCTGCTTTTATGCTATGACAATAGAATTGAGTACATTCACTCCTCACTGATATGGTTAAGTACCAAAGACTAGATTGTTATGCGGTAATCTGTGTTAAGCAAAAATGGAGGATGATGACATCAGATCACAAAATGGAGGATGACTGCATCATTACATAATTGCCAAGTTACATCCTTACATAACTACCAAATCATATCATCACATAACTGCCAAGTTTCATTGTTACATAACTGCCAAATTATTACGTAACTGCCAAATCACATTGTTAACCTACCTACCAGCCAAGTTGACACATAACTGTAACCATCACAGTCAGCAATCCTCTCACCTTATGAGTCAGTGTTCGTTGCTGCCAGACATATGTCATCAATGTTCAAAATAGCTGAATAGTAGATTTTTTACTATTGTAATAAATGTGAAATGGCATGTAACAAGACAGTCGATAAGTGATGTTGTTGTTGTTGTTATGTGCCGTCGAGTCGGCCCCGACTCATAGCGACCCCTCCTTGGGTTTCCGAGGCAGTATCACTACGGAAGTAGGATTGCCCAACCTTCCTTCCGAGGAGTGGCTGGTGGGTTTGAACCGCCAGCCGTCTGGTTAGCAGGCAAGTGTCTTAGCCACTATGCTACCAGAGCTCATCATAAGTGATGAGTAGGTGTAAATGCTACTGAGACCAAATGGCCTTCAAGGCCTGAAATACTGACTGGCTCTTTACAGAAACAATTTGCTGACCCCTGCACTAGATGGTGAGCTCTTTGAGGGCAGGAATGGTGTTTCTTTTATCTTTGCATCTTTCATTCTTTGCTTATAGTAGGTGAACAAGTAGACTGGAAATGCAGGCAATTGATTTGTCAGCGATTGTGTTCATAGGTCTGGAGCTACTCTTGGGCCTTCCCCAGCCTTCATCCCACTATTTAACCACTTTGTGTGCCAGTTTTTTTCTCTGTGGAAGGAAGATGATATTGTCTACCTTACTGAGTTCATTGATCTGTGGTAAGGAGAGAAGGGGATATTAAAATATCTTACTAGAGCTGCAGGTCCAGCTTTTGGTCTTTCTCACAGTTCCATTCCAGACTTCTTGTTTTCTGGGACTCTCTTGGTCTCCACCCACACACTTTGAGTGGTACTTTTTGCCCACAGGCTAAAGTACTCACACTCTGCCTGTCATTCCTGATCCTCCTTACTTGATCCTGACCTTTCTGTGTTGATCTTATACTCCTCCAGCACACCCTTCTGCTGCATCCAGAATGTTCTACATATTCCCTCCTATATATATATATATATATATATATATATATATATATATATATATATCTCTGCACCTTTGCCTAAGCCACTCTCCTACTTTGGTGACGATGCCTTCCCTGCTGCCTGCTTACAACTGTCCTTTGAAAGGTCTTCCTTGTATCTCACCTTTTTGAGTTCTCTGACCTTGGTGAGCATGCATATCGGTCTCATTTGCCATTTACTAGTGAGCCTTTTTATTTATTTATATTTTTTAAAAAACTTTTACGAGTGCCTGTTAAAAATACAGGAGCCTGGATCCCAGACCCATGGTATTAGATTCTCAAGGGAGGGGCCCAGTCCATTTTGTTTTGTTAACAAGCTCCTAATGTGGTTATATAAGGAACAATGGTGGCGCAAATGGTTAAGCTCTCAGCTGCTAACTGAAAGGTTTGTGGTTCGAACCCACCCAAGGCTCCATGGGAAAGAGAACTGGAGATCTGCTCCCATAAATATTGCAGCCAAGAAAGCCCTATGGGGGGCAATCCTACTCTGTCACATGGGTCACTGTAAGTTGAAATTGACTTGAGGGCACCTAGCAACAAGAACAAGTAATTATGATTCTGACCAAAAAGAGGATCACCAACTTAAAATACAGAGCTTTGAAGTATTACTTACCTTTTTATGGGACTCTTTCCACGTAAGCTGTCCATGTCTTGAGGGCAGACCTTGATTTTACTTTTCTTTTCAGAGGTGCATATGTATGATGATAAGGGCTGTGAGATGATTTGTTGACAAAATTATCTACCACATCAAGCCTGGCGTCTGCCGGGCTCTCAGTGAATGTTTGTGGTTAATCGATAGGAGATACAAAAGTGCTTGGGAAATCACAAGGTGCGCCACCAAGGCAGGAGATGAACCTTCTACCGGTTCTGCCAAAGAAGTCCTCAGAGCGCTAGACACACAGGACCCCATGCCCTGGACACAGAAATCCCACCCCATTGAGAAACGCTCATCAAACAATCCCTTGTGCTTTTCTAGCTCTGTTGGCTTTGCCTTGATCACTCAGTGCCTATGAGAGAAGGTTCCCCTCTTCTACTCTTTGGCTCATCCCAGTGACACAAAGCCATAGAAGTTCATACTGGCTGCTGCTAGGAGAGTTTGTTTGGACACTTAATGTAGAAGATGGTTTAACTTGTGTAATGAGTTTTGCTTCCCCACTTAAAATGCTTAGAGAAGAGCTTACATGTTTCATTTCTGCCTTGTAAATTATGCTGCCTGTTTACACAAGGCTTGATTTCTATGGCCTTGGAAAAGGCTGCTTGGGTTCCAAAGGTACAACTGTGGTGTTGTCTCCAACCAGATGTAGTGTTTGGGCCTCACATCTTTTTTCCAGTTATGTGGCAGGAGGTTATATTTAAGAAAAAAGTAAGTTTATACAGTGTATTGTTCAGGATTGTGGTGTAAGGATTCTTTAGAACCTGGGCATTTTGGTTATTTAGTGCCACTCTGACAGGAATATTCCACAGAAGGGAAGGCTCAAGCAAACAGGCATTTATTCTCTTATAGTTTTGGAGGCTTGAAGTCTGAGTTCAAAGTGCCAGGCTTTCGGGGCTGGATGAAAGCCCTTCAACCTTGGGCTTCAGCGCTGCCTCTTGCTCCCGGTCCAGTGAAGCTGCAGGCTTTTCTTCGCTCAGGCAGCTGCTGGCTGCTGAGACTGACAAACCCAAGGTTGACAAATAAAAAGACACAGTCCCAGTATTACCAAGATCAGCAGGGCATGGCAGGCTGCTGAACAATAACTTGCTACGTGCAGGGTTCAAGTGTGCTAAAAAGCTAGAGACTTTTCCTAAATCATCTCATTATATTCTGGGAGCAGACCACATCCCTAAGGCAGCTACTCAGCTGTTCACAGTAGATTCCACCATGGAGTTGATTACCAGTCTCCTGATGGGAATAATTACATCCAGCTGCCCAGCCACTCAGAATCAGGTGCAGCCAAGTTGACACATAACCTTAACTACCACACTGGGGATGCCATCATATATTGAACAGGGAGCAGAGAGCAGCTTCTCCATTACCCATCCTGGTTGTGGACCTGGGTCTCTGTCAGGGTTCTTTCCTAGCTGGAATTGTTGTGTGTTAGCTGTTGTCGAGGAGATCTGGTAGCATAGTGCCTAAGGCACTTGACTGTTAACCAGAAGGCTGGTGGTTCAAACCCACCAGCCATTCCTCAGAAGGAAGGTTAAGCAATCTATTTCTGTAGTGATACTGCCTTGGCAACCCAAGGAGGGGTCGCTATGAGTTGGGGCCAACTCAACGGCACGTAACAACAACAACAACAACAGCTGCTGTCAAGTCACCCTGACTCATGGAGACCCCATGTCCAACTGAACAAAACATTACCCGGTCCTGCGCTATGCCCATTATTGAGTGTGGACTGGGCTGTTGGGATCCATAGGGTTTTCACTGGCTGGTTTTCAGAAGTATCATCACCAGACCTTTCTTCTTAGTCCCTTTTGGTTTGGAAGCACCACTGAAACCTGTTCAGCGTCATAGGCACACACAAGTCTCTACTGATGGGCAAGAGGTGATGGTGCCTGAGGTGCATTGGCCTGGAATGGAACCCAGGTCTCCCACATGGAAGGAAGGAATTCTGTCACTCAACTAGCAGTGCTTCTTAGCTAGACTAGAACATTGTTAGTCTCTAATGGAAAGAAACTGGAGTTAGTTTCTTTCTTAGTCTCTGATGGAAAGAAACAGTGAAAAAAGATAAAGGAAAAACGGAGCTAGGAGTCAGCAGTGAGGGCAGATTTAGGAGAAATCTCTGTACTTACCTAGAAATTTACAACTCTCTAAGCATATTTGTGAACGTTGGCTTTGGCAAATAAATGCTCAGATGGCATGCTGATAAGAAATTCTTTCACCTTTTGTTTCCTTACCAGCTTGTTTTATGTGGGGGGAGAAAAGGTAGGTTCTAGAACTTTCTCCCTTCCTCCCTCATGAGTCACTCCATTAACATTAGGTTTAATTATTCCAATTTATTTTATTAGTGGTTTATTGCTTAATTTAAAAAATTGGATGGGTTATTAGCTTTTTTTAAAAAAATTTTTATTGCTGTTGTGGAGAATATTATGCACAACAAAATATACACTACTTCAACCGTTTCTACATGTATAAATTAATGACATTGATTACGTTCTTTGAGTTGTGCAACCATTGTCACCTTCCTTTTCTAAATTTCCCCCTTTATTAACATAAATTCATTGTCCCTTAAGGACTCTGTCTAATATTTTGAATTATTGTTGTCAGTTTGATCCCCTGTAGACAGTTCTTAAAAGAGCATAATGCTCAAGGCAGACTTTTTACTCCAGAAAAAAAACCAAATGCACTGCTGTCGAGTTGAACCCGACTCATAGTGACCCTTCCTTGGGGTTCTGAGGCAGTATTTTTGCAGAAGTAGATCGCCCCCGTCTTCCTTTTGAGAAGTGGCTGGTGTTTTTGAACTGCCAGCCTTCTGCTTAGTAGTCACATGCCTTAGGCACTATGCCACCAGAGCTCCCAGACTTTTTACTAGTTAAATTAAACCATTATTTGATTTTTTTCTTAATATATTTTTAAATCCCTTCACCCATATCAAACCTGTATCTTAACTATCCATCTGTTTTTCCTCCCTTCTCCTCTTCTCCCATCCCTGGTAACCAGCAAAGAAAATTTCCTTCCCTTTCTAAATGTTTCCTTGACTTTTTACAATATTTGTCTTCTGTGATTGACTTATTTCACTCAGCATAATGTCTGCCAAGTTCATCCACATTATAAGGTGATTTGCTGATTCTTCATTATCCTTTAATGTTGCATAGTATTCCATTGTATGCATGTACCATAGTTTGGTTATCCATTGATCTGTTGATGAGTACTTAGGTTGTTTCCATCTCTTTGCTATTTGTAAATAATGCTGCTATGAACATGGGTGTGCATATATCTGTATGTGTCCTGGGTTTCACCTCTTCAGGATATATTCCTAATAATAGGATTGCTGGATCAAATGGTATTTCCATTTTCAACTTTTTAAGGAAGCACCATGCTGTTTTCCCCAGTGGTTGTATCGTTTTACAGTCCCACCAGCAGTGTATGAGAATTCAATCTCTTCACACACTCACCAGCATTTGTTGTTTTCTGTCCTGTTTTGGACTTTGCTATTTGGAAGGAAGGTTGGGCAATCTACTTCCGTAGTGATACTGCCTTGGCAACCCAAGGAGGGGTCGCTATGAGTCGGGGCCAACGCCACGGCACATAACAACAACAACAACAACTGTTGCTGGAGTGAGATAATGTTTCCTTGTTGTTCTGATTTGCATCTCTCTAATGGTTCTGGTAGCGTAGTGAGTGCCTAAGGCACTTGACTACTAACCAGAAGGCTGACGATTCAAACCCACCAGCCACTCCTCAGAAGAAACGTTGGGCAATCTACTTCCTTAGTGATATTGCCTCAGAAACCCAAGGAGGGGTAACTATGAGTTGGGTCTGACTCCACGGCACAGAACATGACAGTGGCTAATGATTGCGAGCATTCTTCATGTGCTTGTTGGCTGCCTGAATATCTTCTTTGGTGAAGTGTCTGTTCATATCCTTTTCCCATTTTTGAATTGAATTATTTGTCTTTTTGATATTGAGGTGTTGAAGTTTTCTATAAATTTTGGAGATAAGACCCTTGTCAGATATGTTGCTAAATTTTTTCCCAATTGGTAGGTTCTCTTTTTTTGCTCTTATGTAGAAGTCTTTTGATGCACATAAGAATTTAATTTTTAGAAGGCCCCAGTCATCTAGTTTCCCTTCTGCTGTTTGTGCATTTTGGGTTGTATGTGATTATCTATTTATACCATAGATTAGGGCCCCTAAATTTACTCCTATTTTATCTTTGATTAACTTCATAGTTTTGGGTTTTATGTTTAAATTTTTGATCCATCTTGAGTTTGTTTTTGTGTATGGTGTGAGGTATGGATCTTGTTTCATTTTTCTGTAAGTAGATATGCAGTTTTACCAGCACCATTTGTTGAAGAGACTATCTCTTCACCATTGAATGAGTTTAACTATTGGGTTTTAAGATAATTTAAGGGGGTATTTTTGGTTTAAGATTTAAATATAATCTCAGGGTACTAGTTTCATGGGATTCATCCACCCTTCATGGCTCCATGGAGTCTGGAGTCCATGAGAATTTGAAATTCTGTTCTGCATTTCCCCTATTTTGATCAGGATTCTTCTGTGGAACTTTAATCAAAATGTTCAGTAATGGTAGCCAGATACCATCCAGTTCTGGTCTCATGGCAAAGGAGGCAGTTGTTCATGGAGGCAATTAGCCACACTTTCCATATCCTCCTCCTATTCCTGACTCTTCCAGTAGAGATTTGTTGTGCCTCGGATGGCCTCTTGCAAGCTTTTAAAACCCCAGACATTAAGCAACAAATTAGGAGTTAGAGCAGAAGCACTAAACACATTATTAGGCCAATTAACTGGAATGTTCCATGAAACCATGACCTTAAACCTCCAAACCAAGAAATCAGGCCCCATAAGGTATTTGGTTGTATATAAGCAACCTCAACAGCTAGTCCTTCTCTCTCTCTCTTTTTCTTTCTTTCTTTTTTTGATAGATATATCTATCACACAACTTTTGCCAATTCAGCTTTTTACAGGTGTACAACTTATTGACTGTAATTCCAGTAATTAGTTGTACAACTCTACCCTTAATCACTATAATTTTTCCATCACCATTAACCTACCTTTCCCCCCTCCCTCCCACCCATGGTAATGACTAATAAACTTTGGTTTCTGTACATTTGCCCTTTCTTGTCTTTTTAAATAAATGAGGTCATTACAATATTTGTCCTCTTGTGATTGGCTTATTTCTCTCACCATAATGTCTTCAAGCTTCATCCTACTGTAGCATGTATCAAGATTTCATTTTTTCTTATTGGCTGAGTAGTAGTTCACTGTATATATATATATTACATTTTATTTATCCCTTCAGCTGTTGATGGGCATTTAGATTGTTTACACCTTTTGGAAGTTGTGAATAATGCTGCATTGGACATTGGTGTACAAGTCTGTTTGACATTTTTCTTTCAAAGCTTTTCATTTCACTCCAAGAAATTTGTGATTGCTTCCTTGGCTCTTTGGTACTTTAATAGTGTGTTGTTGCATTTCCATATGTTTATGTATTTTTCAAGTTGTCAAGGATTTCATATTATATGGTTCTAAGTCAACACCAATGGAAGCAGCAGTCAAGAAATCAGACAACATATTGAGCTGGGCAAATCTGCTGCAAAAGACCTCTTTAAAGTGCTGAAGAGTAAAGATGTTTCTTTAAAGACTGAGGTACGCCTAACCCAAGTCATAGTATTTTCAATTGTCTTATATGCATGTGAAAGCTGGACAATGAATAAGGACCACCAAAGAAGAGTTGATGCTTTCAAGTTGTAGGGCTGGGGAGGTATATTGAAAGTACCTTGGACTTCCAGAAGAATGAACAAATCTGTAGTGGAAGAAATGCAGCTGAAATGCTCCTTGGAAGCAAGAATGGTCAGACTTTGTCTCACTTTGGTCAGGTTGTCAGAAGGACCATTCCCTGGAGAAGGATATCATGCTTGGTAAAGTAGAGGGTCAGTGAAAAAGGGGAAGACCCTCAAGGAGATGGATTGACACAATGGCTGCAATGATAGGCTCAGCTATGGCAAGGATTGTGAGGCTGGCACAGAGCCGGGCAGTGTTTCGTTCTGTTGTACATAGGATTGCTGTGCATTGGAGCCAACTTGACAGCATCTAACAACAACATGTATTTTTCAGGTGTTTTTTTTTTTCCTGTTACTGATTTCTGGCTTCAGTCTCTTGTAGTCAGAGAAAATACTTGGCATGATGTCAGTCTTTTAAAATTTATCAGTACTTTCTTTGTGACCTAAAATGTGGTCTAACCTGAAGAATGATTCATGTACACTGGAGTAGAATGTATATTGTACTGTTTTGGGTGGAGTATTCTGCATATGTTTCTTAAGTCTACTGGATTTATTGTGTTATTCAGATCCTTTGTTTCCTTGTTGATCTCTTTCTAGATGTTCTGTCCAGTATTGAAAGTTGTATATTGAAGTATCCAACTATTATTGTAGTACTATCTCCCTTCCACTCCTTGGAAGGAAGGTTGGGCAATCTACTTCTGTAGTGATATCTCCTCGGAAACCCAGGGAGTGGTCGCTATGAGTCGGGTCTGACTTGACGGCACATAATAACAACAACAACAGTTTTGTTTATGAAATGGAACAAAAATTAATTACGTATAACAAAGAAGACATGTTGAATGTGCTTAAGATAACCTTGAGCCCTCCTCCTGTCCTTACTATGAATGTGCCCACATTTATGAATGTGGACTCTTGCAGGGCCTGGAACATGTTTTGTATATGGAATAGCCTACATTTAAGTGTTAGATCCGGTGTTTCTGATTGCCCTCAAAACCAAGAGCATCTGGTGGGAATGCTCAGTAGAGTTACCAAGTGTTCTTATATTACAGTAAGACAAAATCTGCCACTTCAGCCCCCCTCTTTGCCACTCACCTGTGGTGACTATGAAACTGGCTGACCTCCCATCAGATACAGAAGTTGAGAGAGAGTTATATATTGATTTTAGAAAAACGTCAAAGGAAAATTGGAGCCTTTTTTTTTTTTTTTTAATAGAGAGGGCACTGAAAAAGTATATAAGTAGGTTGTTTGATTTGGGCATTCAATTTCATTATGTTATAAAGTGTGCATGGTCAAACTAACTTCTGCTTTTGATAAAAATGAGGTTCTGGAAGGCACCTGGCAAAACGTGCTTATGAAAATGAGGCTTTAGAGAGTAGTTTTGGTGCATTCCTGCATGTAAATAGCACTGCTTTTTAGTAATCATGCTATCATTAGAGGCTTGACATTGAATAATAGAGGCATGAGTGAGATTTCCTCTTTGCCCTCAATGAGCTTATAGTCCGATGGGGGCATCTAGTACACCTACACAGAAAGTTGTAATTAAAGGTGGTGAGGAAATGTATTTTGGATGCTAAAGGGATTCAGAACAGGTAAGATGTTCATCTGGGAAGTCACGAAGTATGGAAACCTACTTGCTGTTGTCATTAGGGGCTTTTGAGTCAGTTTTGATTCATAGCAACCCTGTGTACAACAGAGCAAAACACTGCCCAGTCCTGCCCCATCATCAGAATTGTTGCCATGCTTGCATCCTTTGTTGGATCCACAGTGTCAGTCCATCTCACTGAGGGTCTTCCCTGTTTCATTGACCATCCACCTTACCCAGCATGATATCACTTTCCAGGAATTAGTCCCTTCAGATAACATGATCAAAGTATGAGAGACGAGGTCTGGCCATTCTTGCTTCTAAGGAGCGAGCATTAATCTGTGCTGCCTCCAAGACAGACTTTTTGTTCTTTTTGCAGCTGCTGGTACATTCAGTATTCTTCACCAACACAATTCAAATACATCAGTTCGTCAGCAGCCATCCTTAATCAGCTCTCACATGCATAAGCGGCAATTGAAAATACATTGGCTTGGGTTACATGGACCTTAGTATTTTCAAAGTCACATTTTTGCTCTTTAATACTTTAAAGAGGTCTTTGGCAGAAGATTTGCCCAATTCAATACATTGCTTGATTTTTTTTTTTTAAATTCAATTTTTTGTATTGTGATTTGGGTGAAAATTTACAGAACAAGTTCACTTTCCATACAACAGCTCACATGCACTTTGTCTCATGACATTGACTACAATTTACCACAATGCAACAGCTCCCCTCCCACTTCCTCCCCATAGTTACCTCTTCCCTGTGTC
>NW_006921639.1:13073564-13074357 GCF_000298275.1 Orycteropus afer afer
ATCCCAGTCGCTACTCGCCAAAGTAGGAGGTGGAACAATGTTTTGTGTAGTATGTTATGCCAGTTGAGCTTGATGTCCCCTGTGACTATGGTCCCAAGCCCACCGGTTCAACTACTCGGTCCCTCTGGGTAGCTGGCTGTGACCAAGAAGTGACTATACCCTTGTCCCTTGTCAGCTCTACTACACACCTGGGAATTCTTACAGATCATACAAATACACTTATAGGACCATTGTCTGCCAGTCCTCTACAATGGTCTTGGTTACAATCCCCACTACATAAACATACTTAATAGTTCACCCTGTCCACCCATCTATCCACCTGTATACCCATGTTTGCCTTCACTGACAGCACAGTACTGTGTGTGCAAAAGGGTTCATCTTTGTGGTCTGTACCTCCCATGTACCTCTCTATGTCTTCCTCTTCCTCAATGCCACTATGTTGATCACTCACATTTGGTACATTGCTCTTCTCTTCACCCAAATCAGTACTTATCTCTACCTATCTAACAGTGTTCCCTCCCCTCCCCTTCCACCCCTGGTGACCAACAAAGAAAATTTCCTTCCATAGATAAACCTTTCCTTGACTTTTACAATAATGGACTAATACAATATTTGTCCTTCTGTGATTGACTCATTTCACTCAGCATTATGTCCTCCAAGTTCATCCACGTTATGCGGTGTTTTGTAGATTCTAGGTTATTCTTTAAGGTTGCATAGTATTCCATTGTATGTATGTACCATAGTTTGGTTATCCATTCCTCAGTTGATGGACACCTAGGTTGTTTCCATCTTT
>NW_006921639.1:13080122-13104312 GCF_000298275.1 Orycteropus afer afer
AAAAAGAAAAAAAAAAACCCCCAAAAAAACAAAAAACTTGCAATATCTGGGGAGTGGACAAAGAGAGAAAAAAGGCAGAGAAGGTGAATAATGGAGAAAAATGTGGGAAAAATGCAAAAAGAAAAACAAGGAACAAGGTTAACCATGAGAAAGAAAGAAAAAAAAAAATTGCAACCAGGAACAGGGAAAAGACAAAAAGCTGAAAACTAGAATCTGGGAGCAGAAGAATAAAGAACAATAGTAAAAAGGACAAAAGTAATAATGATAATGTAGTTTTAAAACAGACAAAAGCAAACAAAGTAAAAAAAACAAAAAAGAAAAGAAATCAGGGCAGGGTGGGGCAGGCACCCAGGCTCTGTCTGAGCACGCAGACTGGGATGGGATTCCTGCCTTTCTACAAGATGGGTGGGAGTGAGGGATGGCTGCACCTCCATTCACCAAGAGGGTGTGGGATGTAAGAGTAACAAGGGAATGTCGCACCTTTCCAATCGTCTGGGTCTGGAATGTCCTTCGGGTTCCTGACAAGTGGAGCCTGTTCTTAAGTCCCTGGAATCTGGGAGAATGCTGTTGCTTTAAATATCCCAATATGATCACACCACTTGTGAACATGCAAAATGGCTGCGCCTTCTGGACAGGCAAAAGTACACAGCTTAGTCTGCCTTCCTCTTTGCTGCTTTCCCTTTTATTCCCCAGCTACCAGAGCAGTCCTCCATGCAGTCCCTGGCTAGCAGGGCTGATTTTTACATTAATTCTTATGTCCTACCACCACTCGGCAATCTCCAAGCTGTCTGCGCCTGTCAGGATTGCTGCCAGACCGCAGCTCCATATGTCTCCTTTTTTGGTATTTTCATGCAAATTCTTCTGCTAGTTGGAGTTTAGTCCACTTCTATATCCTTCCCTTCAAGGCTCAGGGTTCCAGGATTATCTTCTGTATCTGTGTTAATTGGTTTCCCTTTTCTTTGTTGAAGAAGGTCTGTGCAGTCTTTCTGCCTATTCCACCAACTTTCCAAAGAAAGTTGGACTTCTTCAATCATTTTGAAGTTTCATACTTCAATCTTTTCTCCATTATCATGATACCCCTTATTGGTCCAGTTGCAAGGATTTTTGTTTTCTTCATGCTGAGATGTAATCCAGACTGAAGGCTGTATTCTTTGATCTTCATCAGTAAGTGTGTCATGTCATCTTCACTTTCAGCAAGCAAGTTTGTGTCATCCGTGTATTGCACATTGTTAATGAGTCTTCCACCAATCCCGATGCTGTGTTCTTCTTCATATAATCCAGATTCTCAGCATACAGATTGAATAAATATGATGTAGTGATACAACCCTGATGCACAACTTTCCTTATTTTAAACCATATAGTATCCCCTTGTTCTGTTTGAATGACTGCCCCTTGGTCCATGTACATGTTCCTAATGAAAACATTGAAGTGTTCTATCATTCCTATTTTTCACAATGTTATCCTTAATTATGGATGTTATGAGCCACATGGTCAGATGCCTTTGCATATTCAGTAAAATACAGGTAAACATCTTTCTGGTATTCTTTGCTTTCAGCCAACATCCATCTGACTTCAGCAGTGATATTCTTCATTCCATGCCCTCTTCTGAATCCAGCTTAAACTTCTGCCAGTTTCCTGTTGATGCATTGCTGCCACTGTTTTTGAATTATCTTCATATAACTTTACTTGCATGTGATATTAATCATATTGTTTGATAGTTTCTGCATTCTGTTCATCACCTTTCTTTGGAATGGGTATACAAGTATGGATCACTTATGGTTGGTTGGCCAGGTAGCTGTCTTCCAAATTTTTTTTGTCCACCACTTATCTGTCAGTTTTTCATACTGTGGTGGCTTGTGTGTTGTTGTGATGGTGGAAGCTATGCCACTAGTGTTTCAAATACCAGCAGGATTACCCATGGTGAAAAGGTTTCAGTGTATCTTCCAGACTAAGACAGACTAAGAAAAAGGACATGGCCAAGTCCACCTCTGAAAAAAATTGGTCACTGAAAACCTTATGAATAACAGGGAAACTGTCTAATATAGTGCTGGAAATGAGCTCCTCAGGTTGGAAGTCTTCCAACACTCAAAATACATGTGGGGAAGAGCTGCCTCCTCCAAGTGGAGTCGACCTTAATGATGTGGATTGAGTAAAGGTTTTTGAACCTTCATTTGATGATGTCGTATGACTCAAAATGAGAAGAAACCACTGCAAACATCCATTCATAATCAGAATATGAACTGTACAGAAACCTAGTTAGTAGAGGTGTGTTTGAACATGTCCTTGAAAAATATGTATTTTTAAACAAAGGAAGGTGGAGGAGGGAACAGAAACAGAAAGTGTGGTACAGTGCAGAGCATGTTCAGGGCAACTAAGCAAATATTTGTCAAGTGCCTACTGTGTGGGTGGAGCTCCAGTCTAGTGAAAGGAATCAGGTGAGTACACAAAAGTGAGAGTTGTGATACAGCTTGTATATACCGTCATTCTACTTCTTACAATAATTATCCAATACAATAAATGTTACTGATAACTGTATTAATTCACTTAATCATGACAACGTCCTGATGAAGTTGGTGCCATAATTGTTCTCATATTATAGAACAGGGAACTGGAACGCTTAAATTTAAGAGACTTGCCTAGGGACACACTGCTGGGGTTTCATGAGCTGAGACTCCCACAAGCTAGTGTGACTCTAGAGTATATGCTCTTGGCTGTGATACCATCAACTGCCACTTCTCACCCTGAATCCAGAGATTTATGTCCCTGCTTACCTCCCTCAACAGAGTGTGAAAAGCTCGGGAGCAGAGACCTATTTTATTTTTCTTGGTTCCCCTATTGTCCAGGGAACTACCTGGCTTGTGATCAGAGTTAAGTAAGTGCAAGTTGAGTACAAAAAATTTACTGTGCAGATTTTTAAGGAGGGAGTAATCACATTTTCTGAGTTTCATGGCACAGCTTGAGGGTGTTTAGGGGAGGCATCCAGGGTGAGATAGAACATGAGCAAAGACCTGGAATGGGTAAATGAGAAGCCTGTGCAGGGAATAAAGGTTCTGTGTGGGGCCACTATGATTTTGATGCTGGACATGCAAAAGGAAGCCACATTGTGCTGGGCCTTTAGTGCTGGAGAGTACTGAGTTTTCTGTGGAACTTCTCAGAGTCTGAGGGGTTGAGTGAGAACTCTGACCTCTTAAGGTGATATTAGATGACCAGATTATCTCTCAACTTGCCCTTTGAGGTCTCTGTCAGAGCTAGAGTCTGGGGCAGAATGACCCACAGGCTGGATCCCAGGGAGCATTTCCTCCATTCATTCATGCATTGAATCTTTTATTTCTTCATTAAACAAACAAGCATTCATTAAACCATTTCTGTGCACCACATTCTGTGGTTATGAAGACAAATGAGGATTGTTTACATGTGAATATTCTTACCTGTTGTGGTTTTCATTGCTAGGGGAAGACTGGCTGGGGGTGAGGACCAGGGCCCAGTGGTTTTGAAAGAAGATAACATCGTGGACTGGCAGTGTTTCTGTGATCCTGAGTTGCTGAAGTCCCACTCTCTAGAGTTTTGTAATTGAACTCTGCAATTGGATAAATCAACCAGTTGTCAACAAATGGTACCACATGACTTATGAAAGAGGAAACTTAGGTTAATCATCCTACTCCAGAAATCCAGCACTCCTTGCAATCTGCCTTTGTGAATAAGACTTGACTTTAATTGCCTGGATGTGGTCAGGACTTGTAATTGGAGACCAGGGCCTTTACGAAGGGGGATTGGACAAGTTGGCCTTTCCTGTTGAGTCAGTGCTGAGGCTGGACTTAGAAAGTGGCCCACAAGGGTGGGCTCTTTCTGGGAGAGCCTCAAAGCCACCAACAGTCAACACCCTGTCTGCTCCCATCTCTTCTGTTGCAAAGCCAAGAAAGTTACCCTGAGACCCAGGAATAACCTAGATCTTGCTCTGCTTGGGTGAAAAGTCATTCTTCAGAGGTGAACTGGTTTCCCTCAGTGATGGGCTCTTTATCATGAAGTTTTTTATTTTTGCAGTGTTCCCTGCCTTCTCTTTATCATGAAGTTGATAATTGTTGTATTAGTCAGATTTCAGATCTTAGAAAATTATAACAATATGGGCTCTAAAAGCCAGACATATTATGAGTATTTCTTCTTGCAGGGGAGACTTGTCTGGGAATCTGTTTCCAGAGGTATTGGCTTCTGAACTGTGTCCCTGTGTTTCTGTGTGAAAAGTGATAACTAGCCAGCTCTGTCAGATCTTTGGGCCAGGACCTGGATTCCAGCAGCTATTTGTGCCCCCATTCATCTTCTGGTGAAACTGGGCTGCTGATACAGTGACCTGGTTTCTGATGAGCTTCTTCTGCTCAGAGTAGGGAGACACTGTGGCCAGGCCAGGATGAAGCTGACTTGAAAGAGGCCCGGCCTGAGAATACAAGCAATAGGGATCAAGGGTCAGGGCCAGGGCCATGACCAGGGTGGAGCAGGCAGAACCTTGAGTTCCAGGCTAAGAGGGTCAGGTCTCAAGAGAAGCGTGCTTGTGAGCCTCACATAAGGGTGCCCCACAGACATGACTGTCCTGGACTCATGAGTGATATTTGTAGCCTAAAGAAGGTCGGAGGCCCACATGCTGCTAAATGAAGCCAGAGAAGAGAAGATACTGGAATTATCTCACCTCATCACAGTCACCTTTGCCCTGAAAATTGGCAGATGGGGCTGGTGGCTGATCATGGACACAGATGGATCACAAAGGAAGTGGGGCCTCCCTGGATGCCTGCCTGTCCCAGTTTTGGGGCTGTGCCCGTAGCTAAGCAGTCATATGGCTATTAATGTTGGCTGGAACTCTCATCTGGAAGCTAATATGGAACCAAACACCTGGATGTCTGCCAAGGACTCAACCACCTAAGTCAGGAAGGCCCCCTAAGAACCCTGGCTCTTTGAGCTGCCCTCATGAAAGGGCCTTGACAGAGACCTGGGCATGGTAGTGGGGCAGGTGTTTCCTCACTGATGGTCAAGAAAGGCTGATAATACTTACTTGTCTTGGGGATTCCAGAGGGAGAGATTAAGGGCATGGAAAGGCACAGGCTGCTTCCTGGTGAGTGAGCATTTCTCCAGGTTCCTGCATTAAAGCTTGAAGATGATAATATTAATCCTAATTGCTAGCAGTTATTGGAGTCTCTGAGTTGGTCAAATGGTTAATGTGCTTGGCTGCTAACTGGAAAGTTGGTAGTTCAAGTCCACCTAGAGGGCCCCAAAAGAAAGGCCTGGTGAAGTGCTTCCAAAAATTCAGCAATTGAAAACCCTATGGAGTACAGTTCTACTCTGACATACATGGGGTCACCATGAATTGGAATTGACTTGTTAGCAACTGGTACTGGTAGCAATTATTAAGCTCTTACTCCACATATATTAACACATTTACTCCTCCCAGTAACCCTATGAAGTAAGCCATATTATTCCAGTTTTACAGAGGTGGAAACTGAGGCACAAGAATGTTAACATCACTTGCTGGGATCAGTCAGCTAGTAGGTATCAGAACCATAATTCAGAGCCAGGTTGGCTAACTCCAAAGCCCGCACACTAGCCTCAATGTCATTCATGGAGCCAATGACCTTGGGAACAGACTCAGCTTTTGCCCTGGTGGATCTGAGTTAAGATGCCTTTGATCATGCTGGAGAAATTTCCAGTCTTCTAAGCTTTTGGAAAATATGAAAAGTTCAACCTCAGAGCTGTCCTGAGGACATTTCTCCTGGATTTGTTAAATTTTTGAAAAGAGGTTTTACTCCATGGCAGCTTTCTTACCAGGATATCAGAGACCAAGGATGGCTCACAGTGTTGGCCTCTATTCCAGCTCCTCCTGCCCCTCCTAAAACTTGGATGCTCTTTGAAGTGCTCTCTTCATCTATCAGGGAGCGTGCGTGGCTGCAGTTGGAGCCAGGAAGCTGGGGTGTGCTGTGCTGTCCTTCACAAGCAAACCCCCCCTGCCCCCGCAGCTGTTCCATTACCATCCCTAGGCTGCCACAGAGTAACTGAGATGTCTTGTGGCCCAGGAGGAACAGCCACATGAAGAAAGATGCCTGTACCCCTAGAGGGAGGGAGAGAATTGTAGGATGAGAGGAGTTGGGCACAGGAGCTGGGTTGGCCCATACTACCAAGTCTTTGTCCTGCCTGGATTAAACGTCTAGACTTGGGTGTCAAACAGAGTCTGGTGTCTGTCCTCGCTTTGTCTCTCAGAAGCCTAGAATTAAGTGGGTACTTAGCAAATGTAATTTCTGATCATGTCATGATTGGGCCGGCAAAGTGCTGGAGTCTGATTGCTTGGTATGAGTTTCTAGGGCTACCCTAACAAAGTACCACACACTATGTGTCTAATAATAACAGAAGTGTATTGGCTTGCATTCTGGAGCCTAGGAATTTGAAATAAGGGTGTCACCATGTTGATTCCTCCTGAATTCTCTGGGGGAGAATGTTCCATGTCTTTCTCCTAGATTCTCCTTATGTCCAGCAATGCTTGGCATTCCTTGCCTTGTAGATTACTCATATCTCCACTTCTGTCTTCTATCTTCCCTTTGTGTCTCTCACATCTTCTATAAGGACATCACTTATTTTGGATTAAGATCCTTCTTACTCTGGTATGACCCAGTGTTAACTCAGCTGATAACATCTTCAAAAACCCTATTTCCAAACACAATCATGTTCACAGGATTAGGACTTCAAAATATCACAGTCCAACCCATAACACCTAGGTTAACCCTAACACCACCACTGATTAGATGTGTGATGTTAACTACTTCACTCTAAGCAGGACCAGCTATATAATTTGTAGGGTTTAATGCAAAATGAAAATACAGGGTCCTTGTTTAAGAATTTTAAGATGGTGACAGCAGAGTGTTGAACCAATGTAGTGACCTGGGTGACTGTCCAGGCCTCATACTCATGACTTTAAGCCTCAGTTTTATCACCTGCAAAATGGAGATAATAGTAGTATATCCCTCAGAGGGATTGTGAGGTTTAAAAAGACAGTAATGCTGTCAAAAGGGTTAGGGCACATAGCAAGGGCTGGATAAATGTTAATTTTAATTGATAAGCTCAAAGTCTGAAATTCCCATCCTTTTTGGGCCTATGGCAAAGGAGTGTGGAGGACACAGGGACCAGGAACAATGGCTCAGCTTAAGGATTAGTTCTGGACTTCATTCTTTGTCCTTGCCTACTTGTGGCTTGTGGGTTTCACCTTCTTTGCAAAGCAAGGTGCAAAGCAAAGAGATGGAGCAAGGGGCTTCACATCCTGTGCACAGGTTGTGCTGACCCAAGGATATCAGCTTCCTAGGAGGGCACGTGGGGGACCATTCCCTGGAAAAGGATGTCATGCTTGGTAAGGTGGAGGGTCGACAGAAGCGGGAAAGGCCCTCAATGAGATGGAGTGACACATTGGCTACAGCCACTGACTCAAGTATAGCAGGGACCGTGGAGCTGGCATGGGACCTGGTGGTGTTTTGTTCTGCTGTGCATAGGGTTGCTATGAGTCGGAGATGACAGCACCTAACAACAACAACATCAACAAGGAGAGCACATGGGGTCCCAGAGCAGGCCATCCTGCATTCCTTCCTTGGGACCTGGGGACCAGGAGGATGGTCAGCAGAGATGAAAGCTGGTTTTGGTGCACTTAGTTTATATTGCCAAAATATGTTAAAGTCAATTACTGACATCACAACATTTCATCCCTCAAGATTTTCAGTATGACTATCTGAAAAATAGGGACATTTTCTTGCAGATGCATAATAATGTTGTTGTAGAAATTGAGGTGTTGTTTTCTTTTCTCACCAACATTACTTATTTTAGGAAAAAAAGAGATGTTTTGGTACCATGAATGCCTAAAAGAAAAGTTATTTTAAAAATATTATTCCATCATTGTATCATTCTTTTCAAATTTCTATTTTTATGGCATTGATTTTTTTTTTTTTTTTAGATTAACAGTTCATGGAAAGTTTTGCTAGGTATGTGTGGGGAGGTAAAGTCATTAGTGCTGACTTGCTTTGCTAAGATGAAGGACTGTTACTGAAATTCAAAATTGGCCTACTTAATGCCATTTAAATTACTTGCCATTTGTAAAAGGCAACCCCCCAAAAAACAAACCCAACCCACTATCATTGAGTCGATTCTGACTCATAGCGACCCCCACGGGGTTTCCAAGGCTGTAAATCTCTAGGGAAGTAGATTGCCTCATCTTTCTCCCACAGACAGTGCAGCTGGTGGGTTTGAACCGCCAACCTTCTGGTTAGTAGGCAAATGCCTTATCAACTGTGCTGCAAAAAACAATGGCTAACAATTTTGGTAAGAAAGATCTTAGCACACCTGTCTCATTTTCCCCAGTGGGCTAAGATAAAAATCATTTCCTAGCAAGGAGTTTCTCTGTCTCATTTCATTTGCTTGGGTCTCTTCTGTCTCTCACCTAAACTATCCCAAGGGCCTTCTGTGAGGTCTCCCATCTTCTAGAATAACACCCTCACCAATTTAGTCTCCACAACCACCAGAGAGGTCTTTGAAAATATAATCTAGACCTTGCCATTTCCTTACTTAAAATCCTTAAAAGCTATCCTACTGTTTATAGCAAGGGTTGGCCTACAGCCAGATCCAGCCCACCACCTGTTTCTGAATAGCCTATGAACTATTTATGGCGTTTACATTTTTAGATGGTTGGAGAAAACAGAAGAATAATATTTTGTGATACATAAAAATTATGAAAAATTCAGTCCTCGCTGTCTATAAATAAAGTTTATTGGAACACAGCCATGCTTATTCATTTATGTGTCTATAGTTGCTTTCAAGTACAGAGGTGGTTAGTATATAGAGTAACAAATCTATGGGAATCACTTTCCAGTCATTATAAGTGATCTGGAAGGGGGTAAGAAGTGATGGAAGGAAAGGTTATTCTAGATAAGGAGGGCGGTCTAGATAAGGAGGTCTCTGAGCAGGTGACATCGGAGTTCTGAATGAGGTAGAGTACTGGGCCATTTACATATATGGTGGCTCCTCAAGTCTAGCCACCACCCATCTGTCAGTGGAGGCGTGAGATTTGCTGTGATGCTGAACAAGTTTCAGAGGAGCTTCCAGATTGAGACAGACTAGGAAGAAACTAAGCTCACTGCTGTCGAGTCAGATCCAACTTGTAGCGACCCCTCCTTGGGTTTCTGAGGCGGTATCACTACAGAAGTAGATTGCCCAATCTTCCTTCCGAGGAGTGGCTGGTGGGTTTGAACAGCCAGGCTTCTGGTTAGCAGTCAAGTGCCTTAGGCACTATGCCACCAGAGCTTCTGCTAGGAAGAAAGGCCTGGCAATTTCCTTCTGAAAATCTTACGGAACATAGTGGTTTGATCTGTAATTATGGGGATGGCACAGGAGCGAGCAGTGTTTCACTTGCTGTGAGTTGGGGTCCAGCTCACAGCAGCTAACAACAGCAACAACCACAGTGTCCAGAAGCTCTAGAGGAAGAGGGGAAGATGAGATCTCTTTTAAGCCTGTGCTCTGTCTTCTCTCCTTCTCCCTTAGGCCCACAGCACCTACAGTCTGAGAAGTCAGTCCGTGTCTCAAGTCAGACCGTGTCTCAAGTCAGACTCCTCCCTTGGAGTAAACAGCAGCCATCCCTTAAGGTCTCTGCCTCCTGGGTGGGCTGCATGTGCCCCTTACGCTGTGCTTGAAGGCCAGCTGCCAGTTTATCCCAAACATGGGCTCAGCCAGGAGCCCCTTTCTGAGATCCCTGAGACAGCTGGGATTTAGGAGCTGAGAGGGGCTTTAGTGATGGACTCTGACTGTTTCATTTCAAGAGGTAGAACCTGAAACCCAGAGAAGCTGAGTCCCTTGCTCACTGGGCTAATCCAAGGCAGAGCCAGGATCAGAATTCTGGTCTCCTGACCCTCAGAGAAAAAGATCACTCACTCATCTGTTGATTTTATCTAAGGATGCCAAGAGAAATCAATTGCCAGGATTAAGATAAAACCATTAAAGGCAATTGGAAACCCCTTGGACCAACAAACCACCTAAGAAAAAGGTCCACTGGCCAAGGCGGGCTGTTCCCTTGAAGAGGCTCCCCTTAGGTGTCAGGAGTCTTTGCTGGAGGTGCCGAGAGGCACTGTCTGAAGCTGCTGGCCTCTAATCCCACCCGTTTAATTTAGTTCCAGTCCCGATGGAGGCTGTGCTAATTATAGCTAGTTGGCCATGTTGGGAGCTATAAATAGGGTAAGCAGCACCTGTTTGGTCCTTAGCAGGCATTCATCAAGGTACCTACAAAGGACTCAGAACTGGGCTGGGCACTGGGCAAGGACAGAAAGCACCTAGAAGCCTTGAGCGGTGCTCTTAATTTGCAGTTTAGTCTGGGGAAGCCAATGAGGACAGTAAAGTGGGGTGGTCAAGACCATGGACTTGGGAAGCAGACTGAGTTCAAATCCTGGCTTCACCACTGACTCCTGTGAGATCCCAGGAAAGTTACTTAATCTCTCTGTTCTTCAGTTTTCTCACCTATGAAATGAATGTCTTAATAAGATCTACCTATTATGAGCTACCAATCTAATGAGCTCTGGTGGCACAGTGGTTAAAGCATTTGGTTGCTAACCAGAAGGTTGGTGGTTTAAATCCATAAGCTCCTCTACAGCAAAAAGATGAGGCAGTCTGCTTCCATAAAGATTTACAGGTTTGGAAACCTTATGGGACAGTTCTACCTGTTCTTTAGGATTGCTGTCAGTTGGAATTGACTCAGTGGCAATGGGTTTATTTGTTTATTACAATTTTTATTGTAATTTGGTTGAACGTTTGCAGAGCAAATTCATTTTCCATGCAGTAGTTCATACACATTTTGCTTAATGATATTGACTATAGTTCCCCACAATGTAACAGCTCTCCTCCCATTAACTCCCTGTAGTTACCTCTTCCCCATGTCCTTCTTTCCTATGCATTCTTGTCCCTGGAGCTATCTCCCTGTGGAAATACTGCCTTTTTGTTCTTCCATGTTTGATCGTTCTAAGAAGTGTATCTACCTGATATAAATATTTACCCTATATCCCTGTCATCTGGTTGAAAGCCATGGGAATGAGTTCAATTCCAGACCTGAACGGTAAGTAGGAGCCATAGTCTCAGAGATCTTACCAAGCTCTATCAGATCAGTAAATTTGCTCTTTTTTTTTTTTTTTTAAATGATTAGGAGTTTTGTTCCATGTTGTTTTCCCGCTCTATCCAGGATCTCCTGCACTGATCCCTTTCTAATTGGTTGACAGTGATACCTGGGCACCATCTAGTTCTTCTCTCTCATGGTCATATAGACTGAGATTTGCATAGTCCCTTAGTCCCTTGGCCTAATTGTTTCCATGCATCTTTGGTTTTCTTCATTCTTCTTTGCTCTGGATGAGGAGAGACCTATTGTTGCATCTAGATGGCCGTTTGCAAGCTTTTAAGACCCCAGTTGCTACTCACTAAAGTAGGATATGGAACAATGTTTTTGTGTAGTATGTTATGCCAATTGAGTTTGATGTCCCTGCAACCATGGTCCTGAGCCCACAGGTTCAACAACTCACTCCATCAGGGTGGTTGACTGCCTAAGAAGTTATCATAACTTTGCCCCTGTTACTTCTAATTATGGGACATTCTTACAGCACATACGAATATGTATGTACAGATATCTGGCTGTTTTTTTTTTTTTTAAATGGCAATCTGCTTCTGTTAAAGATTACAGCCAAGAAAACCCTATAGAGCAGTTGTACTCTTGAAAACATGGGGTCACCATGAGTCAGAATTGACAGCAACAAACAAAACAAATAAGGATGTTGTTAGGATTAAACAGGTATATATATGTAAATAAAAAACCAAATTCACTGTCATCGAGTTGATTCTGACTCATAGTGAGCTCCTTTGGGTTTCCAAGGTGGTAAATCTTTATGGAAGTAGATTGCCCAGTCTCCCTTCTGCAGAGTGGCTGGTTTGGACCACCAGCCTTCTGGTTAATAGTAAATGTCTTAGGCACTATGCCACCAAGAGCTCCTTATATATGTAATATGTATATTATAATATGCATACTTTTTATATTCAGTTTAATAAAATTATTTGTGGGTATTATCATCTGAAACAACATGAGGTCAGCAACAGAAGCAACTTGTCCAGGAGTGACCGACTTACCTGGAAACCTTGGTCCACGTTCTAATACGTGGAGTATTGCCCTTGATGAGGCAATGCAGTATTGCAGTTAAGAGGGCAGGTTCTTTGACCTGGGTTTAACTTTAAGCCCTATTACTTCCCATTTGGCAAGTTACTTCATATCATGAGTGTCCACCCTTTGTAATGTGGGATAGCATAATTATGACTATTTCGTGGAAGTAGTTGTATGGATTAAATAATACCTACAGAGCACTTAACACTAGGCCTATTCCTGTGGTTAGTTGCTGTTGAGTTGATTCTGACTCATGGCATCACATATGTGCAAAGTAGAACTACGCCATAGGCTTTTCAATGGCTGTGACCTGTTGGAAGCAGATCCCCAGGCTTGTTTTCTGAGGTACCTCCAGGTGGGTCCAAATCACCAACCTTTTTGGCTAGTAGTAGAGTGCTTAACCATTTGCACCTTCCAGGGACTCCTAACACAATGTCTAGCATAGAGTAGATGTAGTCAAACAGCTGTTACTGAAAATATTGCTCTCCTGTGTGACGCAGGTCACATACTATCTCTAGTTCACTAATCTGGAGGGAGGGGCCAATACCTTAAAGGGAGATGGCTGGTGATTCTGAGACACAGCAGCCTGAAAATGGGAGGCTGGGTATTCTTCCTCTGTAGTACTTTTGGAACTCCTCTAGGAACTCTGGTGCCATAGTGGTTAAAGCATTTGGCTGCTAACCATAAGGTTGGTGATTTGAACCCACCAGCCACTCTGTAGGAGAAAGATGAGGCAGTCTACTTCCGTAAAGATTTACAGCCTTGGAAACCCTATGAGGCAGTTCTATTCTGTCTGAAAAAGGGTGGTTCTGAGTTGGAATCAGTTCGATGACAGTAGGTTGTAGGTTTTGGTTTTGTTCTTCCTCTAGTGTTACTCCTCTTGGGGCCCAGTAACACCCTCTCTTACCATGCTCTTTGCTTCCTGTGTCTGTCATTGTGTCCAGCTGGTGCTGTATGTCTCGCAGTGCACACAGCACACGGTAGGCACTGAGGAAGCATTTCCCCACTTGAGAGTTGTGTTTGTTGTGACATTTGAAGAAGAGTTAGATGGACAGGGGCTTAGTATAGAGAAAGAGAGGCCAAGAGATGGAGGCAGGGACAAGATAATTATATTCAGATTCTAGAAGAGCTGTCTTGGGAAGAAGGCACATACCATATTTTGTGTCAGAACAATGAC
Organism: Orycteropus afer afer; assembly: GCF_000298275.1. NCBI lineage: Eukaryota > Metazoa > Chordata > Mammalia > Tubulidentata > Orycteropodidae > Orycteropus > Orycteropus afer. The sequence continues at coordinate 13,093,493 of NW_006921639.1, forward strand.
ATAAGAGAGGAAATTTCAAGATGGTAGATCTCTGTTTAGGGAAAGGGCAAGTTGCCTGACCTTAGATGGGCTAAAGGGTTGACTTGCTAGTCTAAGGCCTTGCTACTCAAAGTATGGTTAAAGGACCTACAGCAGGGGCCCCACCCAGACTTACCAAGCCCTAGCCCTGACTTGTATTTTAACAAGATCCCCAGGAGATTGGCGTGGGTGTGAGAACTTGAAAAGTGCTGCTCTAGACCAATGCTTCTCAAGCCAGGAATAGTTCTGCCCAGTCTACAGTTGAGAAAACTGTTCTCAAAGTGCTCTCCAGACCAGCAGCACCAGCCTCACCTTGAAGTTTGTTAGAAATGTAAATTCTCAGGCCCCTCCCTAGAGCCCTCAGACCCAAACCCACTGCTGCCAAATGTATTCTGACTTATAGTGATCCTGTAAGGGCTAAGTACAACTTTCCATAGGGTTTCCAAGGCTGTAAATCTTTACAGAAGCGGACTGCCACATTGTTCTTCCATGGAGTAGCTGTTGGGTTTGTGGGTTTGAACCACCAACTTTTTGGTTAGCAGCTGAGTGATTTAACCACTGCACCACCAAGGCTCCTCCCTAGAGCCAGGACTCTGTTTTAACCAGCACTCCAGGTGGCTCTGTAGCACAACGGAATTTGAGAGCCAAGAGCCAGAGCCCTGGCTACACACTGAAGTCACCTGGGGAGATGAACAAAAATAATGTCTGAGTCTCATCCAAGGAGGTCTGGGTATGGCATGGTCATTGGGATCATTAAAAGCTCCCTGATGGCACATAACAACAACAACAACAGGTGGTATCAATGTGCATCCAGGATTGAGGACTATTGCTTGAGGCCGTTGAAATAAACCTCAGTATCTCAGATGTTAATCGGGTACAATAACCCCTGTTTGCCTACCAGGTGAAGTAAAAGAGCCCTGGGGAATGTTAGCTCCCATTTTTCCTCCCTGGGCCCTGGAAAACTGTACAGGGAAGTAGGCTCCCATCAGCCAGGAAAGGTAGGAAAGGTAGGGTGGGGATTCTTGTTCTGGAGGAGGCTGGATTGAATACCCTCTATGGACTCAGGGATGGAATTGCAATGTGGTTACTTGCTGATCCAAGTACTAAGTGCTCCACAAGTAATACCCTGCTTGATGCAATAGTTCTGCTCCTGAAAAGGAAATTGTGAGTCCTTTGAGAGCCAAGTTCATGTGTTCCTACATAAAGCATAAAAACTTGCCACCATGTCACACCTAATTCTAAACTTCACCTTTAGTGGCATCCTTTGCTCTGCGCTTGGGAGATGGTGCAGTCTTCACAATCCCAGGTGCCTTTGGATTAGAATAGGGACTGTTGAGGAGTTAGACCCCCTGACTCTGAGCACTGGCAGTGTCAAGAATGAGGTTTAGAGAAATGTTTACAAAAAGTAATCCCTTTGCTATGCCACTGGCCGTTTCCTAGAAGCTGGAGTAACAAAAACAAAGTTCTGGTCATAATTTATTGAGGGGACGAGCTGAGCTTTCCAAGTCTAGGGTGAGGCAGGAAGGGGGGTGGTGCAGTGGATATGGTCTCCAGTCCCAGCTCCTGCAGCAGCAGGGCTCCTGAAATGGGGGTACATCATGAATGCTAGATTCAAAGTGCCATGAAGCAACAGATGTGTGAAGTAATCATAATCTTACCTTAAAACAAAATTATATGATACTTACCCTGTGCCAGGAAGCACCAGTCTAAGAATTACTTCATGTCACATTCACAGCAACCTTGAGGTTGATGTCATTATTTCCCCATTTTACATGAACAGTTGCTCTTACGCATCTGTGATGGTAAGCTCTGCATTTCCCAAGTGGGGAAGCCAAAGGCCAGATGTTAGGAATGTGCCCAAGGAGTCAGAGTGAGTGAGTGGCAGAGAAAAAATAAGAAGTTTAGTCTTAATCATTAAGGAACATCTTGAAGAAGCAGGGCCCCTTCTTGATTTTCAATATGGGATGCCATTAGTACAGAATACCTGGATTATGCCACATTAGAAAAAGTAATTCACAAGATATTTGCGCTGAAAAGATTAAAAAGATAATTATCAAGCACACTAAACCGGAGATGTTTTAGGCCATGATCCATAGTAAGAAACATTGTACATCATATGTGTTTTTATAGCTCTGTATTCTATATCTGTACATAGACTGTACTAGACGATATGCATAATATGTTTGCATTTATATTATCTGCATAACCCAGGTAACTTCAAGCTGTCACAATGACCTGATGCAGTTTTGATTTGGTAGCACTCCAGAGTGTCTGGAAGAGTTAAATGCAAATTCTTTCTAGAGGGACATACTTCTAGCTTAAGCCTTGAAGGATTCCTGTAGGTGAAACTCAGCCATTCCAACATACGTCTACAACTGTGTGTGTGTATGCGTGCGCACATGTGCCACAAAAATAAAATTTCATAAAACAATGGCATCTTTTACCATATGACATAAGTATACATATGTATGTGTATGCTATGCTAGATTATATACATTGTGTATGTATGTGTGTAGCTTGATGTTTTCTATTCTGCTCTGCTCTATGCTATTCTGTTTTATTAAACAATATTGCTTATGACCCGTTAAATAGACTTCATGATCAGCTAATGGGCTAAGTCCAGCAGTTTGCAAAAGATCATCCTATAGATGAGGAAACTGAGGTCTTGTCTCACATTATATGTCTTTAGATACAAATCTGAAACTAGAATCCAACTGTACTGTTACCGTTCTCCACTCTACCCTGACGCTGCCATTGCACCTGAGACTTTGCTAAGAATCTTTTTAGGCCATTTGCTGACATGTTCTGCTGTTTTATGCCTGTACTTTCCCTCCTTCCACAAACACACTGCAAACACATGGCTCCTGGGCTCTGACAGGTTGCCTCTGGCTGTCCCCCATCCAGTGCTTCTCTCTTTTCCTAGTTGTCATTGTTTTCTGCCCCTTTTGAGGCAGAAATTCTCTCTGGAGGAATTCTCTCTGAGAACCAGAGCATGGGATTTGAGACTGAGTCTCAGGAATTGGGCTGGTGGATTTAAGTGTTAGATATATATTTGATTTTGACAGATGATGTATTTAGCCAGGTCCATAACCCCTTGCTCACAAGTCCCCAATCCCCAACACTGAAGGTTTTCTCATAATTTATCTGGGACAAGTCTGACCTGAATTGATGTGGTTTATGGTCTTGATTCATCCAACTTAGCGAGAATATTCTTACAGTTCACTGCAGACATGCTAATTTGTTTGAATGTGACACACATTCCAAACTCATTGTTGTTGTTGTTATGTGCTGTGGAGTCCGACGGATTCATAGCGACCCCTCCTTGGATTTCCGAGGCAGTATCAATACAGAAGTAGATTGCTCCATCTTCCTTCCGAGGAGTGGCTGGTGGGTTTGAACTGCCAGCCTTCTGATTAGCAGTCAAGTACCTTAGCCACTATGCTACCAGAGCTCCCTTCCAAACCCATAGATTTACCTTATTGATTTTCTAAAATCAGAAACAATTCTCAAACATAATCTGACCCCAAGGCTTTGGGGTAAGAGATTATCAATTATAGATGTATTTAAAGTATGTATGAGTGTGTTATTGATTAATGGATGCATCTATTTTGAGAGCAAAGAGTGATAGACAGCAGAAAGTACAAAGGACCACTTTCTTTTTTTTTTTTAAATTTATTGGATTTGGGTGAAGATTTACAGAGCAAATTCACTTTCCATACAGCAGTTCATATATACTTTGTCTCATGTCATTGACCACAGTTTACCACAATGCAACAGCTCCCCTCCCACTTCCTCCCCATAGTTACCTCTTCCCAGTGACCATCCCTCCATACTCTCCTGCCCCCTGAGCTGTCTCCCTGTGTATAAGCAGCCCTTCCTTCTCCTGTGATTGTTCTCTCCAGGGCATGTATCTACTTGAGGTAAATGTTTAACTCACATGCCTGTACTTTGTTTGGCTGGAAACCACAGGTGTAGGATCAATTCCAGACCTGAAGGGCAGCTCGGGGCCATAGTCTCAGTGGTTCCACCAGGCTCTATTGGACCAGCAAACCTGGTCCCAACCATCTTTTTTTTTCCTTCCAAATGATTTGGAGTTTTGTTCCACATTGTTCTCTCTCTCTCTATCCAGGATCTCCTACATCCCTTCCAAGTAGATGACAGTGGTAGCCGGGCACCATCTAGTTCTTCTGGTCTCATAGTTGTATAGGTTGCAGATCAGATGGTGTACCAGTCACGAGGACTGATTGTTTCCATTAATTTTGGTTTTCTTCTTTCTTCTTTGCTCTTGACAAGGAGAGACCCATCGTTGCATCTAGATGGCAGCTTGCTAGCTTTTAAGATCCCGGTCGCTACTCACCAAAGTAGGAGGTAGAACAATGTTTTGTATAGTATGTTATGCCAATTGAGCTTGATGTCCCCTGTGACTATGGTCCCAAGCCCTCGGGATCAACTACTCGGTCGCTCTGGGTAGCTGGCTGTGACCAAGCAGTGACCACAACCTAGCCCCTTGTCAGCTGTACTATACACCTGGGGATTCTGATCATTCACATAAACTTATAGGACCATTGCAAAGGAGCACTTTCTAGAAACCAAAAAAACTCTCTGCCATTAAGTTGATTCCAACTCTTAGTGACCTGATAGGACAGAGTAGAACTGCCCCATAGGATATCCAAGGCTGTCATCTTTGCGAAAACAGACTGCCACATCTTTCTCCCACAGAGCATCTGGTGAATTGGAACCATCGACCTTTCGATTAGCAACCAAGTGCTTTACCCACTGTGCCACTAGAGCTCATTAGTTTTCAGAAAGTTGACTGTTAAAAGCTATATGATGAACCTCTGAGGGTTTTTGTGAGGATAACATGAGTAATGCTATGAAGACATTTTGTAAGCTAGAAAGCGCTATACTTACATAAGGTGTTGGATGTTGGATGGTTTCTTGAAAGACTCTGCATTGTATCATGGTCTGATTTCCAGCTTTAACGAAGTGTCTTATGTATATAGATGAGAAGTCATTGCTTTTACTTTACTTGGCCACAGCTAAGGAAGAACTAAGCAAAATAAGAGAGAATGGTCTCTGCAGTTTTTGCAGATACTTTTCCATCTACTCTGCTGTATTCTAATATATTCTTCCTTCTTCACAATATTTCAGACCTTCCTTAATAGGAACTTTTGACTACAAAATGGTATACACTTTATACGTTTTCCTTGTAGGTCATTAGAACCTTGCCACACCTTCTTTTTTCTTACAAAGGCTTCAGAGTTTCAAAGTTTTTAAGGTTTCTGCCTTAGAAGGTCCTAGAAACTCTGGACCTGGCTCTGTGCCCTTTCTTTCTACTGATTTAAAGTTGCACAGAGCCAGGTTCTGAGAGAGATCCTGATATATTCAAAAGAAATAAAACATTGAACCAGGATTGAAAGTGTGAGCTTCACACATGCCCCCAGGGTACCAGAATTTGGGTCTTTCCAAAGTGGGGAGTTAGAAACAAAGTCCTATGTAAAACTGGCTCCTCAAATGCTATATCCTTAGGGAACAAGTTGTCCAGCACACATCTGCTGGAAGGCAAAGGGAGAAGACAAGGGAGGGACATAGATCTTCTTCATCCAGGGTTAGGGTTTGAATTTTATACTACCTGCATGCGTACTGCCGTCAAGTCAGGTCAGACTCACAGCCAACCCTCCTTGGGTTTCCAAAGCGGTGTCACTATGAAAGTAGATTGCCCATCCTTCCTTCAGAGGAGTGGTTGGTGGGTTTGAACCACCAACCTTCTGGTTAGCAGTCAGATGCCTTAGGTACTATGCCACCAGAGTTCCTGCATAACCTAGGAAACCCCAAGCAAAAGATCATCCTATAGGTGAGGAAACTGAGGTCTTGTCTCACATTATATGTCTTTAGATACAAATCCGAAACTAGAATCCAACTGTACTGTTACCATTCTCCACTCTACGCTGATCCTGCCATTGTATCTGAGACTTTTGCTAAGAATCTTTTTAGGCCATTTGCTGACATGTTCTGTTGTTTCATGCCTGTACTTTCCCTCCTTCCACAAACATACCACAAGCACATGGCTCCTAGGCTCTGCCAGGTTCCCTCTGGCTGCCCCCATCCAATGGTTCTCTCTTCTCCTAGTCGTCATTGTTTTCTGCCCCTTAGTTTTTGATTGGTAGCACCCTAGAATGTCTGGCGGAATCAAATGCGAATTCTCTCTTGTGTGGGAAATACCTCTAGTCCAAAGCTTGCACTCAAGGTACAGTCCAGCCATTCCAACATGAGCTTACACTTTAAAAGTACAAATCAGATGAGGAAATAGTCACCATGGATAAGTCATCAGATACAACAAATACAAGAATCAGACCCCAAAGAGCTTCAGAAATAAGACCAATAGGGTATATAATGTATTTGAAATGTTAAAAGAAATTTAAAAAGCAGTTGAAAAAATGAACAGGAAACAATACACTAATTTAAAGAAATCCACAGATATTGAAGAAAATAATTAGCATTTCTGGAAACAAAAAGTATAATTGAAATATGATGTTCAGCATTTTGCATGTATTCTAACAGATTATTTTTATCAGAAATATCAGGACAGCAAATCTGAATCAAAACATCAAAGCATCAAAAACAACATTTTAAACAAAGTATTTTACACAGTTTTGCAGAATTAAGTATGCTGTAATATATTAAACAGACTTGGGACTCTGACAAGCTTCAGTCAGACTTTTCATCTAATAGCTTTGTAACCTTGTGCTACTTCTTAACCTCTTAGGTTCTCCATTTCCTATTGTATAATGCAGGGGACCCCACAAGGTTTCTCTGAGGGTTGTTAAATTAGATGGTATTTGCAAGGGTCTTAGTTTCTCTTTTCCCTTCACTTTGCTTGATTCTGGAGACCAGATAGTCTCTCCCATCTCCTATTCCCTTGGGAAGGGTGCTACAGTTTCTCATTTAGTTAAATGAGCTCCTCAGATGTATAAGGGCACTTGTATTCATAATTGCCAATAGTTTCTCCAGGGACTATTATTATTTGCTCAAGAGTTAAACACATTTATTTGGAAGCCAATGGGAAAGCCTGGCTGCTCTTTGCGGAGAGGGCCAGGATGGCTAAAATCAGGCCTCCTGGCAGAGTCTGAGTCCTGGTCATTGCAGCTTTGGTCAGCTGTCCCAGGATGTTGATAGACGACAGGGCCTGGATGGGGTTAATATGGTGACAGATACGGATCTTGGTTGGGCACAGCCTGTAAATACTATCCCCAATTAATCTAATCCCAAGCTTTGGGAAACTTGAGTTTTGCATTGAGTTTGAATTCAACTTTAGGGCTTGGGGCCCAATCTTTTACGTAGCTTGGCTCTTTCCTCTTGGTCAGCTCTGCTAGAGGACGGGATATGCCAGGGCTGTCCCAAGATCCAGGCTCCCTGAGCTGAGGGGGAGGAGGAGGGAGGAAGTGGGAGCTACCTGACTAGGGGTGTTCAATAGCAAAATTAGCCACAGTCCTGACCATGCCTATTTGCCCTCCTTTTTGTCTCACTTATTTTCTCTTTCGTCTTTTATCTCCTTGTTCTTCCCCTCTCTCCGTAGCAGAGAGATATAAAACCATATTTTTTGCATTCCATGAAATGAGTTCAGTGAGAATTTGGGGATTAGATCTCATTTGGGCTTGACTGGATCTCAGACAATGCTTGACACCTGGTCAGTTTTTAGAAGATATTGAATGGAATTGACCTGGACATAGAAATAGCTTCTGAACCTTCCAGATGTGATTCCAAGTAATGACAATGGAATTCTACCTGGAAAGGGCATCAGCAACCTTGAGTAGGGATTGGCAGGTACCCATTCCTCCAGTGACATGGCTCAGCTTGCAGGAAACTTTCTGCCCAGCCCAGCCTTGGGACTCAGAACGGTCAGGCGTGCTGATGACGCCACTGGCCTTCAGTGGAACAGCTGCAGCCAGCAGCAGGACACTCCAGAAATGCCAGTGGGAACTGAGACTTTATTTTCAAACACTTCCCACAGCATTTGCACATGGTGAGAAGTGTTTTTGCTGTGGGGCTTTTCAGGTGGCCCCTGGGAGACCAAGGAGACCTGAAACCAACCTCTGTCATGCCTGGAGGTCGGGATGGGAGACACTCCCCAGAGGGCCACAGCTTCTTGTCCATGGGATATGTGACCAAGGGTTAAATTCCTAGGCAATAATTTTCAGGGCTTTCTTTCTTTCTTTTCTTTTTTTGCTGTTCTACTTTTTTTTTTCCGAGAAGTATTTTCTTCTTATTATTTACTTAATCACTGATGCCTAATCTTCTCTGTGCAGCAGGTGGACATAAGAGAAATGAAGGGAGAGAGAAACACAAAGAACAATTTTGAGGAAGAGAATATTCTGTGGAGGCATAACAGCTGCATTCACATGTCTGAAGGTCTGTAATGAGGAAGAGGTGTTAGCTCGTTCTGTGTGTCCCTGATAAGAGTATTACGGTTGTGTAGGGCACATGTCATCTCAGAATTCCAGTGTGAGTTGAGCTGGGGCTGGGGAGGGGTGAGTGACTTGCATTTATGTCCTGACTACAGGACAGCCAAGCATGCTTGCTCCACCAGATGGGAGAGAGAGTTTATGCTTTGGGAAATAACCTCTAGCATAACACCTATGATAGCTCCTAGTTACTGACTACTTAGGGAGCAGTGGTGGTCTTATCTGCCATGGGGGAGACCCAGATTCGATTTCTGGCTAATGAGTTTCATGCACAGTCACCTGTGCATCTCTGCAGGGTCTGTCAGTGGAGGCTTGTGGGTTGCTATGATGATGGGCAGATTTTAGTAGCGCTTCTGGACTAAGACTAGGAAGAAAGGCCTGGCAATCTACTTATGAAAATCAGCCAAAGAAAACCTTTTGGATCACAGTGGTCCGATCTGCAGCTGGTCATAGGGATTGCACAAGACAGGACAGCATTTTGTTTTGTTGAATATGGAGTTACCATGAGTCAGGGACTGATTTGACAGCAGCTAACAACAACATTGACAACTTATAACATGCAGGTACTAAGTGCTTTTCACGCAACTCATTTAATTCTCACAGCTACCCTTTTGGGTGGGAACTATCATTGACATCATTTTATGAGGGAGGAAATGGATGCACAAAGAATCCGATTGTTCAAGTCCCTGCAGTTAGTAAGTGGCAGGGCCTGAATTCAATCCAAGGGACAGTCTCCCCCTCCCCAGCTCTTAACAGTTGGGATCTACTTCTCTTTGATGTTTTAATTGTGGGTTGAACCCATTGGGCCCTTTCTTTCACACTTTTTCCTCTAGCTTCTTTTTATCATAGTCTTAACTGTCATATTAACGTGCTAGGTTATAAAATTGTTGAAAAGATCCCACCTGGGGAAAATGTGCTCAGAAGTGAAATCTAAGCACTGCCTTCCCCTCACCCATCGCTGTTTATCTCCTTTAAGGGACCACGTACTATGAGACTTGGCATCTAAAAATGGAATAGCTCAGCTCTGTAGGGATTCAGGAAAGGAAAGTGGCCGTGCAGGAAGCCAGTGCTGGGTGTTGGGCGGGAGGACTGGAGGCCGTTTGAGGTCCTGTCTAACAAGGACAGTCGGTGAATGTGGCCCTTGACAGAGCTCCCACCGGGGTGGAGATGGATGCTGCCAGAGTGTGCTTGGGCTGGGGAGGCAGTGGCATCCTGGCCCTGCTCGCCACCTGCCTGAATGATCACAGCTGCTTCTGACTGCTCTGCCAGCCTTGCTTCACTCCTTTCTCCAGGCAGGCCCTCACACAGCTGCCAGGTTCAGCTCCCAGAAATACTGATTTCATGATGTCACTCCTCTGAGTGAACTTCCTTCATGACCCTGTGTGCTCAGAAGCCAAGTTCCTCAACCCCAAAGTCAAGGCCTCTGATCCCAGCCTTCCTTTCCAACCTTCCCTTCCTCATCTGCCCTCCATCTACCCGACTCTACACTGATGGGTCTACTGGTGTGCCCTGAGCAAGCCTTCAGAACATACTTGATCATATCTGGGGTTCCCTCCTCCACCCATAGTGTTCATTCAAGGCTCAGTTCATTCATCACTCCACACTCATCTATTATGAGCCAACTTTATGCCAGGAGAAGGCTAGGGAAACCGAGACATACTAGACCAGTCCCATACTCCCATTCTCCTCTCTCTTTCAATAGACTATTTTTTTTTTAGCACAGTCTTAAAAAATAGTCTTAAAAAATTGAGCACCCCCCCAACATATATGTTCCTTACCCTCCTGCATAAATCTTCCATGGTGTGGTACGTTTGTTACAAGTGATGAACCAATGTTGATATACTATTATCCATTAATGTGTGTTATGGAAGGATATGAGGGAGTTAGGCAGCCGTGGAGGGGAGGATCCTGAGGCTGAGGTGGAGGAGGTTTGTTATGGACCAGGCACATGGGGCAACTGGGGACCTAAGATTCTTCTTATCCAGACACTTCTACTCATTCTCTGCCTCCATGGAGACAGGGAGTAGCTGGATGGAGTGAGGATAGAAGGAATGAAGGGGTGGGAGTTGGGCCGTGGTTGGAAAGGATGAATGACAAGAGTGCAGGCTGGACGCAGAAGGCAATTGAATGACCCTTACTCTCCCTGTGCTAAAATGGCCTCTCAGGAGGATGGAAGTGGATCAAAGACATGAGTCTCCCTTATCACTCAGGGAGGAGGAAAACTTCAGCCCCACCACATTATGTGAACATTTCAGAATGATATACAGCTCTTTAAAGTATTTAGTGGCACTCAGGGCGCAGAAGAGTATGGAGGGATGGACACTGGGAAGAGGTAACTAT
>NW_006921639.1:13105107-13122203 GCF_000298275.1 Orycteropus afer afer
CTAGAGGACAGAGTGGAACTGCACCACAGGGTTTCCAAGGCTGTCAATCTTCACAGAAGCTGATTGCTTCATCTTTCTTCCATGGAGGAGCTGGTGGGTTTGAACTGCCAACCTTTCACTTAACAGCCAACTGCTTAACCACTGTGCCACCATAGTTCTTATAATGCAATTTGTATTAAAAAAAAAAAAAATCAGTTGTAGAGTCAGTTCAACTCATGGCATTCCCATATGTCAGAGTAGAACTGTGTTCCATATTGTTTTCAGTGGTTGATTATTTTTTTCTGTGAGTAGATTTCCAGGCCTTTCCTACAAGGTGCCTCTGGGTGAACTTGAACCTGTCACCTTTTGGTTGTCAGCAGAGCATGTTAACAGTTTTCACCAGTTGAGGACTCCTGGAATAGATAAAGGAGGAGGTAGTTAAAATTAATAGAAGCTGCGGCTTCTACAAAGGCAGATTTATTATCCCAAATAATCAATTATTGAACTTCTAGATTGGGTAGTGACAAATGTCTAGATATAACTGTCATGACTAGGGTATTACATTGACACAAGAAAATAAAGATGGGAACAACTTTTGAATTGTCATTAAAAAGAATCTGGACAGCGCTTGACTCTTGTAGTTAATTTTGACGGGTGTTGATGCTAAAGCTTTGTGTGTTTGTGACGCTCTATTTTTACAGCTCAGTATTAATGAGGTCATTGTGAGTCAGAATCGACTCGATGGCAGTGAGTTTTGGTTTTATTAAGGTGTGAAGAAACTATTTTATGTATGTCAATTTTACTGTTTCTGGCAACATCTTCCAGAGAAGTATACATTTGTGCAACAGACTGCCTGGGATGTTAACTCTAAATTTAGAAGCTGCATCCAATGGATGTGAAATCAGTCACACAAAATTCAGGTATTGGCTCATAAAACCTGAATACCCTTGAGGTTGGTACAGTCACTTGGGAAATTTGGGCAGCTGAGACTCTTTCTCAGGCAGCCAGTGTTCTTGGGGTGTGGCGTACCAGCTATGGGCTGGCTCTCAACATGTGCATCAACATACATTTATTGAGAAGAATTGGCATGGATGGAGAAAAGATGAACTACTACCACCAAGCTCCAATCTAGGTGACCTGGATTTTTGCCTGGACTCTGCCATTTACTGACTGTGTGATCTTGGGCATAGTCTTTCATGTTGTAGCTGGTTTTCTTGTTTGTAAAATGGGGACGTTGATTAGCCTAGCATCCTTTGTAGATCCTACACCTTGTAATGAACAAGCAAAACTTCAGATTCAAGTAAGAGCTTTAGCTGTCTGTTATATGGACTGGTTATAGTGGTCAGAAGTTCTCGTGGTATGGTGCCTAAGACATTTGACTGCTAACCAGAAGGTTGGCGGTTCAAATCCATGGAAGGAAGATGAGACAATCTACTTCTGTAAAGATTTACTGTGTTGGAAACCCACTGGGGGTTACTATGAGTCGGAATTGATTTGATGGCAGTGGATTTCGGGTTTTGTAGTGGTCAAAATTCATTAAATACTGAAAAATTCCACTAACAGTGAAAAAACAGCCATTGTACTAAGCTTTGTGTGTGCCCCCACCACCCTCGCCCTTTCCCTGAATCACTCTGGACCACCACCATGAGGCTGCTGCTTCTAAAGTCACGAAGCCCAGCACACCTGGGGGTCTCTTGCCTTGGCAGATATCCATTCTGATGGCCATACCCTGCTATGCCAAACCCAAAACCCAAAGCCATTGAGTCAGTTCCTACTCATAGTGACCCTGGAAGGACAGAGTAGAACCTTCCCTTTCCAAGGGTGTAAATCCTTATGGCAGCAGACTGCCACATTTTTCTCCCATAGAACAGCTGGTAGGTTAGAACCATTGACCTTTTCATTGACAGCTGAGTGCTTTAACCACTGTCCACCAGAGCCTTTTATACTCTGCTATTTTGGTTGTTAAGTATGTTGACCTTGTCCTAGGAGCCAAGATTTCAGGTAGAGTCAGGCTGACTGGGTTCAAATGCAGACTCTACAGTGCAAATGGTATAACTTTCCCAGGCCTCTGTTTCTGCATCTGGAAAATGGGGCTAATCAGAGGCAATATAGTGGAGTCGTTCCAGGGGTGGGCTTTGAAACCTAACTGCCTGGGTGCGATTCTGTGCTCTGTCACTTTTTAGCTGTGTAATCTTGGGCAAGTTGTGTAGCCTTTCTTCCCTCAATTCATTAGCTGTAAAAAGGATTAAAACGTTGCTGTTTGTCATGCAGTCAGCTCTGACACATGGTGCCCCATGTACAATGTAACAAAACATTGCCCGGTCCTGTGCCGCTTCATGATTACTGGCATGCTTGAGTCCGCTGTTGTGGTCACTGTGTATTTGGAAACCCTATGGGGGCAGTTCTGCTCTGATCTATAGGGTGGCTATGAGTTAGAATTGACTCAGTGGCAGTGGGTTTTGGTTTTGGTTTGGTTCTAGCTTAGGGGACTCATCTTCCAGCATCGTGTCAGATAATTTTCTATTGTAATCCATAGGGTTTTCATTGGCTAATTTTCAAAAGAGGATTGCTAGGCCTTTCTTCGTAGTCTGTTTTTGTCTAGAAACTCTGCTGAAACCCCTGCTGGTATTTGAAATACTGGTGTCATAGCATCCAGCATTATAGAAACATGCAATCTACCACAGTCTGACAAACTGACAGATGGGTGGTGAGGATTATAGTAGATTTGCTTTAAAGAGCTGATATGAGAGTCAATGAGTTAATACTTATAAAATGCTTAGAATAGGACAAGCACTGTAAAAGTGATAGCTGTGTATGTGTGTGCAATATTAACATAGGCATCTGTATCATAGGAATTGATTACACCTTGAGACATGCATATAAAGTCCCAAACACGATGCTTGAGAAGTAGTTCATATTCAGTGAATGTTAACTCGTATCTAACCAGATCCTATGGGGAAAAATAGTTCTATTTGAGATAGTTTCAGTAGTCTTTCCACCAGGATCTATGCTGTTTCTAATTAAGAAGAAAAAGGGGGAGGCGCAGATAAATTACCAGGAGGAGCCTTTTGCCTGTCCCAGCCACTCTCACTCCCTTTCTCTCTCCCTCCCTCTCTCTCTCACACACACACACACACACATACTCATTCACTCACTCTTCCTCCCTCATTTTTCTAGTCACTTAAGGGCAGGCCGCCTGTGGAGACAGGAAGGCTTGGAAAAGTGTGGTGGCATCTTTTGAGAGGAACTGTAGGTAGTTAGTTGCTTGCTCCTTAGCTTGAGGAAGGCTCTCTTCAGTCCCTTGATTTGTGTTTGCTGCAACTTTGGAGCCCTCAGAGGTCACAGAGGAGAGTGTGCATGGGAGGTGGAGGCTGGGCTGGAACCGCGCCACCCTCAGCCTGGATGGGTGCATCTCTTCTAGGGCATCCTGGACCATTTTGAGGAGGTCAGATGCTATGTTTAGTCTTGGTTGATCAACGTCACAAAGGTATTACAGACCACTTGAGTACAGATATTTGGGGCTAAAGAGCTGGCTGCTTAGCATCCAGGAAACTTGATGCCGATGTCCAGGGTCAGGGCTGCTGAGAAGACAAGTGGAGATCACAGATTGTGGGGGGTTATGAATGTCTTGTGTGGCTCTGCACAGTTGGCCCCACTTTCTCAGTGACCTTGCACTGTCATGCTGCTGGTCTGAGCCTTAGTCTCCTCATCCGTGAGGGATGGAGTAGCTGGAGCAGGGGCTCGCAGACTTTAATTTTTGCCTGAGAGCCACAGTAAGTGATGCATTTTACTTCTCAACCCTGTACTCATGTATGTAACCAAATACAAGTTTCTCAAGGCAATGCAGTTTCTATATGCAATGCACTCTATTTTCTATACTGTGTTACTTTCTATTTTTGTGTGAAAATCCTGACTGGGAACTACTAAATTGACTCTGTAGCCTGCTAATGGGTTGGGCTAAATTATATTTTAGACCCCCTCAACAATGGTACAAGGAGCCCTGGTGGTGCTGTGGTTAAGGCATTTGACTGCTAACCAAACTGTCCGCCACTCTGCAGGAAAAAGATAAGGCATTCTGCTTCCATAAAGTTTTACAGCCTTGGAAATTCTCTTGGGGCAGTTCTACTCTGTCCTATAGGATAGCTATGAGTTGGAATTAACTTGATGGCAGAGGGTTTGGGTGAGCAATTGACATAAGGACCCTGGGGTGGTAGGCATGGTTTGCACTTGACTGCTAACCTAAAGTAACACCGTGAAAGAAAGGCTGGTGATCTGCTTCCATAAAGATGACAGCCAAGAAAACCCTATGGAAGTCAGTTGTACTTTGTAACACGGGTTGCTATGAGTTGGAATTGACTGGATAACAATTTTTTTTTTTTTTTTTTTAGCACTGTTAATGATTCTGAGACAGGAGCGGAGGGCATGGTGGTTTCCTCTGTTATGGGCTAGAGATTGTGCTGAGATGTCTAGTATATTATGTTGTTGTTGTTATGTGCTGTCGAGTTGGACCCGACTCACAGCGACCCCTCCTTGGGTTTCCGAGGCAGTATCACTGCGGGAGTAGATTGCCCCATCTTCTTTCTGAGGAGCGGCTGGTGGGTTTGGACTGCCTGCCTTCTGGTTAGCAGTCAAATGCCTTAGGCATTATGCTACCAGAGCTCCCTAGTATATTATATCAACTAGATTTTTAGTTCCAAAAAGTGGAGCCAGAACTCCTGATGGGTTGGGCCAAATGATATTTTTGTTTTTCTTTCTCTCAGAAACAAATAAACATATACATAAACACATAGGCTCAAAGGTATGGGTAAAATACATGTAGGCTACAATTCTTCCACTATTCCTCAGACACAGGGCAGAGGGAAGATCCTTGGACAAAGAGGTGAACTAGGGGCGGGTGTGGTAGTTAAGGTTGTTTGTCAGCTTGGCTGGGCTCTGGTTTTGAGTGGCTGAGTAGCTGGAGATTTTTATTCCCCACAGTGAGATTATAATCACCTCCATGGTGGAATCTGCTGTGAGCAGCTAAGTAGTTGCCTTTGGGGTGTGGTCTGCTTCCTTACATAGGAAAAGCTTTGAGAAAGGAAAAGCTTTGAGAAAGGGTGGTAGCTTTTTGGCATACTTGGATCCTGCATTTGGCTGAGTCTTCATCCAGTGGCCTGCCGTGTTGCCCGCTGATCTTGGGATTGTAACGTTTTACCTGCCAACCTTGGGTTTGTCAGCCTTAGCAGCCAGAAGCTGCCTTAGATTGGAGATGCCTCCAGATCCAGTGGGCCTGGAATAAGAAGCAGAGTTGAAGCCTGTGGTCGAGAGCTGGTGCTCTGAATTTGAGCTCTAGCCTACTAAACTGTAAGAGAATAAATTCCTATTTGTTAAAGCCATCCACTTGTGGATTTCTGGTACAGCAGCTCTAGAGAACCAATAACAGCAAAGCTGGGTTCTCAAGCCTTCCATCAGAGGGCCACGGGTTGTTTTGTGGTGCCATCAGCTGGGGACATGCAGGGAGGGTATTTACACCATTTAACCATCCACAGTGTGGGTGCCAACATAGTCCTGGAACAATGTCCAACCTCCTGTGCCAGATACCAACCCTTGAGGTGCTGGTCATAGGGAGGTCTGGGGTTCTTGTGGAGGGGCCAGGGTGAGGACAGCAGCTGCTTACTAACAGATAAAAAGTGTTCTGTTATTTTAGCAACCAGTGTGTAGGTCCCAATCTCAGCCCAGGTTGTATGCCTGTTGCCTAAGTTTGTCTCAAAGAGCCACTAGACCTCGCCTTTCTGGACCAGCTGGAGGTGGTCCTAATTCCTTCTGAGTGTTGCCAGGAGAAAGGGCTGGGCTGACCAAAGGCACTGGGAGTGACCAGCCTTCTGGAGCGGAGTCCCCCAGGCCAAAATAAGCCAGCAGTCCTTGTCAAGAGTACTGGCAAAAGCCTATTATTCATATTACCAGGGAAGTACTGGAGCCTAGACATACACTGCTATCTTATGATACCAGCCTGCTTCCCCCTAAGGCTTCTGTGCTATAACCACTTTAAAGAAAGGCAGTCTCATTAGAAAGTGGTATTGCTTGGGAAGGCCCAAGAAATGTTCCTGGGGTTCTGTGCCAGGACACCTGATTTGACACGTACATCAGGTTTACTGCCTTTTGGGTTCATTTTGTCCTTTCTGTCCTCTTCCATCTTGTCTTAGGCTGGGTTCTCTAGAGAAGCAAAATCAGTGAAGCTTATATATGTATACATGTAGAGAGATGTATCTCAAGGAAATGGCTCATGTGGTTGTTGAGGCTGGCAAGTCCCAAGACTGTGGGTCGGACATCAGCTGGAAGCTTCTCCTGACACATGTAGCTGCAGGGACTGATGCACCCAAGATCATAGGTCAGATGGCAGCTACTAGATCATGGGCTGCATAGGCTGACACATCCCAAGATCGGCAGGCAATATGGCAGGCTGCTGACTCCAGTCCAAAGAACCAGAGGTCAGATGATGATGAGCCAGATGTAGAATCCAGATTGAGCAAAAACCAGAGAGTTTTGCTTGAAAGTCTTATATATTGGAAACAGGCCACATTCCTGAGGAAACTCCCTCTCAACTGATTGGCTACTCATAGCAGATCTCATCATGGGGAATGACTACTACATCATTAACTGCTAAACCACTGAGAATCATGGCCCAGCCAAGTTGACACACAACCTTAACCATCACACATCTGGAGGTCAGGTGGAGCTGGAGCAGAGATTTTGGAACTCCAGGACTGCATTCAGGCCTTTCCTTAGAGGCAGGAGTGCCCCCTGACTGGCTGAGCAGCCTCTCCAGGGGCAGGGGCTGGGACAGGGGCAGGTGACTTTTCTCCCTTGATCATGTACTATGGGGATTTGTGTGCAGGGGCTTGGTGGATACCAGTTTTAACATGGGTGCCTCTTCTTGGAGGAGCATGGTGATGTAATGGTTAAGCATTTGGCTTCTCACTAAAGGGTAGGCAGTTCAAACCCACCAGCAGCTGTGCAGGAGAAAAGACCCGATGATCTGCCTCTGTAAAGGAAACCCTATGGGGCAATTCTACTCTGTCATATTGGGTTACTGTGAGTGGAAATTGACTCAAAGACACGAACAACAACAAATGTCCTTGGAACTGGCCAGAAGCCAGGGACTCTTCTCACTCAGGATTCTGTCAGCTGATGGGCCCCTCATGTGACTTTCCAGTACTGCATTCAAGCTGGTAAACTGTGGGCCAGAGTTTTCAATTCTTTTGCGGGACCTAGATTGTCCCATCCTTTTTCCCAGCATCATTGTGAAGAAAGCTCTGACAAAATAAGTATCTACTCACAGCTTAGTGAGGAGTGGTCCTGGCTCTGGGAGTTCCAGGGGAGGTACCTCCTGGGTGTTACCTGACTCAAGAGACCCACCTCACCTCTGTGTTCTTATTTATATTAGACTAGAAGTTATGACCATTCCAGGAAGCAACTGGAGAAGCAAGGGCTCATTTTCTGAGTCTCTCATCTATATTAGGAGAATAGGAATACCCACTTCATGGATTTGCTGTGAGGATCAAATGAGATAGAGAGTTTCAGAAAACTCTGCAAGCTTTTCACCTTGCAGTGAAAGAATTTATTATTATGAATGAATATTGTTACTATTTGGCATTTCTTGGAATTTGAATACCAGAATGCTTCATTTGACTGAAGAAATCTTTTTACAATTCTCATCAGGGATATCAGCTTACTTGTTTAGAGAATGGTGTAAAGGGAAAAATTGCATCCCAACCATAGTCTGAATTTCTTACCTTGGCTGCTGTTGTTATTTGCCGTGGAGTTGGATCTGACTCATAGCGACCCCTCCTTGGGTTTCCGAGGTGGTATCACTACAGCAGTAGATTGCCCAACCTTTAGCAGTCAGGTGCCTTAGGTACTATGCTACCAGAGCTCCTTTACCTTGGCTAGACATCCTATTTTTTTTTCCCCAAAAATGAGGTAGGGGGACCCTTAATCACCCAGCCCCTTTTCTTGTAGCTCTTTGTTATTGCTGTTGTGTTGTTATGTGCCGTTGAGTCAGACCTGACTCATAGAGACCCTTCCTTGGGTTTCTGAGGCAGTATTCCATGGAAGTAGATTGCCCAACTTTCCTTCTGAGGAGTGGCTGGTGGGTTTGAACCACCAGCCTTCTGGTTAGCAGTTAAGTGCCTTGGGCACTACGCTACCAGAGCTGCCCTCAAGTTCCGTGCACACAGGAACAGAATGCTGCCCAGTCCTATGCCATCGCCATGATCGATTGCACATTGGACCATTGGGATTCATAGTGTTTTCACTAGCTAATTTTTGGAGGTAGATCACCAGGGCTTTCTTCCTAGTTCGTCTTAGTCTAGAAGTTCCACTGAAACCTGCTCAGCATCATAACAACACCCAAGCCTCTACTGACAGACCTCTGGTGGCTGCACATGAGGTGCATTGGCTGGGAATTGAACGTGAGTCCCTGCATGGAAGGTGAGAATTCTACCACTGAATCATGACTGCCCTCTGCTAGCACCTAATAACTGACTGCGTACATCCACTGTTCATCTCTGAAATCCTAAAAAGGATGAGAATTATATTATCTGTCATGGCAAGGAGTCCTTCATGACCATATCAACAGCATTGAACTGCATACTTGTTTCTCATAATCCCAGTTGTATTATGGACCTGGTTTCTGTCACCTTGGGCTGGCTCAGTACTGGTGTTTGTCTACACATTCTTTTTGCCTAGTGCACACTCTTTGTAGCAGAAGGGTGGTGTTCCCAGCTAGAGAGTGCATATAACTCATGGTCTCATGATTGAAGGGCTAATAGTGGGCCTTGATTTGTAGTGTTCCTGAAAGGTTTGGGGCAAGATTAAATTGCCTTTAGACAGTGATTGACAGCTGCCATGATTGAAGTAATGAGCCCAGAGCCCCCATTTCCCTGCAAACCACTCTTGAGTTAATTTCCCTCTATAGCTTTCTCTACCTTTCCAAAATCTGCCTTCTTGTACTGCTCTGTGCTCACATCCATCTCCTGCTCTTTTACTGGACTTTATTACCAGCATTACCTGAGTTGAGTTATTTATATTAGCCTAAAACCAATTAGTTATTACAGTTAGAGGACCATCAAATATGCCACAAATTTTATTGCATCAGGGACTTTCAGCCTCAGTCCTGGCAATGCCTATAGGAGATGAGTTGGAGGCATTGGGGTATGATTGTAGCTAAAGGTTGAAGTTGGGAAAATGCCCCAGTGATTGTATTTTATTTGAATGTTTTTGGGCTCACAGATGTATGTCTTGGCAGTGTGATCACTGAGTGTTGATGGAAGATGGTAACCAGTTGGGAGTGAGCACTCAGTTGGCTGTGTTCTCAATCCAGTGATCCATGTTCATCTTGACCCTCAGCTGGAAGACCTCTGGTCCGTATCTCCAGAGTTCTGGATTCCACCTTATGCAGCATGAACATGGCTTTGAGATGAATGCAGAGGCCCTGCCTAATTATGTCACTATCTTCATTATCATCAACCCTGATGCTTCCACAGAGAGTACTTTAGAAGTAATCTGGTTCTGCCACATGTTTTATGACTTTTAATTCTTCTCAATCACTTAAGGAATTATGATTCCATTTTTTAAAATGAAGAGTTTGAGGTTCAGAGAGGTGCAGTTGATTTTCTTAAAGTCCCTGAGATGGTAAGTGTCAAAAGAGCCTTAGAATCCTAATCTGATGCTGAACTGGAGCTCATATTGTGTATAAACTCTGTGCCTTCTTATCTAGTCCTTTTCGAGAGGAGCTCAGAATGCTTTCAGAAACCTCCATTTTACTCTTGCTCCTATATGGGATGTCAGTATTTGCCTAAGTTAATTTTCAGTGGTGATGAGCTCTGGTAGTGTAGTGCCTAAGGCATTTGACTGCTAACCAGAAGGCTGGTGGTTCAAACCCACAGCCAATCCTCGGAAGGAAGGTTGGGCAATCTACTTCCATGGTGATACTGCCTCAGAAACCCAAGGAGGGGTTGCTATGGGTTGGATCCTACTCTATGGCAGTGAGTTTAGTTTTAATGATGAAGAATGTAATAGTTGATTCCAGTACAGAACCAGAGGTCTCAAAACACAATTCACATCCTTCAAGCCTGGAATTGAACCCACTCCCAAGGATTACCTTTCAGCCAAACAGTAGACAGGCCTATAAAGTGAATAATAACACTACAGAGGAACATACTCCTCAGTACAGTCAACTCTAAGAGACCAAAAGTGCAACATTTGCCCTAAACAAGCCCCAGAAGGCAGGAAGGGACAGGAAAGAAGACCAATAGAAATGGGGAGCCCAAGGAGGACATGAGAAAAGTCCTGTTACATGGAGGGGATTGCAACCAATATCATGAAACAAACTGTGTTAAATTGTTGAATGGAAAACTAATTTGCTCTATAAATTTTCACCCGAGCTACAATGGAAAGTTAAAAAAAAACAAAGCAAAACCACAACCCAGACTCCTGATCTCTGTGGTACTAGGTCACATGTCTAGGTGCCACTCCCATGAGGCATGTGTGTACACAGGGCATGGAGGAGGGAGAGAGCTAAGTTTGGGTCTCTGTACTGTTCCTTTCACATCTGTTTAGTTTAACCTCCAAAGTGTTATACCACATTCTCTGTGCCAAATGACAAATGATGTTTTTGCATTGCTTCATACATCATTCTTAGCACCAGCATGGGGCTGGGATGTTGGAACACTTTAAGGCCCAGAACTCTGCTTAAAGCTATGAGAAGCTCTTGGATTTTTTTCATGAAGTTGGCTGAACTAGCAGAACTCTGTAAAGATTTACTGTTGTTTTTAGTTCAGTTCAGAAAGACAAGCTTGAAACACAGATGACACTGAAGTGTCATTTTTATAAATGATCATTTTTCCCTTTAGAAGGCAGGTTGGCTATTCTTTGATAATGATTTTCAGGTTATTTCTCTAAGAGCTGCAGTTCTTTTTTCTTTTCCTTCCCCATGGGGTCCTGGATTGTTGTTGTTGTTGTGAGTTGCTGTCAAGTCAGCTCCTACTCATGGCAGCCTTACTGTGCAGAGCAAAACATCTCCTGCTCCATCTTCAGGATTGTTGGTGTGTTTGAGTCCACTGCTGTCACTTTTGTGTCCATCCATCTCGTTAAGGGTTTCATGTGCTTTTACTGACCTTGTACCAATCATGATGTCCTTCTCTAGCAATTGATCTTTCCTAATGATGTGTCCAAAGTGAGCAGGATGAAATTCTTATTATAGTCAGAAGAGGCCCTTGATACACTGAGTTTTATTTGGACTGAAGTCAAGTTCCAAGAAACACCACAGACCTTGTGACTTTGAGCAGTTGCCCTGGCCTATGAGGGAGGCTTCTGCTGAACTTTCCCTAAAGTAGATCACCTTCTCAACATTTCTCTCCCCCCAGCCACCAGGTCATGTCTCCTGGTATAAAGACCTTCCTTTTCCTTAAATTTGACACAACCAGGGGAAATCTTAATCTTACATATTTTCTATTGTATGCACATAATTTATGTTTGTGCATATGTGTATCAGAGTGAAGAGGTAAGGGAAGAGATGTTGTAGATAGAGTTCTCATTAAAAAAAACCCAACTCACTGCTGTCGAGTCAATCCTGATAGCAACCCCTCCTTGGGTTTCTGAGGCGGTATCTCTATGGAGGTAGATTGCCCAATGTTCTTTTAGAGGAGTGGCTGGTGGGTTTTAACCGCCAGCCTTCTGGTTAGCAGTCAAATGCCTTAGGCACTACGCCACCAGAGCTCCCAGAGTTTTCATTAGTAAAGAGATAATAATTTTTACATAATGGAAGAAGTTAGTGAGATATCAACACCAACCTAGCCCACACTCCTTCCTGATTGACAGTTCCTTTGATTAATGGTTTCCACCATCTACAAGTTTCTTAGGAGTTCCCTAGCCCAAAGAGAATACGTGGTGATGGTGGACTCCATGAACTTCATGCCATGAGCCATATACTATTCCTCAAGTACAAAGGGGGGGGGAGGAGTCTTTGAGGATGGCACTATTTCCATGAACAGGAAGGCCTTGGAAAGTATGTGGGCTCATTAGCCAGAGGCAAAGATTCTCTTGGAATCTTCTTTAGTCTTCATTTTCAACTTGCAAAAACAATTTCTGCAGACTCTTCCTCACCTCATCAGAGAGGACTTTGTTCTCAGGGGAACTTCTTCAGGGAGGCTTTGATAGTTTCCCTCCTGTGCTCTGTGATATAACCTGAGTTTTCAGAGGATGAAAGAAGCAGCAGACATGCTACCAGCCCTGGAAAACCTGGCTTTGACTTAGCACCAAGAGAGTCTGTTTAGCCTTGAAGAGTTTGTATGGCCCTGCTGACCTTTGGGCATTTCCTTCAATTATATTTTTATGAGTAGCCTAGTGTCAGCGGTTTCCAATCATAGGTACAAAATCACCCATTGGAACATAAAAACAAACAAACAAACAAACCCCTCTTATGACCTACTGAATAGGAAGATTCAGGGGTGGACTGTGAAGTCTGTACTTTTTAAACCAACTCTCCAGGAGATTCTGGGCTCTTTCAGGCTTGAGAACCACTGGCCTCATGACTCTCCTACTAGGCAATAGGGAGAAGCCAGGAAGAGGGGCAAGAGGACATTTGGGAGGTACCTTTTGGTCACCTTGAGCTCAGTGACTGGCCTTATGCCTTCATGTGCTGGAAGCATCCTGTTACACTCAGCCCTGGTGGGTTCAGCAGGATACTCTAGTCCCTGGTGGGAGCACTTCCCTGAGAACAGCACCAAGATAGGAGCCACTTTGCAGGAGCGGGATGTTCCTGAGACATGGTGTCGCAGGTGGGCTTACTGCTGAATAATTCAGCAGTGCCTTTGGGCCCACAGGGCACATGGGCTCTGTCCCCCATGCATTATGGATGAGCACCTTGGTTCACACCCAAGCAGGGTTGCCTGGTAACTACCTGGAAGGCTCTACTTCTCAGACCAGCACTCACTCCAGGCCCTGTGGTCAAGGAGTTTTTGTCTCACCTAAGCAGTGTCAGCACTTCACCTGTACCCCCCCACCCCCCATTCTCTTAATCTCTTAGGTGCCTGGTTCACTACAAAAGAGAGGGCAGCTTGGGTATGGTGAAGGGCCATATCCATGAGAACTGGGTTTTAAAATATTCAAAACAAAATTAGGTTTATGTAGTCCCAAGGGGGGGGCATAATATGAAAAAGAAAAAAAAATCTATTTTCTGTTTTACTGAGTACAAGAATGATACTGAGAAAATTGGCTTTGCCTTTTTGTTATAAAGATGTTAATGTCTGTGTTGTTTTGGGAAGTAGCAACACAGAGGCAGTTTATCCCCTTTTTTCATTCTTAAATGGGATTATGGGCTGTAACAGGAAGCAGGGTCATTGATGATCCTGGGTCATAGTGGTCCCCAGGTCGGGTATCCACAATGAAAGAAAAGCATGTACATCATGGCAAAGGCAGGAAAAACAAAGCTCTACCTTCTGGGATGTTAATCCCAGTACTTGAAATTGAAAACATTGAGGGAGCACCACACGTGTGATCCTCCATTGGGTCCTTTGGATAGCTACAACCTAGTCAGTGCTTCTCTGTGCTGGGCATTGTGCAAGTGCTCGAACTATATTAACCCCTTCAACCCTTCTCACATCCCGCAATGTGTGTGCACAGTTATTGTCTCCATTTTTAGATAAGAAAACAGGCCCAGCGAATTTTAAAGGTCATCTAGCTGGCAAATGGTAGAATTAGGATTCAAATTCAGCCCAGTGTCTGCTAGAAGTCATGGATTTAATCTCTGCAGTGTAGTAGAGGTTAACTCTGTTCAGGGCAGTCCTACTCTACACAGTACCTTCAGCATGCTTTTGTACCATGGACTTGTATTGGCAGGGCTCTCTGCTTACAATGTGGTACAAATGCTTGGCACTCTACTACTAACCTAAAGGTTTGTGGTTCAAATTTACCCAGTGGTGCCATGGAAGAAAGGTCTGACCGTCTGCTTCTGTAAAGATTACAGCCCAGAAAACCCTATGGAGCAGCTTTACTGTAACTATATGGGGTCACCATGAGTCAGAATCGACTCTATGGCAATGGGCTTGGTTTTTTGCTTTCCTCTTTTACAACTTTCCCCATCTCCTTGCCTACAACCTAGCTTCCTATCTTTCTGTATCATTTTTCCCCTTATTTCTTCAGGTTCTAGAAACACCTGGAAATTATAGATTTGTCCAGGGAGTATTTTCCCACCTTGGCTGGGAATAGGTATCAGCACCTCTATTGCTGCCATCTGACCTCTTCCTTGTCACTTCTGGTCTTTCATTGGAGCTGGACTGTACAGGTGTCTATAAGCTCTTAACAGTAGGATCTTCTTCATGAAATCAACTTTCCAACAGCATGTCCAGAAGGAGAAGGTGACTTCTGGGTACACATCTGAGGTCTTCACGATGCCTGGGATAGATGGTGCTGATGAGGCTGGACAGTAGGGTCTTGGTCCTCCCTTGGTGCCTCACCCATGTTATGTGCAGAGGAAAGGGAATCCTCCTTGAAGACAAAGCTACAGTACCAACTGAACCCTGGGAGGAATCTCAAAGCATCATTGTGCTCATCAGAAACATTTAAGTAATGATGCCTCTTAGTGTGCTGTCCTGGGCTTTGGGTGGGACAAGTCAAGTTGAAAATGTTCCTGGTTTCTTGGGTTGGGGGCTCATTGGTGGAGACGGGCATGTGTGAATGGAAAGAGCTTTGATCACAGGATTTGGAGACTTGGATCCAAAATGCTTCTGCTATTCTGTTTCTCTGGTCTCAATTTTCTCATCTGTAAAATGGTGTTCTTCAGAATTTTCTATTGAGATTCTTGGAGGGAGAGAAGAATAAAGGGGAATGAGTCTTTCCTTGATCTCTCTCCCTGAGACCAAGACATAGGAACAAAATCCAAAGTCATCTTATCTAAGCACAACATTTATTTAATAAATGTGCGCAGGTTTTTTATGTCACACCATGATATGTGTTTTGTTTAGTATAAAAATAGTGTTCTCTCTACATCTTTGAGTCTGTTTTATATTCTGTGAGTATGTCTACTGAGAGACTTTGTATGCCCCTGACACCAAAACCTTGGCTGGGGCCTAACATCTGGGAAGCAAAGCTTGGGGGCAGGACCTATGCCACTGCTTTAGTTGCGGGGGGAGGGAGTGCAGCATATAAAAATAGTAGCCCCAATTTGATTGCCTTTTCTGTGTGTTTCAAGGTCTTATCTTCACACTACTTCTAGCAGCTTTTCCTTATGGACTTGACAATTATGACAACATCTTATTTTTAAAAAGCCCCACTTTTCAAAATGTACTCAGGGGGAGCACACACAGCCCCACCACTCCTCCTGGCCCTGCTTGTGACCAGACCCAGCCAGGTTCCCCAGGGAGAGGCATGCTGGAGTCTGAGATGCTTGCTCAGGAATGTTTTCCAAGGCCCCTTCCAGCTCTTACATTCTGTGGGTCGACTTGAGGTCACTGAGCTAAGACAGGGATGCTGACAATGGTGGAGATGGCACAGTAATATGTTAATCCACAAGATGAAAGAGAAAGTGAGGCAGGAGAAGATGGTATGAAATCCCAGAGAGAGCGTGGGGGCCCCAGGGACTTCCTGTTGCTTCTAGCAGGAGAATGAAGGCAGTTCTGCTGCTGAGACATCTCCTGAGATGGAGTACAAGGAAACCTACATTGCAGGTACAGGGAGCCGGGCAGCCCCAGCCAGAGCTGGCATACAATAGGGTCGCTGGGAGAGATGAGGGAATCTGGCCTGGGAGCAGGGTTGGACCTCTGTCTTCTATTCTCCACCCTCCCAACCAGATGCAGCAGGACCACCCCCTCAAGAGGCGGGTTCTAACATTTCTTAACTTAGGAAAGCTGGGCTGGGGGTGGGGGGGTATCCCTGTACAGCCCCTGGAATCTGCACCATTCCTCCACACTCCTCTCTCCTCATCGTATCCTCCTCTTATGAAAAGGAAACTGCTATCTCCCTGGATACACTAGCACTTTAATCCTTCGGGGTTGGCAACGGAGAAAATGTCTCATGTGGGCAAAGCACAGTAAGTTCAGTGCCTCTAGCCAGTGTAGGAGATACCCAAAGGGGCAGTACACTTGCGTTTTCCCCTTAGTGGACTGCCAAAAGAACTACCAAATCTGTCCTGGAAGAAGTACAGCCGGAATGCTCCTTGGAAGCAAGAATGGCCAGACTTCGTCTCGCCTACTTTGGTCATGTTGTCAGAAGGAACCGTTCCCTGGAGAAGGATTTCATGCTTGGTAAAGTGGAGGGGCAATGAAGAAGGGGAAGGCCCTCAACAAGATGGACTGACACAGTGGCTGCAATGATGGGCTCAGGTATAGCAGGGATTGGGAGGCTGGCACAGGACTTGGGCAGTGTTTCGTTCTGCTATGCATAGGGTTTCGGTGAGTCAGAGCTGACCAAATGACACCTAACAACAACAACCACCCAGTGGAAACTGGGTATGGGAGTCCCAGGATGGTGCAATGGTTAAGGTTGGAGGTTTGTGTCCACCCAGAGGTACCTCAGAAGAGTGGCCTGGTGATCTACTTCTGGAAATTCAGACATTCAGAGTCTTGTGGAGCACAGTTCTGCTCTGATATATCTGCGGTTGCCATGATTTGGAAGTGACGCAAAGGCAACTGGTTAGAGGCAGGATAAGGTAGTGATTGGATTTGTGTGCTGTAGCAGCACAGAGTACCTAGGTTCTAATCCTGTCTCTGCCTCTCCTACTAGTGGTGTAATCCTGGAGAAACATGGTTACTGCTCTGTGCCTTAGTCTTCTTATTTGCACAGTGTTGAGGGGTGTTTGTGATTGTCAGGTTAATCCATACAAGGCATTTAGAACAGTTCCTTCAATGACCATTATTAGGGATTTATTCACAGCAGGTCTGCTCTGTGCAAGTCTAATTCATAAGTGGCCCAGCGTGGCAAGATAGTATCACCATCCATAATACAAGTGCATGTTGTTTGTTGTTGTTACGTGCCATCGAGTCAGACCTGACTCATAGTGACCCCTCCTTGGGTTTCCGAGGTAGTATCATTACGGAAGTAGGTTGCCTAACCTTCCTTCCGAGGAGTGGCTGGTGGTTTGA
>NW_006921639.1:13122533-13175312 GCF_000298275.1 Orycteropus afer afer
GAGATGGCTTTCCTAAGATTGCATAAGAAGTCACAGCAGAGCTGGGACAAGATTCCAGGTCCTGCAAGTCCTGGTTCAGGCATCTGCCCAATGTGTTTTTGCCCTTATCCATGGGGAGGCTGGAGTAGGGGCTCAAAGGCAGGTTACTATCAGGCTATCCTCACATATTGCCATCCACCCTGCTGCCCTGGGCCCTCTGTGTACACTTATTTACATGTGCTCATGCTGCTTAGTCAGAGGCTTGGGTGCTTGCAGACCTGTGGTCTCAGTGGCAGAGAAGTCCAACCAAGAGACAGCTTTGAAGAAGTTTTCTTTTGTCATGAAGGCAAGTGACAGTGGTGTAGATGAATTCTTGACCCCCTAAATTGGGCACTGCCCACTTTAAGCTTCCAGGTGCTGGTGTGAGTATAGAGGTGAGGCTGCCCAGTCTGCCAGACTCCTGGGGTGAGGCACAGATCACCAGTCTGTAAATAGGACATGCATCATCTGAGATGCTGGGTATGGGGCACCCTGCCCCTCCCCCCCTTTTTTGACATCTTATGGAGCTAGAAGAGATCTCAAGGGACTGTTTTTTCTATCATTTTTCCTGCATACAAGACTATACCAAATATATTCTAGAGAGATTACTTGCTTTTAAAAAAGCTCAAGAAATAATAGGCCCAACCACTTCTGAAAGTTTTTCTAAATCAGTGATTGGCAAACTTTTTCTGTAAAGGGCCAGTATTTCAGGCTTTGTGGGCCAAACAGTTTCTGTTGCAACCACTCATCTGTGCCATTATAGCATGAAAGAAGACAAACCCAATGCATAAAAGGAAGAGCAAGGCTGTGTTCCAATAAAACTTTATTTACAAAACCTGTATGGATTTGTCCATAGTCTGTGTTTGGTTATCCAGTACTGTTCTAACAGAAAATATCACAAGTGGATGGCTTTAACAAACAGGAATTTATTCTCTTAGAGTTTAGGAGGCTGGAAGTCTGAGTTCAAAGTGCCAGCTCTAGGGGCTGGGTGAAAGCCCCTCAACTTTGGGCTTCAGCTCTGCTTCTTGCTCCCGGCCCTCTGCAGCTAGAGGCTTCTCTTAACTCAGGTAGCTGGTGGCTGACAAACCCAAGGTTGACAAGTAAAATGGCATAGTCCCAAGATTATTAAGCAACATGGCAGGCCACTAGTTCAAGTTTAGAAATAGCCTCAAGATCAGCAGGCAACACGGCAGGCTGCTGAGTGAAGACTTGGCTACCCGAGGGTCCAAGTGTGCCAAAACGCTCAAGAGCTTTCTCAAAGCTGCTGCTTATGTACTGGAAGCAGACAACATCCCTAAGGAAGCTAGTCAGCTGCTCACAGCAGATTCCACCATGGGGTTGATTACCAGGCTCATCATGGGGAGTAAGTACATACAGCTGCCCAGCCATTCAAAATCAGGCCCAGCCAAGTTGACATATAACCTTAACTACCACAGGCTGTTACTTTGCCAACTCTTGTTCTAAATTATCATCTTTGGGGTCAGCCCATTTCTTTTGGTTTTGCTGGTCCTAACAATATCATTAATATCACATGCAAGTAAAATCTTACTGAAGATAATTCAAAAACAGTTGCAGCACTGTATTGACAGAGCTTCCAGAAATGCAAGCTGGATTCAGAAGAGAATGTGGAACGAGGGATATCATTGCTGATGTCAGATGGATCTTAGCTGAAAGCAAAGAATATCAGAAAGATGTTTACTTATGTTTTATTGATTATGCAAAAGGATTGTGTGGATCATAACAAATTATGGATAACATTGAGAAGAACAGGAATTCCAGAACACTTGATTGTACTCATGTTGTTGTTGTTGTTATGTGCCGTCGAGTCGACCCGACTCATAGCGACCCCTCCTTGGGTTTCCGAGGCAATATCACTATGGAAGTAGGATTGCCCAACCTTCCTTCCGAGGAGTGACTGGTGTGTTTGAACCGCTAGCCTTCTGGTTAGCAGTCAAGTGCCTTAGGCACTAAGCTACCAGGAACATGTAAATAGACCAGGAGGCTGTCATTTGACAGAAAAAGGGATACTGCATGATTCAAAATCAAGAAGGGAGTCAAGGTTGTATCTTTTCACCATACTTATTCAATTTGTATGCTGAGCAAATAATCTGAGAACCTGGATTATATGAAGAAGAACGTGGCATCAAGTTTGGAGGAAGACTCATTAACAACCTGTGATACACAGACGACATAACTTTGCTTGCTGAAAGTGAGGAGGACTTGAAGCACTTACTGATGAAGATTAGAGACTACAGTCTGCAGTATGGATTACACATCAGTATAAAGAAAACAAATATCCTTACAACTGGTCCAATAAACAGCTTCACAGTGGATGGAGAAAAGATTGAAGTTGTCAAGTATTTCATATTACTTGGTTCTACAATCAACACCGGTGGAAGTAGCAGTCAAGACATCAGACAATGTATTGCATTGGGAAGTCTTTTGCAAAAGACCTCTTTCAAGTGATGAAGAGCAAAGATGTCTCCTTGAAGACTAAGTGCACCTAACCCAAGCCATGGTATTTTCAATCGCCTCTTATGTGAGAGCTGGAGAATGAATAAAGAAGACCAAAGAAGAGTTGATGCTTTTGAGTTGTGGTGTTGGAGAAGACTGCTAAGAGTACCATGGTCTGCTAAAAGGACTAACAAATCTGTCCTGGAAGAATTGCAGCCAGAATGCTCCTTGGAAGTGAGAATGGCTGTACTTCATCTCACCTACTTTGGTCATGTTGTCAGAAGGAACATTCCCTGGAGAAGGATATCATGCTTGGTAAAGTGGAGGGTCAATGAAGAAGGGGAAGGCCCTCAATGAGATGGATAGACACAGTGGCTGCAATGATGGGCTCAGGTGTAGCAAAGATCATGAGGCTGGCATAGGACTTGGCAGTGTTTTGTTCTGTGCGTAGGGTCGCTATGAGTTGGAGGTGACTCGACGGCACCTAACAATAACAACAACAGGTACTCCTTTAGTTAGTAAATACAAAAACAAACAAAAACAAATCAATGCCATTGAGGAAAAAAAAAAAAATAAAAACCAACCAACCAAACCCGTTGCTATAGAGTACATTCCAACTCAGAGCACCCCTACAGGATAGAGGAGAACTGCCCCATAGGGTTTCCAAGGCTGTAACTTTTACAGAAGCAGACTGCCATATCTTACTTCCATGGAGTAGCTGGTGGTTTGAACTGCTGACCTTTCAGTTAACATCCAAATGTTTAATCACTGTACCACCAGGACTTCTAGATAATTCAAGGGAAAGACAGTTTTTCCTGACTTATCTTCTTGACCTCTGGTTCAAAACTCTTCTCAGAGAATGTCTGCTCAGGAGAAGGCCTGGAAGGTTCTGGAAAGATGCTCATTCCATGCAGAAGGCTTGTTGCATGTGGAAAGGTTGGCTTTTACCCTAAATTCTAGTTGGTCTGGAAAGGCCACCCAGAAGGGGGGTCTAGATTGGGGGCTCTGTCTTTGGTGAGGTTGAATTACTATAAATGCTGTGGTGTTGGGTTCTTGGCTCTGTACCCCTTCCCTGCCTTCCTGAGCCAAGAGAAAATGAAAGGCCAGGGCTTTGTAAACTTGAGCATAATATTTAAGGTTTCGTGGGGAAGGTGAAATATGATTGACTACTTCTGTTCATTCAGCCAAGCCTGTGTGGTTCCTTAATAATCTATGGTGAGGCGTGGATGTCTGTGGGAAAGCAGGGACATCTGAATTCCAGGGGGGACTGGCTCCTAAGAGAGAAACTCAGTGTGGTGTTTTCAGCCCAACCTGGAAATATGGAAATATGAAAACTCCCAGCTAGCCACCCTTGCCATTAGCATCTTTCATTTTGACTAAGGCGTTTTCTTCCTCTGCTTTGATGGATTATCCAGCCTGGGCTGGGTGCCTGTGAGGAGTTCTGAGCTCTCCTTAGGGGAAACATTTTGGTGTGGTAGATGGATTGCAGTTTCTGAGAAAAGATTTAGGCCTTGGTCATGTGTCATTACTTAAGAAGCTTCCTTGGTGAGTTTCTTAGCCCTTCTGAGCTTCAGGACTTCCTGCTCAAAGGTGGTGATAGGTTCGTCCTCACTGTTGTGAGGATAGAATGAGAGTTGGTGTACAAAGCATTGCACATGGCGCCTGCCACATAGTGAAATAACAGCAACAAATTATTGCCCCTGACTCATAGTGACCCCATGGGTCACAGTCGGACTATGCACCATAGGGTTTTCAATGACTGATTTTTCAGAAGTAGCTCCTCAGGCCTTTCTTCTGAGCAACATGGGTGGATTTGATTCTCCAACCTCTTGGTTAGCAGCCAGTTGTGTTAATTGTTTGTGTCACTCAGAGACTCCTGCACCATAGTAGGTGCCCTATAAAGAAAACAAAAATTGCAGTTGCTAAAGTTCAAGTCTGGTTTGGCATCTTGTGGGTTTCTGTATACTTCCCTGACAAGAAACTGACCAGCATCAATGTTGTAAAATGTGAAAGGAGGCCTCAGAGAACTGCATGGTAAATAGGCATTTCTGAGCACTTGCCTGCATCTTCTGTCCCCGTGTGAAAACACTCAGGTTGCATGGGGTCCAGGCGTTACTAAAAAATCTTATGTTTGAGATTCTTAGGGAAATAATCATTTGTGAACTTTTCCAGAGGAAGGGGACTGCAGTGACCTGGGGCTGTGGCTTCCTTGTGCTACCTGCTTTGAAGCAATTGTCTTGCCTCATCTTTATACTGGTAGTTTCATATATTCTTGGAGACTCAGATGTTCTTTTATTGCCCCCTACATGAGGTACTTTCTGTCCAAAAAGGGGCTACTGCCCCTGTGTCCTGGATCCCCCCTTATCCACAGCTTCACTTTCCATAGTTTCAGTTACCCCTGGTCAACTGTGGTCTGAAAATATTTAAGCTGTGTGCTGTTCTGAGTAGTCTGATGAAATCTCATGCAGAATCTTTCTGTCCCGGAGCTGGCATCCTCCTCCTGTGCTGTACTGAAGCCTGGATAACACAGTTGGGTGAGTGTCTGCACTGCATCCTTCTACAGTTAATGCTACCTGGGGCACCCTGGATATCCATTGTATGTATGCACAGGAAAAAATATAGTATATATAGGGTTGAGTACTATCTACAGTTTTAGGCATCCACTGGGGGTCTTAGAATGTATCCCCTGCAGATAAGGGGGACTGCTCTATATCTGTGTTGTCAGTGGTGATGCTGACTCTTTTCTTGGTGGGCTAGACTGGTATTTTCTACAGTCTCAGAGGAGCTGGGTACCCCTAGAGTGCTGCAAACCAGTGGGAAGCAGTAAACTGGGGATTAGTGGAGGAGGGAGGTCTTGAAGGCACGGACAGGAGAAGGGGGAGGAGGAGGAGGCAGCCGTGGTGGCAGTTGAGCTCACTCTCTCACTCCTCGGCAGATAGTGTGTGATCACAGCCAACCCCACACAGGCTTCCCTCCCCAGGAGCTGCATAGGCTCCAAATGAGAAGGGAGTGAGAAATGTAATTTTAGCGTCTGGGTTTTGACTGATTCCCTGCGGAGGTTCCTTCTGGGCTGTGGTGGCGAATGTCTCTCCTCCTATCCAGAGGACAGACAAGCCTGGGATAAGTGGATTCAGATGTTGCCAGGGGGAACAGCCATGGGGAGGAAGCCACCATGGGGAATGGGGCTTGGATTTTGGGACATGGAGGTGATAGCGGGGACCCTGCCAGGGAGATTTAGGGAGAGGGTGACAGTGGGGTCAGTAGCCTGACTCAGTCTAAGCCTAGCTATATTGGGTTCTGTTCCTATAGCGAGGTGTGTGCTCCCACGTGTGATGATGCTGGGTTTTTCAGGCCCTGGCCCATGGCTCTGCTGCCAACATAGGTATGCATTTTGGTGGGGGTTTGCTGACCTCTGTGCACAACCAAGTCAGTGGGCTCTTGTCCTGGCATTGGGAAGGACCCTGCAGGAAGTTGCAGTCCTAGGGAACTGTGCTCCTGGCAAGGCCATGTGGACCCTGGGCCCAGCTGTCCTTTGGCTCCTGGCCTGGAGATGCCAGTATACACTCTTGGCTGGTTTGGCTGTGCGTCTGTGTGTGGGAACCAGGCTCTGGGCAGATTAAAAACCACAGAGTCCCCCTGCAACCCTTCGCCCAACCAGAGGGCCCTGGGTGGTTGTGTGAGTCACACTTTGTAGAAAAGCCACTAAGCATTTTCATTCTGCACTCCCTTCTCTCACTGTCATTCCGAGGGTGGTAGGGGAGTTGAAATTCATTTAAATATGAGTCTAAGAAAAAAATATAATTAGGAAGATAAATTGAAAAATGCATAAAATGTGCTTTGGTGCCAGATATAAATTACTTTATCCACACCACTGCTCCCTTCCCTTCACCAAGACAGTTGGGAATTGCCCGTGGCATAGAACCCTCTTAGGAGATTTTCTCAACTACTAGGAACTTCTTAAAAAGGAAACTCAAATGATAGCATATAAACCAAACCCAACCTAACCCACTGCAATCAAGTCAATTCCAACTCACAGTGACCCTGTGGGACAAATTACAATTGCCCCATAGGATTTCCAAGGCTGTAAATCTTTACGGAAGCAGACTGCCTCATGTCTCTCTTGCAGAGCCGCTGTGGTTTGAACTGCTG
The DNA here is from genome assembly GCF_000298275.1 of Orycteropus afer afer. Lineage (NCBI taxonomy): Eukaryota > Metazoa > Chordata > Mammalia > Tubulidentata > Orycteropodidae > Orycteropus > Orycteropus afer. The sequence goes on from NW_006921639.1 coordinate 13,129,155, forward strand.
ACCTTTTGGTTACCAGCCAAATGCCTTAACCACTGCTCTGCCAGAGCTCCTTATGATAGCATATCAACTAAGCCAAACTCACTGCTGATGAGTCGATTCCAATTCATCAAGATCCTCATTGGGTTTCCAAGGCTGTAAATCTTTATGAAATCAGACTGCCTCCTCTTTCTTCTGTGGAGCAGCTGGTATGTTCAAACCACCGACATTTTGGTTAGCAGCCAAATGCCTTAACCGCTACACCACTAGCGCTCTTATGATAGCATATAGAGAAGAGCATATTCGAGGCTTTATGATTTCATTTAAATTAATCACTCAACAACTTCATTAATGATCAGAAAAAATGCAATCTCTCTTTGGTGACTTATGCACCTGATGTGGGATCAACTGGGTAGGAAGAAGGCTGGGAGGGTAATGATAATATAATTTTTGTCTTCTTGTATTGGAAGGCAATGTCATACGGAAGGGGGGTAGTCTTTTTTGGTGTGTGCTCAGAGATCAGAGTAAATGCCATTGGTTAGAAAGGTAGATTTGGGGTCAATACAAGAGATCCTATTTTTAGCAAAATATTTTAGTTAAAATCATAGGCTTTGGAATTAACCAGATTCTGGGTTGAAGCCCAGTCCTGCTGCTACCTACCAGCAGTGGGGCCTTGGGAAATTCAGTATTCTGGATCTCAGTCTTTTCATCAGTAAGATGGACATAACTGTAATGATACCTCATAAGCTTGCTCTGAGGATTAAGGGTGAATCTAAGAATTTATTGAGTTCATAGTGAACAATTCAATACAAGGCAGAAGATGTGATAGCAAAGGTCACGCAAAACACCCATTGCCATTGAGTCAGTTCTGACTCATGGTGACCCTGCAGGACAGGGTTAAACTGTCCAATAGGGTTTTCAAGGCTGTAATCTTCATGGGAGCAGACTGCCATGTTTTACTCCCATGAAGTGGCTGGTGGGTTCAAACCACTGACCTTTTGGTTAGCAGCCAAATGCTTTAACCCCTGTGCCACCAGGACTTCTTGCAAAAGTAGCAGTAGTGAGGAAATTTGTGGTACTGGAAAGTTGAAGCTATTCTGCAGTGGGATGGGACATTTGGACAATAATAGACACCACATTGTTAATGGAGAACTTGGACAATCACTGGTTAGATGGCTTCTTCTCGGGAGATTCCTGATTAAAATTCATGGTCCTTCCACTCTGGAAAGGATCACAATAGAACGTCGTGGATAGAGTGAGAGAAAAATGTGGAACAAAACTCAAAATCGTAAGAAAGACCAGGCTTACTGGTCTGATAGAGACTGGTGGAATGCCCAAGACTGTGGGCCTTAGTCTGGCCCTTCAAGCCTGGAACTGAATCCACCCCAGTGCCTTAACTTTCAACCAAGCAATAGACGAGCCTGTGAGGTGAAAAATAACACTAGAGAGGGATACACACTTTGAACAGTTGGCCATATGAGATCAAAAGAGCACCCTTTGTCCCAGGATAAAGCTCAGAAGGCAGGAAGTGGGTGGGGGTAGGAAAGAAGGACAAATGAAAATGGGAAACACAGTGAGGAAGTGGGACGAGTGATGCTATATTGTGGGATAGCAGTCAGTGTCACGACACGAAATGTGTGTGAAATGTTGAATGGAAAACCAATTTGTTCTGTAAACTTTGACTCAAATCACAATAAAAAGTTTTTTGTTTTTCAAAAAAGATTTGTGTTCCTCAAACTTGGTTGTGGTCATGTATCTCAGCTACCTGGGAGGTTTTCCCCTTGAAAATAATAACACTGGCTTTTGAAAATGTTAGAAATAGTTCAAGCAACATTGAAGTTCAGAAAAGAAGTTTAAACATATTAAATTAAAAAAAAATGTTAAAAATTAAAGTGTCCTACCACCTAGAAATCACCATCCTGAACATGATGAGAAAACTATTAAAAAATCTTTCTATGAATCTTGGAAAGATACAGAGAGTTGATGGGACAGGAATACTTTTAGAATAATGGGATCATACTCTATATCCTAATTTTGACAGGATATTAATGTGTTTAATTTGCCTGTTTTCTAAAAGTAAATCTGAAGGAATTACTGACCATTGGGTAAGTATTTCTTCATTGTAACAGATCTTAATTCTTTAAAAGAGCTCACTACAGTTTTGAGTAATGTTAAGAGGTTGGAGTCATTACTTTTGGTTAACAAGTGATTTCAGTTTTAGACCTTTGAATACATACTATACAAGATGAGGAAATGAACATTCACATTCTTCTTCCTACCTCCTTTTCTCACTTCCTTATTTTGGTCATAGCATTGTTTTTACACTGTTAGGTTGACAATATTTAGTAAGTGCCCAGGTGGTTTACTTTCAGATCTTTCCCCTATGCAGGAATTCAGTTATCAGCCCTATTTTTCCTGATTCATTCAGAAATCCTAAAATGGCGTCATTTTGGCCTTTAGTTTGCTGTCTTTGATGTGCAGTGCAAATTTTAGTTTTATTGAACATATTCCTTTCTTCCATGACATTAAGCGCATGTAGAGAATTTCCTTGGTTTCTTTGCTTCTGTTTTCTTCCTGACTAGTTTCTTCATTATTTGTAAGCTATGTTCCTTATTTTTCTCCCATTGTATTATGGTAGGTGCTCTGGTGGTGTACTGCCTAAGGCATTTAACTGCTAACCAGAAGGTTGGGGGTTCATACCCACCAGCCACTCTTGGAAGGAAGACTGGGCAATCCATTTCCATAAAGATTTATCACCTCAGAAACCCAAGGAGGGGTCAATATGAGTTGGAATCGACTCGATCGATGGCAGTGAGTTTGGTGTTAGTTTTTGGTATTATGTGTAGATAAGTGCTGTGAGTTTTTTTTTTTTTTTTTTTTAATCTTGCTAATGTTTATGTTAGGAGCTCTGGTAATGCAGAGCTTAAGGCATTTGACTGCTAACCAGAAGGCTGGAGGTTCAAGCCCACCAGCCACTCCTCAGAAGGAAGGTTGGGCAATCTACTTCTGTAGTGATATCCCCTTGGAAACCCAAGGAGGGGTCGCTATAAGTTGGGTTCGACTCCACCACACATAACAACAGTGTTTATATTGGGTATCTCTCTAGTCTTTCTAATTGCTCTCTAGTCTTTCTAATTTGCTACTGTGGGAAAATACTTTCTAACTCCTTTTTTAACTTACTTGCTATCTCTGTCTTTGTGTTCAAGCTGCAGTTTGAGATTCCATAGAGATACTGCTTCGGAAACCAAGGACGGGTCACTATGAGTCGGAATGGACTTGATGGCAGTGAGCTTGGTTTTGTTGTTTTGGTCTGATGCCCAAGAACGTTGTAGGATAAGGGAGATAAGAGCTCAGTTAGAGCTTTGTGTGTCTTTGGGTAGGAGGATACTCTGCTTTCCTAAGATTTTGTTAAATGTCCTGTTCCAAGGACATTGAATTCCTGGAACATGACGTCCTCCATAAGGGAATGCCTTTTACTTAGATGATCCCCTTAATTAAGCATTGAACCCTACAGCGTAGGCTTCTCCTAGAGAGAAAGGGAGAGGGACCCTCTAATAGTTCACACTACTGTTTTATTTCTATCTTCCTAGTTTGTAATTTGTCTTCCCAATGCTCCCCTTATCAAGCCAGGTAAAAGATTATGATATAACTACAGTCTGGTTCTCTCCAAATTAAGGAGCTCTTGTGGCATTGTGGTTAAAGCATTGGGCTGCTAACAAAAATGTCGGTGGTTCAAACCCACCAGCTGTTCTGTGGGAAAGATGAGGCAGTCTGCTTCCATAAAGATTTACAGCCTTGGAAACTCTATGGGGCAGTTCTATCTACACTGTCCTATAGGGTTGCTATGAGTTGGAATCAACTCAATGGCAGTGAATTTGGTTTCTTTGGTATAATGTTTCTGAGGGGTGGGTTGGCATTACTAAGTCATGCCACTTCCTCTCTTCCCACTTCTACCACAGATCTCCACCTTGAAATATTGATGACATGAGGTTGTGCCCCATTGTTTGTTTGATTCCTATTGGCTTTCCTCATTTGCTTTGCTTTGCTTAATTATGTATTGAGTAAAGGAATAATTGTGACCTGTCTCTACTCTGCCGTTTTTCTCCATCAGTTAAGTTTGGGATCCATTTTAGGTTTACTGTGAGTTCTTTCTGACCCTAAGATTCTATAATTAATTCTGTTCTGTTCAATAAGTGGAGAAGGGGTCATTAGCACAGGAATTCTGTCAGCCATATTCCCAGGTTTTCCCAGCAGTGGTTTCCCTTCACCATGTGGAGGAAGGGGTCACACATCCCCCCTTAATCTGATTATTTCTGTAGGTGGGAGGGATGAAGTTAAAGGGGCATTTACGTTTTTGCCCTCTACAATGACATAAATTACCAAGTATCTTTTAACAAACTTTCCCTTAAGTTCTTGTATAGACAAGACATTTTCAATCCTATCTGCATAGTAGAATCACTTTGGGGCCTTTTAAAAAATAATGATGCTTGGGTGTCACTCCCAGATTTTGGTTTGGGATAGGGTCTGACCACTGGCCTTTTTAAAAAGGGCCTTTTGGTGTTCTATCTAATATGCTTTTGGGGGTTGAGAACCAGAAGACTGTTCTGAATTTCTTCAGTTACTCATGACCCTTTCTCCATTTTCCTCACTCATACTCCAAGCTTTGGTATAGAACATATATTTTCCACTCACTAAATCTTTCCCAAGATAATGTCTGCTTAGAACAATAAAGCATTGTGGTTGAGAGCATGAGCTTTGGAGTAATTAAAACCAGAGTGTGGATCTTCTTTCTACCCTTGCTGTCTGCGTGTAAGTGAGCAAGTAACGTAACTCCTCTGTTCCTTAGCCTTCTTACAAAATAGTCTCCTTATGCAAAATCCTCCTTGCACTGTTTTGAGGACCAAATGTTATTAATTAAATGTTAAGTCAGTTTTCTTGTGGTTAGTGTTTGCCTGGTATATTCCTTCCTAATTCTTTATTATCAACCTTTTAATAAGGTTTTGTTTTAGATAAATGTCTTGTAATTATCAAGTAATTGAATTTTATTTAACTTTTTGATCTAGTTTGATAATATCTTTTAATAGGTAAGTTTAAACCATTTACATTTATTGTAATTGCTGATGTATTATCTGAAATTTTTATTGCCATTTTGACTTTCTGTTTACACCCCTTTTCTTTGCTCTTTTTATTTTCTTTCCTCTGTTACTTTGAATGTTTGACATTCCCTCCTTTTTCCCTTTACTGATTCAGAAGGTACAGATTCTATTCTGTTCTTTTAGTGATTACCCTTAATTTGTAACATACATGTTGTTGTTGTTAGGTGCCATTGAGTCAGCTCCGACTCATAGAGACCCTATGTACAACAGAATGAAACACTGCCTAAGCTTGAGCCCATCATCGCAGACACTGTATCAGTCTATCTCATTGAGGGTCTTTCCCTCTTTTGTTGACTTTACCAAGCATGATTTCCTTCTCCAGGGACTGGTCTCTTCTGACAACATGATCAAAGTAGGTGAGACCAAGTCTGGCCTTTCTCTCTTCCAAGGAGCATTCTGACTGCACTTCTTCCAGGAAAGATTTGTTAGTTCTTCTGGTAGTCCATGGTACTTTCAGTATTCTTTGCTAACACCACAATTCAAAGGCAACGTTTGATTTCTTGACTGCTGTTTCCATGGGTGTTGATTATGGATGTAAGTAAAATGAAATCCCTGCAATGTCAATCTTTTCTCCATTTACTGTGAAGTTGCTTATTGGTCCAGTTTGGAGGATGTTTGTTTTCTTTATGTTGAGGTGGAATCCATTTTGAAGCCTGGAGTCTTTGATTTTCATCAAGTGCTTCAAGTCATCTTCACTTTCAGCAAACCAGGTTATGTCATCTGCATATCTCAGGTTGTTAATGACTCTTCCTCCAAACCTGATGCCACATTCTTCTTCACAGAGTCCAGCCTCTCAGATTATATGCTCAACATACAGACTGAATAAGTATGGTGAAAGGATACAATCCTGATGCACTCCCTTCCTGATTTTAAACCATTCAGTATCCCCTTGTTCTGTTTGAATGACAGCCTTTTGGTCTATGTACAGGTTCCTCATGATGATAATTAAGCATTCTGGAATTCTCATTCTTTGCAATGTTATCCATAATTTGTTATGATCCACATAGTCAAATGTCTTTGCATAGTCAATAAAACACAAGTAAACATCTTTCTGGTATTCTTTGCTTTCACCTGAGATCTATCTGACATCAGCAATGATATCCCTCATTCCACATCCTCTTCTGAATCCAGCTTGAATTTCCTGTCAGTATGGAAGTTCCTGTCAATATATTGCTGCAACCATTTTTGAATTATCTTCAGCAAAATTTTACTTGCATGTGATATTAATGGCAGAGTTTCTGTAGTGGAGTGGTTATCATGTTTGCCTCACATTAATATTAATGATATTGTTTGAAAATTAATAATATTGTTTGATAATTTCAACATTCTGTTGATCACCTTTCTTTGGAATGGGCACAAATAGCGATCTCTTCCAGTTGGTTGGCCAGGTAGCTGTCTTCCAAATTTCTTGGCATAAACAATTGAGCACTGGCAGCACTGCATCCTTTTGTTGAAACATCTCAATGGGTATTCCATTAATTCCTGGTGCCATGTTTTTCACCAATTCCTTCAGTGCAGCTTGGACTTCATCCTTTAATACCATTAATTCTTAATCATATGCTACCTCCTGAAATGCTTTAACATTGAGCAATGCTTTTTTGTACAGTGAATCTGTAGATTCTTTCCATCTTCTTTCGATACTTCCTGTATCATTCAGTATTTTGCTCATAGAATCCTTCAATATTGCAATTCAAGGATTGAATTTTTCTTCAGTTCTTTCAGCTTGAGAAATGCTGAGCATGTTTTTCCCTTTTGGTTTTCTAACTCCAGGTGTTTGCACATTTCATCATAATATTTTGTCTTCTGCAGCTGCTTTTTAAAATCTTTTGTTCAGTTCTTTTATTTCATTATTTCTTCCACCTACTTTAGTTATGTCCATTCAAGAGTAAGTTTTGTAGTCTCTTCTAACATCCCTTTTGGTCTTTTCTTCCTTTCCTGTCTTTCCAGTGACCTTTTGCTTTCTTCATGTATGATGTTTTTGATATCATCTGACAACTTACTTAGTCTTCAGACATTTGTGTTCAGTGTGTCAAATATATTCTTCAGATGGCTTCTAAATTCAGATGGGATATAATCAAGGTCACATTTTGGCTCTCATGGACTTGTTTTAATTTTCTTTAGCTTAAACTTGAGCTTGCATATGAGCTGTTGATGGTCTGTTCACAATCATCTCCTGGCCTTGTTTTAACTGATGATATTGAATTTCTCCATCACCTCTTTCCACAGATATAGTTGTTAACATACACAGTCAACCACAATTTTTTTTCTTTTCTTGTTTTAATAAAGTATTATTATTATTATTTTATTATGATTTGGGTAAAAGTTTACAGAGCAAATTCATTTTCCATACAATAGTTCACACACATTTTTTCCCAAGACATTTATTGCAGTCCCCATAATGTAACAGCTCTCTTTCCACTTCCTCCCTATAGTTACCTTTTCCCTATATCTTTTTTTCCTATGCATTCCTGCCCTCTTAGCTATCTCCCTGTGCAAATACTGCCTTTCTGATCTCCCATGATTGATTGTCCTAAGGAGTTTAGCTACCTGGTGAAAATGTTAACCTTATATGCCTGTCTGTTGTTTGCCTGGAAGCTATGGGAGTGATTTCATTTCCAGGCCTGAAGGGTGAGTAGGGGCCACATAGTCTTGGGAATTGCACCAGTCTCTATCAGACCAGTAAGCCTGATCTCAATCACAAACTTTTTAAGGAACATTGGAAGTGATACAGTATTACCACTAAAATAATGTGGCAAAGTGTCCAACATAGTGCCTGGAATTCATTAAAATGCATAATAAATTCCAGGACTCTGGTAGCATAGTGCTTAAGGCACTGCTAACCAGAAGGTTGGTGGTTCAAACCCACCAGCCACTCCTTGGAAGGAAGATGGGGCAATCTACTTCCGTAGTGATACTACCTTGGAAACCCAAGGAGGGGTCGCTGTGAGTCGGGTCCAACTCGACGGCACATAACAACAGCAACAACAATGCTACTTATTACTATTACTCAATAGTTAAGTGCTTGGTTGCTAACTGAAAAGTTGGCCATTTGAACCCACCTGATTGCTCCGTGGGAGAAAGACCTGATGTCTGTTCCCTTAAAGATTACAGAAAACCCTCTGGGGTAGTTGTGCTCTGACACGTGGGGTCATCAGCAGTCAAACTCCACTAGATAGCACCTAACAACACCACCAACGTTACTGCTAACATTACAATTAATAACGATATCATTATTGTTTTACCCAGAACTGCTAAGCGTAATTTTTATCCATGAGTATATTTTCAAGAAGCTGAACATATGATAATTACCCAGAAGACATTCTAGTGTGAGTAGTCCCAGCTTTTTTTCCCCAAAGAAGGGCTGTTAGGAGATACAGTATCATGTCTGGGTACATTTTTCCCTTGGGCTCATCTCAACATCTTTTCCTGCATGTTTGCTCATTTGTGAAATGTTACATTGAAGATTCAATGAGAAAAACCTTGTAAAGCCCTTAGCATACACAACAGTTGCTGTCAAGCTGACTCTGACTCATGGCGACCCTGTGTGAGTAAAACTGTGCTGCATAGTGTTTTCAGGGCCTGATTTTTTGGAAGTAGATTACCAGGCCTTTCTTCTCAGTCACTTGTGGACTCAAACCTCTAACCTTTTGGTTAGCAACCAAGCACGTTAATCATTTGCATCACCCAGAACCTAGCACATAGTTGATGCTCAGTAAGTGGTAGCTGTTCTGTGGAGACCAAGCTGAATTTCCCTTCTAAAAAAATATCAACTCGACTCATTACCTTGCCTTGTTCTCCTGAAAGCAAGTTCAAGGCTTGCATCCCCCTGGCTTTGACCCTTGACTTAGAACTTCTATGGCCTGCCCAGCTCTACCTGGCGAGGGCACAGCTGGGCTGGAGGCAACCAAGGGCTGTGAAATCAATGGTGATGATTCTGAGAGGAATTATTGGTGAATTAGCAGAATGCTGAGAGGGATAGTCCAGATGGAGGTAGGTATAAAATAGAGCTATGCTGGATGAAGTTGTTTTTGCACAACATATTGATCTCCTTGGGGCGGGAGAGAAAAGAAACAGCAGTTCCGCGTCACTCTCCCAGAGTGGCGGGTGGGAGAGGACAGGTGGGAGTCTGGGCCCCCTCAGCTGGCTTTTTTTAGATGTACCATCAGGTACTGCAGCTGCATTTCCACTGTTCCCCTGGCAATGCAAAGGGCAGATTACTAAGCAGCGCTGGGCTGACAGCAGGCTTCTCCCTGCTTTCCCTTGGCGGCCACAGTGCTCCAGAGGTGGGTGGGTGCAATTTCTTTGTGGGGATGCAGGTGATACCGAAGCCTGGTGCCTACAGGCTGAACACAGTACAGAGAAGGATGGCTAGGAATTTAATTCGTGATTCCAGAGTACCTGAATTTACCCATCTCTTGACAGACCATAGAAATAGGCCAGTAGTAGCATCCATCATCCATCAGTGTGTTGTACTGGGGTGGCTTACATGTCACTGTGATGTTGGAAGCTATGCCATTAGTATTTCAAACACCAGTGGGGTCACTGATAGTAGAAGGGTTTCAGTGATGCTTCCAGACTAAGATAGACTAGGAAGAAGGCCTGGTGATATATTTCTGAAAATTAGTCAATGAAACCCTATGGATCATAATAGAATAGTTTGACTCAGTTGCTTTGGACACAACATCAGAAGGAATCAATAACTTAAGGAGGCTATCATGTCAGTGAAGTAGAAAGCCAATGATGGCAAGAGAGACCCTTGGTGGACTGGCACAGACTTGAACATTCAGGCAGTTGTGAGGATGATGCAGGACCAGGCAATGTTTTCTTCTATTGTACATAAAGTCCCCATGAGTTGGCGTCAACTAGGTGATATCCATCTGTCCATCCATCCATTTTTCTATCAGTAGGGTGAACCTGGACATTGGAAGATGAAGGGCCCTGTCAGAGCTAAATCTTGTCCTTGAAGAAGTCTTCAGATGTATCCATTGAGAGGATACAGTTCCTGTCTCCAAGCATCAGTTCTGCCTCACGTCCACAGTCCGTTCTCTGGGCAGTCTTAGGCCTGTGAGTCTAGTCCCTTATCTGTAAAATTGGACTTGCAGGTATTTTAGTATATTAGGCCTCAAGAGATAAGACCTAAGTTTTAATTCCATCTCTAAAACTTCATGATCTTGGACAAGTCCCTTGACTTCATTGCTCCCCTAACTGTAAAATACACAGTAAGAACACCAGCCCTTACTGGAGGAGTTGGACAGGGGAGTTAAGAGGGTTCTTAGGGGACAGAGGCTGCTTAACTGGGGGGTGGGATGGGGTAACCACTGTATGGACAGTGTCTTTTTAGGATCACCAGCCCCTTTCCAGGGTGCTCCTGGACTGGCCTGTTTTAGAATCTGTTCAGCCTACAGGTAAATGTAGAAATGGTGGCTCAAGGGAGACATGCCAGTGCTCAGCATGAGAAGGAACCTGCCCACAGAGCTGCGAGGCTTGGAGGCACCTTGTATGAAACATATACTCCATGCCAGGTACAGTGCTAACCACTTCACATGCATCTCCCATCTAATCAGAATCTCAGCATCCAGCTCTGCACAGGTGTGGATCAGGCAGACTAAATGCTTTTTGTGGTGCTGGATTAGGACCCAAACCCACTGCCATCGAGTCTCCTCCAACTCATAATGACCCCTTTTGGGTTTCCGAGGCAGTAAATCTTTATGGAAATAGATTGCCCAGTCTACCTTCCACAGAGTGGCTGGTGGGTTTGTACTGCCAACCTTCTGGTTAGCAGTCAAATGCCATAGGCACTATGCCACCAGAGCTCTGAGAGTGTGAGTATGAATAGAGTATTTTGAGTGTAGTGGCTGTGACATGTATGTATATAGTATAAATTGTGAGTTTGTGTGTAGAGTGTATGTGTAGGGTATAGAATTTGTAGAGTGTTAGTGTGGGTATCTGTATGTAGAGTATGTGTGAATATGTGTGACTAAGTGTGGTAGAGATTGTGGTTGTATGTGTGTAGATTGTGTATGTGTTGTAGGGTGTAGGATGTATACATTTTATCAATGTGTGTGGGTGTGTATGTGTGTGTAGAGTATGTGTGAATGTATGTGACTGTAGTATAGATTGTGTGTGTAGGGTGTGAATGTGCATACAGAGTGTGAACTGCGTGTAGTGTGAAAGTATATGTGTGTGCATGTGTAGTGTGAATGCATGTGACTGAGTGTGCATGTAGAGTGTGTGTGTGTAGGGTGTAGAGTGTATGTAGAGTATTATGAGTGTGTTTGTGTGTGTGGTGGGTGGGTGGGTGTTGAGTGCCTTCCCAGAGGCCTCGCTCTGCAGCAGCTTGCTTGTCCATCATGGTAACAGGTGCAGAAGCTCATTCCATTCCCGCTGAGCCCCACCAAAATATTAGCGTGGGGGAGAGCCATAAAGAATGTGCTGGGCCCACAGAGGAGGAAGCAGCATTTTATGATCTGAATAGCCCATTGTTATGATTTGGGTGACAGTAGGACCAGCGTCACCATCAAGACTCTAATGGCTCCTCAGAAGCCATTATATTCTTAATAACAGATTGTTCCCAGGTTTCTCAGTGCTAGGTAGGTTTTTTTTTTTTTTTTTTTTTAAATTTATTTCTTCTTTTAAAGGCAGATGAGAAGAAGAAGAGTGAGAGGGAGACAGAGTACAAGAGAGAGTGACAGATTCCAGGTATCATTGAGAAAATTCCAAAGCTCTAATCAGAAGAGAGGAGCTCTGGTAGCAAAGTGCCTAAGGCATTTGACTGTTAACCAGAAGGCTGGCGGTTCAAACGCACCAATCACTCCTTGGAAGGAAGATGGGGCAATCTACTTGCATAGTGATAACTGCTTCGGAAACCCAAGGAGGGGTCGCTACCACCTCGGAAACCCGAGGGGGGGTTGCAACGAGTCAGATCTGACTCCATGGCAGTGAGTTTGGTTTGGAATCAGAAGAGAGAGAATTCTGTGTGATTATTATTTCTTTGCAGTCATGGAGAATGTCAATACAGAAGACATGATAGAGCCATTCCTATGATCAGTTGTGGACTGAACTGTTGTGATTCATAGAGATTTTGCCGGCTGAAGCAGATCACTAGGCTTTTCTTCCACCTTAGTCTGGAAGCTCTGCTGAAACCTATTCAGCCTCATAGCAACATGCAAGCCTCCACTGAGTTGGGTGGTGGCTGTGCATAAGGTGCGTTGACTGGGAATTGAACCCGAGTCTCCCACACAGAAGGTGAGAATTCTACCACTGAACCACCAATGTCCTCTCTCAGGGTTTAGGAAACTCTAGCTGGCCCATCAGAGGGATGTTTGAGGGTCAGTGGCTGGAGGATCAACCCCCTTCCTAGGTAGGGTTATGCAAATCTTGCAGTGGGGTGGTGGAAGTAATGGGCAATGGGGAGAGCCTGGCACCAAGTTCAGAGGGAATAAGAGATGAGAAGAGAGACTGACCCCTGCACTCAGGGAGGTATGATCCTTAGGATTCCTTCCTCCAGCCTTTGCTGTTTTTCCCTCCCCCCTGAATGCCTTTTCTCCTCTTGATTTTGACTTGTATTTGACTTGTTGCAAATGACTCCTGACTTGTAAAGGAAGCAGCGAAATCCCTGGAGAAGTTGTATGTTTTGCCCAAAGCCATGTGACCACTGAATGGGACAGGATTCCCCTGGGAGCTCCCGTTTCCCCAGTGCTCTTGCCTCTATCTTCTCCCATGTCATGCAGCCTCTTACATGTTGTTGTTGTTATGTGCCGTCGATTCAGACCCCACTCAAAGCGACCTCTCCTTGGGTTTCCCAGGCAGTATCACCATGGAAGTAGATTTCCCAGCCTTTCTTCCGAGGAGTGGCTGGTGGGTTTGAACCGCCAGACTTCTGGTTAGCAGTATACCACCAGACCTCCTGATACTTAGTTACATGGAATGTTTTAGTGTTTGTGTTGTATCATTTCACTGAGCTTTGCCCAGTGGCTGGTTCCTAGGAGGTAAAACTTGGAGGAAGTTGCTCTCCCAGCTTATATGAGCATGGTAGTTCAGTTTGTGTGTGTTGGTTTGGCTGGGACTGGTTGAGTGGCTAGGCAGCTGGTGATAGTTATTCCCCATGATGAGACTGACAGTCAACTCCATGGTGGGATCTACCACAAGCAGCTGAGTAGGTGCTTTTGGTACATGGTCTGCTTCTCATATATAAGCAGCAGCTTTGGGAATGGTCTCTAGCTTATGGCACACTTGGACCCTACAGGTAGCCATGTCGTTGTTCAGCAGCCTGCCATGCTCTGCCGACCTTGGGACTTACAATGGACTTAAATTAATGGCCTGCCATGTGGTTTGGTAACATCAGGACTGTGCCTTTTTACTTGTCAACCTTGGGCTTCTCAGCCTCAGCAGCCAGCAGCTATCTGAGTGAAGAAATGCCTCTAGCTCCAGTGGGCCGGGAGCAGGAGGCAGAGCTGAAGCCCAAGTTTGAGGGGCTTTCACCCAGCCCCTAGAGCCTGGCACTTTGAACTTGGACGTAAAGCCTCCAAACTGTAAGAGAATAAACTCCTGTTTGTTAAGGCCATCCCATTTGTGGTATATTCTTGTCAGAGCGGCACTAGGTAACCAGAACAATGAGTGAAAGAACTTGGAAGAAATAGACTGATAGTCTGACCCAAGGAGCTCCGGTGGTGCAATGGTTGCTGCTAATAGAAAGGTTAGTGTTTCAGACTCACCCAGTGGCTCTGTGGAAGAAGGACCTGCCAATCTGTTCCAGTAAAGATTATAGCTGAGAAAACCCTATGGGAGAGTTCTATCAGCTGGGGTGGCTGAGTCCGGGTCTATAGACATCTAACAACAGCAGCTCCTTCCCACCCAGCATGAGCCTCCTTTGCTTTAGGCATCTCTCTTTCCATTTGCTGGCCAGTCCTTCATCCTCCATCAGCCTCTTGACCTCCTTACTTGGTTAGATAGTCCGTAGAGCCTACTATCCTGCCCCTTTTGCACGGAGGCATTTGGGGTCAAATGCCATGTAAACACACAGCTGCTTGGGGGAGCCTTCTGCAGTTGACACACTGCATGACACACGGGAGGTTTCTTACCAGCTAACACAGGGTCAGCCTCTTCTCCCTCTGAGCACCAATTCGGTGCATTTCCCCCCAGTGGCTGCATTTCATAGGAAATGATTTATGATGCACATTGACTTGTTACTGGAAAACGCCTCAGTGGGATAATGAGCTGGTAGTTTGCCTCTCTATTTTTCTTTGTTGTTGTTGCTATTGAATTCATATGGATAACTGGACTCTCCACTTACACTCTATTGATTCTTGAATTTAGGGGATGGCTCTGTAATTGACAATTTTCTCAGTGCCACGTGGGTAGAGAAAAATAGCTCAAGTGTGCATGCTAACTCTGTGTGAAGCTCTGTTGTTATAGGACCTCTTGCCTGGGACAGGGGATGCTTCTTTTCAACTCTGACCTTACATTGCTGAATGTCCTTGGGCAAGTACCTTGCTGCCTCTTGCCTGGCTCTAGTTTGGCCTGTCTGTCTCATGAGGGGTCAGATAGGATGACACTGAGTGGTAGTCCTTCCAGTTCTCAGTTTTACTAGGCTGGCACGGCAGCCTTCTCATTGGTGGCTTTGTACACAAAGGCCTGGGCGTTCCTGTGTTCACGATGACACCACTGACCCCATATGCTCTCGCCATTGTTTCCCAGGAGTCCTGAGGGATATAAGCTGACTCACATGAATGCACAGCCAGAGTCCCTTGTGACTAAAACTGTGTGTGTCTTCAAGAGGGCTGGCAGGGCCAGTGGGACAGCCAGAACCCAGCATTACGCAGGGGGGCATAAATCATGACTTCGTTAGCATGGCAATGGGACGCTCGACCCCAGAGCTGACCATCCCTGGTCTCGTGTAGCACTTTTCTGTGCACTCTCAGCTTTGTTTATGCATAGATGAATCATTTTTTTTTCAGATTATCATGGAAAATCTTGCCATCAAGTTCTTAGGTCTGGATTAAGTAGAATAGGTGATAAAGGTCGCAGGCATCACTTACAATCTTGACTTTTATTTCCCTCTGTGGTCTGTAGACAAGCTGGATGATGACAAGCTAGCATGGCAGAGACTCGGGATTTGGAATCAGGCATGCCTGGGTTTGAAGCCCAGCAGTGGGACTACTTTTGGCGGTGGCTCATTAAATACCTTAAAGCTCCTTGCCCCTCAATTTACCTCTAAGCATCTTTGGGCAAGTCCTAAATTGCTGTCAAGTCATTTTTGATTCATGGTGACCCATTGTGTCTCAGAGAAGAACTGTGCTCCAGACCGTTTTCACTGTCTGAGTTTTCAGAACTAGATTGCCAGGCCTTTCTTCTGAGGTGCCTCTGGGTTGACTGCAATCTCCAACCTTCCAGTTGGCAGCAGAGCTTGCACTACCTAGTGTCTCAGTTTACTTTCTCCAAAATGGTGATGGCGTTGGCCTAAGAGATTTTGCTGGTGAGGACCAAGTGAGCTAATGCTGTGTCTTGCCACATCCTGACACGGGTGGTACACAAGATTCTTTTAGGTGGAACACAGACGCATTTCTTATTATAGTTGTGTATTTTACTGTGCTTGTGAAAAAATAGAAGTAGCACATCATAGCTCGTGATTTCACAGATATTATTGCTCAGGACAATGCTAATTAAATGAAGCGAGAGAATTTAAAGTTGTTTAAAAAGATAATGTGTGGCATGCAGATGTGAGAGAAAAGAAGAAGGTGGGAAGGAATGACAGGGTTTTGGGTTCTCCTGAGCTATGTTCCATTAAATGTCACACGTAGAATACACAGGAACAGAATCAGCGTGCCTTCCCTTCTTGCCCTCTTCTGTCGCTGGAAAGCTGTAAGGAGCTCAGGGAGAAAAGTTGACGGTACTCATCAACTTTGCACGTTGCGTCAGCCTGAGAGGTGATGCTGTCCTCTCCCAGCCATGAGTTTCGCTAAGTGATTATGGACAAGATGGCTGCTTTTCCAGATCCTTCTGAGGCAGATGTTAGTACTTAAAGCATTAAAGCCCTAGTGCTAGAAGAGACCTTGAGGAAAATCTACTCTATTTAATGTTAGACTTCAATGATTTTTTTAAAAAAATATTTTACAAATGAAGGAAAAAAAAAAAAAAAAGTCCAGAGAGCTGTAGACTTAGAGACACACAGAGTGGAATAGCTGGAATGAATCTTTACCTAACCTGCTTTTTTCCCTCTTTCTTGCTTCCCGTCATGGTCAATAACTTCATTGTGTGAAGTGAGTTTTTAGCACAAGATCCAATTGGGTTCAGACCTGTGTTGTCTAGTATCTTGAGGATCTATTCTCTGCACATCTCATGTTGGTGAGAGAGTTGGAGGGTCGACTATTTAGACACTTTGCTAGAAGAACAGGAAATGAATTTAAAATCATGAATTGTGGATTCAGATGCCTGCTGTGTTGTATATTAGCTGTGTAACTTGGGTATGTTGCTGACCTCCTGGAACCTGAGTTTTGTCCTCTCTAAGATGTGTTCAGCCTTGCAGGTTTCAGTGAGGTAAGGGGTGGGAAATGTTTGGCTTCCTCAATAAATGTGGTTGAGACTGAATCTGAAAGTAAGGCTGTCTGCTTTACATTGGGATAAGGGAGCTCTGGTAGCATAGTGGCTAAGGCACTTGACTGCTAACCAGAAGGCTGGCGGTTCAAACCCACCAGCCACTCCTCGGAAGGAAGATGGGGCAATCTACTTCCATAGTGATACTGCCTCGGAAACCCAAGGAGGGGTTGCAATGAGTCGGGTCTGACTCGACGGCACATAACAACAACAACAACAAAGGACCTCACAGTTCCCCAGCCCATGCAATCTGCACCCATTTGGAAGTCACTCCCCAGTCTCCCTTCTCCCTAGCCTTCAAACTCCAGCCTTCTGGTTAGCAGTCAAATGCCTTAGGCACTTCACCACCAGAGCTCCCATCTCCCCAGCCCTAGGCAACCACTAATCTGCTTTCTGTGTCTATAGATTTGCCTGGCCTTTTTTTCAAAATTATTTTTTGAATATTTTATTGTTTCAGGTGAAAATTTACACAGCAAATTAGAGATTCCCATTCAATAATTCATATACAAATCGTTCCACAGTTTTGGTAACAGTCCCTCCAATGTGTTAGCACTCTTAACGTTTTCATCCTGCCTGCCCCATTTCCGTCCATCTCGTGTCCCTGCCCCTCCTTGCTTCTCGTTGTTGGTTTAGGGTAAGTGTTGATTGTTTGATCTTGTATAGTTGATTGTTTAAAGGTATACATTCTTCATGGGTGTTATTGTTTATTTTATAGGCCAATCTATTATTTGTCTGAAAAGTGAACTCTGGAAGTGGCTTCAAACCCAAAACCAAACTCACTGCCATTGAGTCGATTGCTACTAATAGCGACCCCTCCTTGGGTTTCCAAGGTGGTATCTCTACGAAAGTAGATTGCCCAATTTTCCTTCCAAGGAGTGGCTGGTGACTATGAACTGCCAGCCTTCTGGTTAGCAGTCAGATGCCTTGGGCTTCAGTTCCAGGTTAAAAGGGTATCTTAGGGTGATACTCTGAGAGATTCTTCTAGTCTCTATCATTTCAGTAAGTCTGATCTTTTTTTTTTTTTAGATGAAGTTGAGTTTGTTCTACAGTTTTCTTTAATTTGAACTGGGCTTTGCCTTGTGTCCCTGGTCAGAACAGTTGATGTGGTAGCTGGGCAGCTTCTAGTTCTGGTCTCGGGCTAGAAGATGGTTCATGTGGTCCATTAGTCTCGTGCTGATTTTCCTCATATTGTGTATTACTTTTCCTATCACCAGAATTAACATGTCTCTGCTATCTAGTAAGGATTCCCTCTCCCTTCTCCTCCTATTCAAATCGAAGAATGTTGCCTTCTGTGTGCATACTTATTCTTTACTTTTTATAAAAGTGGTATCATGCGCTATTTGTCCTTTTGTATTTGTCTTATTTCACTCAGCATGATGTTCTCCAGATTCATCCATGTTAAAAGATGTTTTGCAGACTCATCATTATTCCTTATCATTGTGTAGTATTCCATTGTATGCATGTACCACAATTTGTTTATCCATTCATCCGTTGATGGACACTTAGGTTATTTCCATCTTTTTGCTTGTATTTGCCTGTTCTTGATATTCCACATAGAAGGAGTCATACACTTAGAACAGTCAACCATGGGCGACCAGCAGGGTAGTATTTGCACAGGGAGATAGCTCAGAGATCAGGAATGTATAGGAAAGAAGGACATAGGGAAAAGGTAACCAGAGGGAGGAAGTGGGAAGAGAGCCATTACATTATGGGGAGTGCAGTCGATGTCATGAAACAAAATGTGTGCAACTTGTTTTATGGAAAATGAATTTGCTCTGTAAACTTTCACCCAAATCACAATTAAGAAAAAAAAGGAAACACAGGAGAAAAAAGGCACAAACGGAGGGGAAAAAAGGACCCATACAATATGTGGCCTTTTGTGTTTGGCTCCTTTCACTTAGCAGTGCTATTTTTGACGTTCATTCATGTTATAGCATGTATCACTACTTTCTCTTTTTGGCTGAATAATATTCCATTGTATGTATGTAACACATTTTGTTTATCCATTCATCAGTTGATGGACACTTGGGTTTTTTTCCACCATTTGACTTTTGTGAATAATGCTGCAGTGAACATTTATGTGTAAGTTTTTGTTTGTGTACTTGTTTTCAGTTCTTTTGGGTATATACTTTGGAGTAGAATTGCTGGATCATGTGGTAACTCTGTTAACTTATTGAAGAAATTGCTGGATTCTTGAGGCACATTTCAGGTTCTAGCGTCTGAGCCATTGATTGAACATTCACCCTGAACCAGGTACTGTTTTACATTCTCACAGATGGCTCCAGGAGGTTCACAGTATTATTGCCCCGTTTATCAGATGAGGAGACTGAGGCATGGAGTGGTTAAGCATCATGTCTAAAGTATATAAGTAGTGGATTTGAGACTTGAGCCCAGACAGGCTGCCTTAGAGCTTAGTGTTCCTTCTGTGTATCATGAAGCCTCCGAGGTAGGACTGTCCATGAACATTATCACAGGCTGAGCCTGGGAGACCTCTTGACTTGCAGTGGGGAGGCTGTGTGTGCAGCATGGAACTCTGGGTTTGAGGTACAGCTATTCCCTAGCTGTACTTATACCTTTTTTTTAAAATAAATAATTGTGATTTGGGTAGAAGTTTACAGAGCAAACTCACTTTCCATACAGCAGCTCACGTACACTTTGTCTCATGACATTGACTACAATATTCCAACGTGCAACAGCTCCCTTCTGTCTTCCTCCCCACAGTTACCTCTTCCCTGTGTCCTTCTCTCCCATGCACTCCTGCCCCCTTGAGCTGTCTCCCTGTGCATACTCCTTCTATTCTCCCATGATTGAGCTCTCCAAGGAGTGTATCTACCCAATGTAAGTGCTCAGCTCATATGCCTGTCTTTTGTTTGGCTGGAAGCCACAGAAGTGGGTTCAATTCCAGACCTGAAGGGCAGTTAGAGGCCATAGATTCAGGGATTCCACCAGATTCCATCACACGAGCAAACCTGGTCCCCCCCCCCCTTTTTTTTTTAACGATTTTGAGTTTTGTTCCACATTGTTCTCCAACTCTATCCAGAATCTCCTACATAGACGACCCCTCCCCCCCAGTGGTTGACAGTGAGAGCCAGGCACCAACTAATTCTTCTGGTCTCATAGTCATATAGGCTGAGGATCACATGGTGGTGCCAGTCCCTTGAACTGATTGTTTCCATGTGTCTTTGGTTTTCTTCGTTCTTCTTTGCTCTGGACAAGGAGAGACCCATCATTGCATCTAGATGGCCACTTGCAAGCTTTTAAGATCCCAGTCACTACTCACCAAAGTAGGATGCAGAGCAATGTTTTTGGTTAGTACGTTACGCCAATTGAGCTTGATGTCCCTTGTGACCATGGTCCCGAACCCATGGGTCCAACTACTCGTTCCCTCTGGGTTGATGGCTGTGGCCAAGAAGTGACTACAACCTTGTCCCTTGTCACCTCTACTATACACCTGGGAATTCTTACAGAACATACAGATACACTTGTAGAAACATTGTCTATCAACTCTATACATGGTCATGGGCACACTCCCCTCTGCATAGACATACCTAATAGTTCACCCTGTCCACCCATCTATCCACCTGTAGATCAATGTTTGTCTTCACTGACAATGCAGTGTACTCCTACCCTTTTATTCTTTTTTCACCTTGCCTCCCCTGTACATATCTTCTTTTTTCTTCCTCTTTGCTCTGCTCTCTTTCTTTTAATAAATGGGAATAGTTGATGGGTTTCTCCTATAAATCTTACCAGTACCAGTTGCTACCCTATGTGTGTCTGAGTAGAGCTGTGCTCCATAGCACAACTGATTTTTTTTGGAAGTAGATTGCCAGGCCTTTCTTCCGTGGAGGCTCTGGGTGTATTTGAACCTCTAACCTTTCAGTTGGTGGCTGAGCTCATTAACCATTTGCACCACCCAAGGGCCTCCTAGAAATGGTACCACAGAAGGACTTTGTTATCTCGTCAATGATAAAGACTTCCTTCAGCAGATTTATGGGAAGCCATAGCACCACCACCCAGGGATTTTTCATAGCATTTCCAGGCCTGCTACAAAGGTGAGCCCAGTCTCAGGGGCCTGAGTTGGACTCTGATGCTGGTATCTGAGGGTGATATCTTCCCTGACCCCACAGTAAGACCCCATGATGAGACAGTGAGCTTCATTTGCTATCATGTTAGCAGCATCCATAGAGCACCCTCCATGCTGGGGGTATTAGCTACTTGTTCAAATGTCCTTGTATGTTCCCAGGCTGAGGCTGAAGGTAGGGGGTCCTAGGGAAGGGAGTGATCTGGCTGTGGAAGAGGAGGAGGAAGGGCTCTGGGCAAGTGAAGAGGGAGCCCCCAACCTGTTTGTCCAGTGGGAGCTGGCCCAGATGATGGTTCATGGTGCAAATTTGGGAGTGTGCCAGGGCCATATTCATACTGCATGAGATGGTAACAGGACCTGGGGCTTGAAACCTGAGCTGTGGCCTAGAATGGAACTGAACAGTGGGCCTTGTCTTAAAGGGTCATGACGTGTGCCCAAAAGTATGTGCCGGCATTATTTCCCTCTAATGCTGCTTGCTATATTTGCACACAATGCCTCCGAAGGATTTAAAAAGGAAATGGCAATATAGTAAGGGAGGTGTTTTTTTATTACACATGGTGGCACGTTTAATGCGGATTGACTTAATTATTGTTTCTTTTGTTATCTTGGTGAGGGGGAGAGAGAGAAACATCTTCCTTTGATAGTCTGTTAAAATACATCTGAGCTAAGAAACACATTGAGAAATCCAGGAGTCATTCACAGGTAAATAAAATGGATAGTACTTTCAAAGCATAGAACTACTAACATACCATGAAATTCTGCCTTTAAGATGTGAGTTTTTTTTTTTTTTTTTTTTATTTTATTTTGATTTGGGTGAAAATTTACAGAGTAAATTCACTTTTCATACAGCAGTTCACATATACTTTGTCTCATGTCATTGACCAAAATTTACAATACAACAGCTCCCCTCCCACTTCCTCCCCATAGTTACCTCTTCCCAGTGTCCATCCCTCCATACTCTTCTGCACCCTGAGCTGTCTCCCTGTGCATAAGCAGCCCTTCCTTCTCCCATGATTGTTCTCTCCAGGACGTGTGTCTACTTGAGGTAAATGTTTAACTCACTTGCCTGTACTTTGTTTGGCTGGAAACCACAGGTGTGGGTTCAATTCCAGACCTGAAGGGCAGCTAGGGAGCATAGTCTCAGTGGTTTCACCAGGCTCCATTGGACCAGCAAACCTGGTCCCCACCTTCTTCTTCTTTTTTTTTTGCCTCCAAATGATTTTGAGTTTTGTTCCACATTGTTTTCCCTCTCTATGCAGGATCTCGTACATCCCTTCCAAGTGGATGACAGTGGTAGCTGGGCACCATCTAGTTCTTCTGGTCTCATAGTTGTATAGGTTGCAGATCAGATGGTGTACCAGTCGCTAGGACTGATTGCTTCCATTCATTTGGTTTTCTTCTTTCT
Source organism: Orycteropus afer afer (assembly GCF_000298275.1). NCBI lineage: Eukaryota > Metazoa > Chordata > Mammalia > Tubulidentata > Orycteropodidae > Orycteropus > Orycteropus afer. The sequence continues at coordinate 13,151,365 of NW_006921639.1, forward strand.
TCTTGACGAGGAGACACCCATTGTTGCATCTAGATGGCAGCTTGCTAGCTTTTAAGATCCCAGTCGCTACTCGCCAAAGTAGGAGGTGGAACAATGTTTTGTATAGTATGTTATGCCAATTGAGCTTGATGTCCTCTGCAACTATGGTCCCAGGCCCGCAGGATCAACTACTCGGTTGCTCTGGGTAGCTGGCTGTGACCAAGCAATGACCATAACCTTGCCCCTTGTCAGCTCTACTATACACCTGGGAATTCTGATCACTCACATAAACTTATAGGACCATTGTCTGCCAACCCTATATATGATCTTGGATACACTCCCCATTTAGACATACCTAATTGTTTAGCCTGTCCACCTATCTATCCGTCCATATACCCCTGTTTGCCTTCACTGACAACTCAGTACTGTATATGCAAAAGGGTTCATATTTGTTGTCTATACTTCCCATGTACCTCTCTATGTCTTTCTCATCCCCAATGGTGCCATATTGGTCACTCCCATTTGGTACACTGTCCTTCTCTTCACCCAAATCAATATTTATCACTATCTATCTAACAGCGTTCCCTCCCCTCCCCTCCCACCCCTGGTAACCAACAAAGAAAATTTCCTCCAATAGATAAACCTTTCCTTAAGTTTTACAATAACAGACTAATACAATATTTGTCCTTTTGTGACTGACTTATTTCACTCAGCATAATGTCCTCCAAGTTCATCCACGTTATTTGGTGTTTTGCAGATTCTACATTATTCTTTAGCATTGCATAGTATTCCATTGTGTGTATGTACCATAGTTTGGTTATCCATTCCTCAGTTGATGGACATCTAGGTTGTTTCCATGTTTTGAAGATGCCAGTTTTGACTCTTCATTCTTCTAATTGAGTTCATGACTTTGCTCATTGTCTCCATGGAGAAGAACAAGTCAGTGCTGTTTCTTGTTGGAATGTTCCAGCCACTCATGCCTGTCTAGAAACCAAGCATCTCAAAAGTATAAATATCTGGATGCTGTTGGCCTATGAGAAAGAAACAAGGGGTGTCAGGCATTTATATGAAAGCGAAACCTTCATCCAGATAGTGTCTGAAGTTGTTGTCCTAGACATTAAAGGAGGATTCCCCTATATAGTGTTAAGAGTGTTTCACAATACTTTCTTTTTCAATTGGCAGTCCACTATATCAGTTAGGATGCTTTTGGCTGCAAAAACCAGAAAACACTGATTCACATTGGCTTAAACAGTAAGGGGATGCATTATCTCCCATAAGTAGAGAACTAGAGTGAGGGGATGGGGTACTCCAGTGTGGAAAGAGTCAGTGGCCTTGTCATGTGGTCGAGTTCCTGGCTCCTTCTATTGCCTTACTCTATTCTTCTTAATGACAGCTTCATCTTAAGTCTTGTTCCCCTCGTGGCTACAAGATGGATGCAGCAGTTTTGGCCATCACTTCCAGATATGGAAATATCTAGAGGCAGGGCAGAGACCATCTCTTATAGTGAAGGTTTTCTAAAGAGAAGAAACCTTTCCTAGAGGTCCCTTGCAGTTCTCCCTTTGTCTGATTGACCAGAACTAGCCCACTTGCTTGTCTCTAAATCAGTGCGTGGCATGGGATGGGAATGTCCTGATTGATGTCGACCAGTCTAAGGCCCACTAGCTGGTATAGGAGTGAAGTCTGCTTACCTGAGGCACAACACATGTGAACAAAATGGGGCCAGGCTAGGAAGGAGGAGGGGGATGATATCTGCCTCTTGCATCCATGAAGAACAAAAGGTGACTAACTCTAGACCTGGAATGTACATGGCATCATGGAATGCTAGAACCTTCCATTTCACAGATTGAAACTGAGCCTCAGGGGTAATGTAAATTGGGACCCCAGGCTCTAACTGTGTGGGGTCAGCAGGTGGTTGGGATATTCTGGCTGATGTCATGCAGGCTGGGGGGAAGTACGAAAACCCAGAGTGGAGAAATGTTGGCTGGACTTCTAGAAACTATTTGCAGGGCCTGCTGTTTTCATTCAATAAACATTGATCGACCATTGAGTCTTTAACCCTGCACTTTCTGGGTGCTATGAGGGTAAGTCAAGTTAAAGAAGCCTCCAGGTGAGCCAGAAGCAGCCAGGTCCAGAAACCATGAAGGAACAATTTCAGACTGATGAGGGTGTTTGTAGGCTGAGTATGTGTTCTCTTCAGGAAAGAGTTCTCATTTTGATATTCTTACTGCCTGATTCCAGCGACTTAAAACAATGTCTGGAACACAATGGGTATGCCATAAATGCATGTCAGATTACATTGATGAAAATTGCATGAGGTTGATTACATCTTATTTCAACATGTGCAAGTTAGTTACAAAATTAAGTCATTGGACAAGATTGTCCAAAGAATAATATTTAATCATCCTCCTTCCTGAAGGTTAATCCATCTGGCCGGAATTGGGAACTGGGACCTTGATGGATGAGTATGCATTTGGTTAGGGAGTCAGGCAGAGATGGTGTTCTGGGCCTGAGGGAGGTTGCAGCTCATGTCCATGCAGATAATCCATGACTGCCCTTGACCTAGTGTCTAGGAAATGGGTCGGCTCACACTGCACCCTCCTCTTCCCTTGTTTACAGTTTCAGGTCACTCCTTAGCCCTTCTCTTCACTGCCAAAGTGGCTCTGGTTCATTACGACCTGATATAATTGGCAGAAAATGTTGGCGTGAGGAGGAAGCTCATGTGTAACTAGCCCCAGGTCCCTCAGTTCCTAGGTGCCACCCTAAAGAATGTAACTAACTAACCAGCAACCCTCAGCTGCGTAAGTGTGGCTGACATTTCTCTTCTAGGGTAAGGCTCCAAGGGTGTAAATAATTAGAAACTCAGAAAACTACAAATGCACCATCACACCAACGGTTTCTAAAACCAGGTTGCAGTTTCTGTCTGCTTTTGAGTGTTAGAAATTTCAAAACACCGGAACGTTCCCAGAGGAGAAAGGAGTAGCCACCTTATTACGCCATGAGAGTATGGCAGAGGCGTTTTGCACGTTCTTGGTTTCCTCATTTGGATTCTTGAGCCTGGTTTGGAGGATGAAGTGCAAACCTCGTCAAAGTTTTCCCTCTTGCCATGCTGGTGGAAAGTTTTCTGCATCTGTTTTATTATTCAAGCATTCCACGTCCCCTCTCAATGTCTAGCACACTCCTGCTGCTTCAATTTTCATTTTTGCAGGGGAGACTTATTTTACATGTGGCTCCGCTGAGAGCTCTGTTGAGTAACGTTTTGTAACACAAATCCCACATAGACTCGCTCTGGGAAGTTGAAGATATGCTGGGAATATTGTTTAATCATTTGTATTTAAAAACGTTTTTGGTTATTATTAATAGTGTTGGTTGATCTGCTCAAAGATGCAATTAGGGACCCAAGAGCTCTCTTCCTTTCTATTTTGCCATCTTAGAATATTGGTGTTCATCTCTATGCTTGTTGTCTCATGGTCATAAGATGGCTGCTGAAGATCCAGCTATCCTATGACTACTGTTTGATCAAACTAGACACAAATGAAGAGATGCATAGGGCAGGGTCTGGAAGGGTTTTCAACACAGAGCTCCCATGTTCCAAGAAGGCATGTGCTGTCCTTCCATGCATCAATGTCTTTCACTAATTAGAAAGCCCTAGTCATTTACTTTTTACTCTTTTAGTTGAATTACAATACTGAAAAGTACACATTTTGTGAAGTCAATGAATCTTCTAAACTGGGCATCCCCATGGACCTGACACCCAAAACAAGAAACAGAACATCTTAATAATTTTTGAATTGAACCTTATCTAGAGGAAAGGCATCTGGACACCTGTATGTTCTTTGGATAGCATTTCTCTGCTCATTTCCCTCGGATGTCATCCTCTCTTACACATCACCAAAGTATAGAAATTTCTCTCCCACATGAGGGCTTGCTTGGCTTGGATTTTCTGTAGCTTAGCTTTCTTCTTTGTCTTATTGTATTGAGTATCCCTATGCTACCATTTTAGGAGCTCTGGTAGCATAGTGCCGAAGGCATTTGACTGCTAAACAGAAGGCTGGCGGTTCAAACCCACCAGTCACTCCTCGGAAGGAAGATGAGGCAATCTACTTTCGTAGTGATACTGCCTGGGAAACCCAAGGAGGGGTTGCTATGAGTTGGGTCTGACTCCACGGCATACAACAACAACAACAACATACTACCATTTTAAACAAACTTAGAATTTGAAAAGCCTTATTTAGCAGTGAGCCCTCTGGAAGAAAAGTATTTAGCATTAAAAAAACTCAAACCTTCCATTTGCCTTTGAGTTGACTCAAGTCATAACCACTCCATGTGTGTCAGAATAGAACTCTGCTTGATAGGGTTTTCAATGGCTGATATTTTTAAAGCAGTAAACTACCAGACCTTTCTTCCAGGGTACCTCTGGGTGGACTTGAACCTCCAACCTTTCTGTTTGTAGCAAATACTTAATCATTTATACTACCCAAAGACTCCTATTTAACAGTGTTGCTTTTTTTTTGGAAGTGTTCCTGCAAATCGATTACCAACCCCCTGTTGCATTTATAAAGTCAAGATGGTCACATTTGATTATCAAGAGAAAAAGGTCCCGGAACGCTAGACCCACACTGGGCTAGGGCATTTGGGAATCTTCATGATGGGTGTCATTCATCTAACCCAATCATCACAGGACTGATCACAGAGGGAAAATCTAAGTAAGAAACAATAATGGAAATGATGATTAAAAATAGATCATGATTCAGGCATAAAGAGAAATGAAGTTCAGATTTGTGATTTGACATGGATGAACCTTGAAAACATTTTCCTGAGTGAAATAATTCAGACAAAAAAGACAAATACTGCATAATGCCACTTATATGAAATCTCTAGAATAAGCAAATGCATAGAGATAAAAGTAGATTAGTATTTAGCAGGGTTTGGGCGGAGGAGAGGGGAAGCTACTGGTTAAGGGGTTCTGAGTTTCTGTTTGGGCTCTTAAAAAGCTTTTGGGAATGGATATTGGTGACAAACACACAAGGAGGTGAATGTAATTAGTGTCACTGAATTGTATGCTTAAATATGATTAAAATGGCAAATTTTTGTTATGCATTTTTTTACTAAAATTATAAAGAAAAATAAAATTAGTTCACAATAATATTCACATTCATTAAACACCTTATATGTGCCAGGAGCCTTGGTGGCACAGTGGTTAAATGCTCAGCTGCTAACCAAAAGGTTAGCAGTTCTAACTCACAGCCGTCTCGCGGGAGAAAGATGTGGCCGTCTGCTTCCTTGAAGCTTTGCAGCCTCAGAAACCCTATGGGGCAGTTCTACCCTATCTTAATGGGTTACCATTAGTTGGAGTCAACTCGATGGCAGGTTTTTTTGTTTTTGTTGTTGTTTGTTTTTTCAGGTTTCAGGGACTGAGCAAAGAGCCTCACATCTTTTAACTGTTCTAATCCTTACAGCAGCTTTCTGAGGTGGTTCTCAGTTATCTGTGGCTTACAGATGAGGAAACTGAGACACAGAGAGGTTAAGTAAGTTGGCCCAAATCATAGAAGCCATAAGTGGCAGAGCTGGGGTTGAAATCCAGGCTTCCTGGCACTAAAGTGCATGCCCCTAGCCTTACAGTTTACTGCCACCAGGAATTAGATACCAGGATGGAAACTGAGGAAACCAGATGAGAGCAACAACATGGAATGGAGGATTGGAGACAGGGCTCTGAGAGCTTTCCTGAGTCAAAGATGGTGCCTCCTGTGGCTTTTTAAAGAGTGTTTTGGGGTGAAGGTAAAAGCCACAGGGCTAGCAAAGATGTCATCCCATCTTTGATATATCTGCCCGAGATCCTGGCACAAAGAATACTCGAAACTCTTACATACCTCAGGACCTTTGCACATGCTCTTTGGTTAGAATCACTGTTCAGCCTGTTCTTTGTATGCCTGACTCCTTCGCATGTCAAATCTTAGCTTAAAGCCTCTCTCTCAGGCCCAAATACTCATTCAACAAATATTTATTGTGTACCTATACACTGTTCTAGGTACGTGGCATATGTTAGTGAACAAAAGAGACATAGATAATTGAAGATTCTTGAGGAGCTTAAATTCTGGTAGGAGAAGAAAGATAAGAAGTTAAACATCAAGTGCATACTTTTGTTATTCTCTGTCTCAGCATCCTGTTTGCTTCCTTCAAAGCACTTCTCATGATGTATAATTATTTTATTTGAGTACTTGATCATCAGCCAGTTATCTCCAACAGTGAGCCCTGAAAAGACAGGGACAGTGGCTATCTTGATCATTACTGTATACCAAGTCCCAGTCCAGAGCTTGGTACCTAGTAGTTGTTCTATAAATGTTTGTTGAGTGAACAAAGGTAGAGTAAAACCTTGGGCTTTGGAGGCTGACTATAAAGAGAAGGTTGCAAAGTTTTTTTTTTTTTTTTAAATTATTTTTTTATTTTGTAGCTAAGCCTTTTGAGAGTTCCTTGTCTTCCATGAGCCAAGGTTGTTGTGGGAAATAGTGCCCACACCATTAAGGGGATTTCATCTGCAAGGTTCCAACCTGAGTTCTTGTTCATGCCTTTCCCTGAGGGCTGTCCTTGAGAAAGGCTCTGGAGTAACTCACAGATTGCCTCTTTAACATAAAAAAGATGCAAATCAAACACATGATGAGATATCATCTCACTTCAGCAATAATAGCAAAGTTCAACAGGACAGAAAATAACAAATGTTGGCGAGGCTGCGGAGAGATTGGGACTCTTGTGCACTGCTGGTGGGATTGTAAAATGGTACAACCATTGTGGTGTACGGTATGGCATTTCCTTAAAAAATTGAAAATAGAAATACCATTTGACCTAGCAATTCCATTACTAGGAATATATCCTAAAGAGGTGAGAGGCAGCGCACAAACAGACATACACACACCTATGTTCATCACAGCCTGATTCACTATAGCAAAGAGATGGAAACAACCTAAATGCCCATCAGTGGATGAATGGGTAAACAAATTATGGTACATTCACACAATGGAATACTATGCTACATAAAGAACAATGAAGGATACACGAATCATCTCACAACATGGATGAGCCTGGAGGACATTATGCTGAGTGAAATAAATCAATCGCAGAAGGACAAGTACTGTATAAGCCCATTATTGTAAAAAGACAAAGAAGAGTTTGCTTGGGAAAGGGAACTCACTTTGTAGGTTATCGGGGTGGGGAGGGAAGGGGAAGGATTAATTTTGGGCTAGTTGGGGCCCACATGCTGACGTGGGTAAGGGGAGGGATGGTATGGAAAGAGTCTGTGACCACCATGATAATGTTAGGAAAAGGGAGGACACCAATTGTGCATATAGGAGATAGATGACAGATGCTAATACCAACCAGTGTATCCACAATACTGTATTGCCATTAACCCCAAACACCAGGCTGCAGATAAACACATAAACATCTGAGAGGATCAGATGGGGGTCAGTGAACAGGAGCATACTCTAGACCAAGGATAGATTCAGTGTAGGCTAATCTTGCACAGATACCAGTGATACAAAATATCTGCAATCCTTACAGAAACAACAGAAGACAGACACAGAGTAATCCCTCACAGACACCCAGACATATGGGAGAGAGATCCAATGGATCTACTGTCTCAGGACCGTAGTACTGGGCAACACCAGACTCAATTGGGACAACAACATACATAAAAGTCTTGTTCCACATCCTACATTGGTGAGTAGCGACTGGGGACTTAAAAGCTTTCAAGCAGCCACCTAAGATGCAGCTAATAGTCTCCTATTGTCAGAAGGAAAGAAGAGTGCAAAAAAAACCAAGGGCATTTTGAAGCAATTGGCCCTAGGACGCGATGGCCCTTGAGACCAGAAGAACTAGATGGTGCCCAGCTACCAATGCCAATCACTCAGGAAAGGATCAAATCTGGAGATCCTGGATAGAGTGGGAGGAAAAATGTGGAACAAAATCCAAAAACTCAATAATGACCAGAATTACTGGTCAGATGGAGTCTGGTGAGATCCCCAATACTATGACCCTGGGATACATTCTGGGCCTGGAATAAAACTCACTCCCAGGGGCTAGTTTGCAGCCCAGTAATAAACAAGATGTACATGCAGACCACGCAACCCAGGGTGCGCACCCACATACTCTATGGAAATGCATCTCTTGCAGTGATCGACCATGAGGCACTGGAGGGGCAACATTTGCACGAGGAAATACAGGACACACAGGAGTGCATAACTGTGAGGGGCACAGGGGGAGGGAGGTTACTGGTCAGGGAGGGGAGGAGACTGGGTTAGGGTTGGGGATGGTAAATGGGGAGTGAAAATAAATGTACACATAATACTGAATGTAAAACAAACTCTGCTCTGTAAACTTGCACCTGACACACAATTAAAAAAACAACAACAACAAGGGGACAATGGTCCCCTTTCCTTTCACTCAAGCACAGGCAATAGGCTTGAGGTGATCCTGGCTTTGGGGAGCAGAGGAGAGTATGTGATGTGGGATGCCCAGTGGCCGTGCTGGGCAGAGAGACAGGCTGAGGGATAGCAAGGGACATACCATTCTCATCTCCATTCCTGGGTTGGCATGGGAACCAAATGAGATCACATCATCTGCACTGGAAATGTTATTATCATTAATAGTAACAGTTACAGTAGCAGCATATAGAGTGCTGCTACATGCTGGATACTGAATTGAGCTATTTAAGTGCATCATATCATTGAATCTTTACCAGGACTCTTTGCCATGTGGGAACATGCTGAGGTGAAGTGATTGCCTATTAAAGGTCACAGGGCCATTAAAGCGGTGGAGCTGGGAACCAAACCTAAGTTGACCCCAGACCTCACACCATACACCCCCAATCAAGTCTCTTTTCTCATTTTCAGTGCCATCAAGCAGAAGCACTTACATTACCAAAATGTTCCTAGTTTGACCCTTAGATATTTTTCAGCACTGTATGCTCAAGGAGGCCCACAACTATTGAGATCACAGCAGAATTAATCTGCTTTATAAACAGTGATGTTATTAATTGTTCTTGCTCTTGTTCATAAAGCCATATACTGCAGTCTTAGGAGCTCTGGTAGCATAGTGGCTAAAGCACTTGACTGCTCACCAGCAGGCTGGCGGTTCAAACCCACCAGCCACTCCTCGGAAGGAAGGTTGGGCAATCCTACTTCCGTAGTGACACTGCCTCGGAAACCCAAGGAGGGGTCGCTATGAGTCGGGGCCGACTCAACGGCACATAACAACAACAACAACAACTGCAGTCTTGAGGTTAGAAGGGCACCAGGAGGGAGTGATCTTGGCTGTGATGTTAACACTCTTTTATAGTCTTCTCTCGATTATCCAGCTTAATGGAAAGGGAATGAGTGCTTACAAATCATAAAACAAAAAAATCAATTATACATTCATGGAAGTGTTGACTGACAAGTAGTGACTGAGCTTTTTATGAGGCTGGCCTTCAAACAGTACTTGCTTCTCTAGTGATCTTGCAGAAAGTTGTTGTTAGGTGCTGTTGAGTCAGACCTGACTCATAGTGACCCCTCCTTGGGTTTCCGAGGCAGTATCACTATGGAAGTAGATTGCCCAACCTTCCTTCCGAGGAGTGGCTGCTGGGTTTGAACTACCAGCCTCCTGGTTAGCAGTCAAGTGCCTTAGGCACTATGCTACCAGAGCTCCCTTGCAGAAAGTACAGGGTGGAAAATGGTCTGTGCTTTGCATATCTAGGGTAGAGCAGCAGCTTTAGCCTCAGCCTTTTATCTCTGAGTCACAATGGTGTGTGGATATTTTCAGCAGCCAAGGTGGGGACTATTGGTGTTTTTCCCCGTTCCTAAAGACACTATGGGTGATGTAGCAAGTTGTCTTAATCCCCCCCTAAGCATTTTGCTGGCCTGTGCAGCCCAATGGAAAATGTCAGTGTGTTTGCCCGGGGCCAGGCCCAGGCTGCAGCCAGCATGTCTTACGGCTCTGCGGGGCTGACGTGGCGTGCAGCGTGAAGGGAATAGAAAGGTCACAAAGGCCTAGGACAACAGAGTAGATGGAGCCAATGGCACTGTCCAGTAACATTATATGGAAGATGAAACTAGTGTGGAGCTGAGAGATGCAGGGCTGGGAAAAGAGACCTCAGCATTTTCCATGATTAACTTTCTAATAGTAACTGTGTGTGTACAGGGGGTGCTTGGCAACGGGGAGATGCTCTTACTGAGTGTGCATTAATATCATGCATGTGGCTTCCCACTGCTACTCAGTTCTTCCCATTTTATTTCTATCATCCTGAAGCCGTTGGAAAGGCAGGGATCAGACTACAAATCTGTTGTCCTTGCCTGCAGAATGGGGAGGCAGCTACATCTATCACCTCTCCTTATTGATCTGTTCCCCCACCCCCACCCCAGAATCCCTATGACCACAGAGCTCCCTTTCAGCTCTAAGTCATGAAGAAACTGATGCTTAGAGACTGCACAGAAATCCAGGACCTAGCAGGGACCAGCCCCAGGTCCCCTCTCCCCCAACCCAGGGCTCTTTTGAGCATACCACATGCTTTTTTTCCTCCTCCTCTGTCCCCTTCCCTCATAATCAATATGTTTTCTTATATTTTTAAGCAGCCCCTAGAGACAAGTGATGGATTCACATTAAACTGTTAATGACTTCTTGTGTTACTTGCTCAATAGTATTATAAACTAGATGGTGGGGGAGGGCATTGCTTAACCCCAAGGAATGAAAGGGTGGCTGTGAAATTTCAGGCATGACTGGGCAATTTACTCTCGTGCAGATTTACTTCCCCGGAAACCCAAAGGGGGTCGCTATGAGTCAGAATTGATGATTCAATGGCAGTGAGTTTGTTTTTCTTTTTAGCCTGCTGCATGTTGGCCTGTTCTAGGTACTGAGAACACAGTGATGAACAGGACAGATAAATCTTCTCTCCCTTTGGAGCATATATTCCAGTGGGGGAGGCAGAAAAATAGTAAGTGTATAATAATTTAATTTCAGATCGTGATTAAGTGGTTTAAAATATGAAACAGGCTATGGGGGTAGTGATATGAGTGTAAGGGGGCATCTGTTTCCCTGAGGAGCTCAGGGAGGGCTTCTCTAACTAAGGAAGTGAACACTGAGTGGAATGAGAACAAGCTGCCTGAAACAGAAAAACCCTGGGGATGGCTGGGGGAACAGTGTTTCAGGCATGTAGAACAGCTGGTGTTAAGTCTCTGAGCAGACGCTGAGCATAGTGCTGGAGATCCTTCCTGATGCCCCATTCCACTGCCCTCCTCCCTGCTTTATTTTCTCCATGATATTTTTCCACATCGAACATACTTTCTGTTTGTCTTATTGGTATTGTTTATAGTCTGTTTTTCCCAACTAGAATGTCTGTTCCATGAGGACAGTATTTTTTTTTTTATCTATTTTTCATTGTGGTAAAATATATATATATATATATATATATATATATATATATATATATATATATATATATATATATATATAAAACTATATGGTGGGGGAGGGCATTGCTTAACCCCAAGGAATGAAAGGCTGGCTGTGAAATTTCAGGCATGACTGGGCAATTTATTTCCGTAAAGATTTACTTCTGCAGAAGTAACCCAAAGGGGGTTGCTATGAGTCAGAACCGACTCATATTTATTTATTTTTTTATTATCTATTTTCTTATTTATCTATTTTTCATTGTGTTTATATATGTGTGTGTGTGTGTGTGTATACATATATGTGTAAACTTTCCATTTCAATGTACAAGTAAGGGAGTTAATTACTTTTACCATTACCTCATTACCACTATTTCCAGACCCCAGAGAGAAACTCTATACCCATTAAGCGGTAACTCTCCATATCCTCCCATATCCTCCTTCCCCCAGGCCCTGCTACTACTTTTTATTTTTTTAACATAATTTTTATTAATGATATAAACAGCAAAAAACCCAAATCCACTGCCATTGAGTCGATTCTGACTCACAGTGACCCTACGGGACAGAACAGAAGTACCCCATAGTGTTTCCAAGCCTGTAGATCTTTATGGAAGCAGACTGCCTATTCTTTCCCTGTGGAGCAGCTCTATGGGTTCCAACCACTGACTTATTAGTTAGCAGCTAAATGCTTTATTTAACCAGTGCACTGCCAGAGCTCCTATATGCAGCAGAACGTACACCAATTCAACAATTTCTACATGTACAATTCAGTTTCATTGATGACATTCTTCAAACTGTGACATCATTTTCACTCTTTTCTGAATTGTTCCTTCTCTGTTAACATAAAGTTACTACCCTCTAAGTTTCCTGTCTAATCTTTTGAGTTGCTCTTGTCAGTTTGATCCCTTATAGATAGTTCTTAAAAGAGCACAGTGCTCAGTGCTCAAGGCAGATACTACTTATTAGCTAACTAAACTATTGCTTGGTTTTAAGAAGGCTTGAGGGATATTTCTGTTTTAAGATTTAAAGATTATCTCCTTATCAAAAGGGAGAAAATGCAGAACAGGTTTTTAAACTCTCATGGAATCTAGACTTTCTGGAGCCATAGAGGCTGGGTGAGCCAATGATGTACTTTTCTATCCATGCATTTGCCTAAATATTTCATATAATGGGACTGTACATAGTTGTCCTTTTGCATATGATTTATTTCACTTGCCATAATGTTTTCATAGTTCATCCATGTCACAGCATGTATCAAAACTCCATTCCTTTCTGTGGCTGAGTAATACTCCGTTGTATATGGAATATTTTATTTATCTTTTCAGCTCTTGATGGATACTTGAGTTGTTTCCACCTTTTGGCTCTTGTGAATAGTGTTGCAATGAACATAGATGCAGATGTATATGTTTAAGTTTTAACTTTCAGTTCTTTGGGGTATATACCTGGGAGTGGAATTGCTGGATCATATGTTAACTTAATGTTTAACTTTTTGAGGAACCACATGAGGGCACTATTTTTGTCTGCTCTATATAATTCTCTACTTTGGTGCTTAGAAGTATACTTGAGAGGTACTAATGCTCAATACCTATTTGTTGAATGAGGAAATGAATAAATGAGAATGAGAAAGTGTTTGGATAGATTGAATGGGCTGGACAGTGGAGGTGTGACTGGTGAGGTAGGCAGGACTCAGGAGCTTGTGTCCTTGACTCACTGGCTGCTGGGAGGGGTCAGCAAGAACAGGCCCCAGCGCAGCAGAAAGGCCCAGCAGGTCAAGGCCTCTCCTAGCCCTGCTGTTCCCAGGGGCTCTGAGGCTCATTAGATGTATAGCTGGTAATAAAGTGCCCATATACTGCACTGGTGCCTCTGTTGCTTTTTGAAATCTCCAGAGAACCCACAATGAGGTGTTTAGGTCTGGTGCAGAATTACTAGGAGCCTGGGCTCCTCCTGAAGGACACCAATGCCCTGTTCCCAGAGAGCCTGAGGCACCCATGAGTGGAACTTGTGTGTATTTTCCAGGAACTGTTTTGGTTGCCTGGTTGCTGCTGTGTAATTGCCCTCTGGTCCTTTAATGGAGGGAGCCTGGGCTCCAGTTACATTATTTCCTTCTCATACAGCTTGATATAGGCCAGGCGGTGGGAAACATGGGGTGGGGTGGGCTGGGATTCTTGCTGAAGACACAAGTGCCTCCTTGCACAGTGCCTCCTAGTCACCATCTTTCAGCCTGAGCTTGCACTGGGGTGAGGAAGTGCCAACACTTTCTCCCATGTACACAGTTTTCCTCTCATGCACGTGTAGGTGCATTCACACATGCACACACATGCTCCCCCTCACCTTTTTTGCACACATGCCCTGTCATTCACTCCTGTTCACACCTGCATCCATGCCCCATCAGCTACATCTGCTCACACACCTGCAGCTCCTCCAATGGGGCGTGCCCTCTCCTACCCCCTCTATCCACCTCTGTACTCATCTCCACACCTGTTTGTCTCACCTGGGTACCTCCCCCTACCATGCTCGCTGACACTTACACAGAGGGGGTTTCTTGACCTGCTTTGTGGCATCTAAGTCACAGAAACTTGACAAGGTGTGGGAAATGGAAAGTTTTGCAGGCGTCCTGCGCACTGATACTGGAGGATGAGGACAGGAGCTGCTGCACCCTGGGCATGTTGGGCCTCACAGGCCTTTACTTCATGTAGCACTTCTTGGAAGGCTCTTGCTTTCTCAGTCTTAAAGTCATTCATTTAGGAAACAGTTCTTGTGTACCTACTGTGTGTCAGACACTCTTTTAGGCACGGAGATATGGCAGAGAACAAAGCAGAGGCTCTTGTTAAAATGTAGATTCTGATTCAGTATATCTGGGGTGAAAATGCAAATTCCCACAGGGGGCCAAACCAGCAAGAACTGGTTGGAAGCCCCATGGGAGACACATGGTCATTACCAGTAAGTGGGAAGGCCTGGGGGCTGGCTGGGAGGAGGCACTACAGGGGGAATTGGCCTCTCTGAGTTTGGAATTTACCAAAATAGGGAGTTGTGGGCAGTTCCCTCTCCTCTGGTTCATGCACTGAGGAGAAGCCTGAACTCACAGGACCTGGGCAAGCTGACTTGCCACAACCACAGGTAGCATCTGGATTAGGTGCCAAGTGACCACCTGGAGAATCTGTTGGCTTGTTTCCTTTTGACTGTGACTTCTTGGGACTGGAGTTTACTGGCAGTTCCTCTTTGAAGACGCTGGGCCTAGCTCTGGGGGACAAACCAGCACACCTCTGGCTGCAGCCTATAGGACACCCACACCCTTCAGGCCCCTGAGCAAGGCATGATAAACTCAACAGGTGGAGAGGAAGCCACATGGATGTTTGTGGGGAGTCTCCGGGCCCAGGTGCCAGGTGAGTAAATTGAGTTTTCAGCCTGCAGAACTACTAAGAGGCTTGCTTTGCACTCTGCTGGCCCAGAAAGGGCTGGGCCATCTGGGAAGCACAGCCCCTCCTGTCCGCTATGGGAATGCGGGCTCCAGGCAGGCAGTTCTGCAGTTAGGAGGACCCAGATGCGGGAGGGCAGAGCTAATACAATGAGAGTGAGTCAGCCCTGCTTGTGAGGCCAGGATCCCAGCTTCCAGGCTACCCCCAAGGAAATTGTGCTGCTTCCTGGCTCTGGGAGAGCTACAGCCGCCTGTCTTCTGTGCGACTAAATGGCTGGGTGGAGCAGACAGGCCCAGATAGAATGAATAGAAATGAATTGTTAGTACTGTAAGTGCATCTTTGGCCTGCAAGCCAGCCTCATGTGTTTAAGGAAATGGATGGCTTGGTTTATTTTTTGAATCACCATTTGAAGCCGCCCCTTACCCCCCATTTACCCTGGATTTCCACCCCAGTCCTCCGCTTTTTTCCCTGTTTTATAAAAAGAAAAATGATTTGGCTGGCTTGTTTGGATACTGTGATCCTCTGTTACATGTATGCAGCACTTTACATATTGCTGGTAGCATAGTGCCTAAGGCATTTGACTGCTAACCAGAAGGCTGGCGGTTCAAACCCACCAGCCACTCCTCGGAAGGAAGATGGGGCAATCTACTTCTGTAGTGATACTACCTTGGAAACCCAAGGAGGGGTCGCTATGAGTTGGGTCCGACTTGACGGCATATAACAACAACAACAAATACGTCCACATACATTATCCAGGCAACAGTTACTGGGTTCCTGTTAGGTACTGGTCAAGCAGATAGGTGCTGGGTACAGCAGTGAAATATTTTGGAAACAGCAAGAAAGCTACCCTGAATGAAATTTAGGGCTTGGGGGTGGAACGGGCGATTTCTTGTAGGGCTTTGTGAGCAATGGTGAGGAGTTAGAATTTCCTTCTCAGTGTGATGGGACATTATTGGAAGGGTTTAAGTAGCCATGTGCTGTAATTAAAATTTTTAAAATATCAATCTTGCAACTTGTGTGGGCAGGAGTACAAGCAGAGAGACCACTTAGGAAGCTACTGCCCGTGTCCAGGTGAGAGTTACTGGTGGCATGGTGGCCTGGACTTAAAGGCGCAGTCCTTATAGCAGCCTCATTTGAGAGAGAAAGGAAGTGAACACGGAGTACCAATAATTGTCCTATGGCTAGTAAGCAGCAGAGATGAAAGTGGCAACCAGAGCCCCCATTTAAGGACTTCTCACCTTTTCCTGGCCTAAACTGTGGTATTATTTGCCATTCGAGTCGGCCCCGACTCCTAGTGACCCCTCCTTGGGTTTCCGAGGCAGTTATCACTACGGAAGTAGGATTGCCCAACCTTCCTTCCGAGGAGTGGCTGGTGGGTTTGAACCACCAGCCTCCTGGTTAGCAGTCAAGTGCCTTGGCACTATGCTACCAGAGCTCCCTGGTAGCATAGTGGCTAAGACACTTGCCTGCTAACCAGACGGCTGGCGGTTCAAACCCACCAGCCACTCCTCGGAAGGAAGGTTGGGCATTCCTACTTCCGTAGTGATACTGCCTCGGAAACCCAAGGAGGGGTCGCTATGAGTCGGGGCCGACTCGACGGCACATAACAACAACAACAACATAACAAACTGTGGTATGTCAGGGGCCATCCTGTTTCCTGTCATGTGCAACATGGTACATGTCATTAGCTGAGTAGGTGATCCCCGGGAGCCCCTTTCCTCGTCAAGCCAAGTTGACAGGGAGTTTGCGTACACATGCGGCTGCTCTCCTTTGCACGTGTGGGAGAAGTATTTTCCCCCACGATGATGATTGGTTGGTGCTAACATGTATTTGTGGGTGGTGTGTGCAGGAGCGTGGGAGGGCAGATAGGGTCAGCAAAGAAAACAGATGCACTTTGTGCTTGTGTGAGGTGGTGGGTGGGAGAAAGAGTACTCTCGCATTTGTCATAGCCAAGAACGTTAAAAAAAAAAAAATCATCTGACTGCATGCAGAGGATGAGTTGCTTTCAAGATCAGGTGGCTTATTAACAAATTATTAAAAAATAATGACCAGTACTGAGCTCTTACTATGTGCTAGGCACTCTCCTAGATATTCTACCTCCTTTATTTTAGCATCATGTAGTTAGGTATTATCCTCATTTTAGAGATGAAACTGCAGCTTGGAAAGTTTTAATACTCTTTAATACTAAAAAAAAAAAAAAAAAGTATTTACTCAGCTAGGAGTTGGTAGAACTGGAATTTGCAAACCTGATGTCTTTCTGACTCCACCGTCCATTTCTCTATTATGAAATACTTAAAGAACTTGCTGCAGAGATGAGTCATGGTTTCAAATTCTGAATTAGACTTGACTTCTTTGGTGTTGCAGAAGGAAGATAGAGTTCACCTCTGTTAAACTCCTCGCGAAGTGTCATAGCGACCTCTCCTTGGGTTTCCGAGGGGTATCTGTATGGAAGTAGATTTCCCCTTCTTCCTTCGGAGGCATGGCTGGTGGATTTGAACCGTCAGCCTTCTGGTTAGCAGTCAAATGCCTTAGACACTATGCCACCAGAGCTCCCAAGGTGTTATTTATTGGCTGCAGGTCCTGGACTAGCAGTATCAGTCCCACCTGGGAACTTGTTAGAAATGCAAATTTGCAGGCTCCACTTCAGATCTACTCAATCAGAGATTCTGGTGGTGGGGCCTAGTGATCTCTGTTTTACCCAGCCCTTCAAGTGAGGCACGTGTTCCCTAATTTTGAGAACGTTGGTCTTGTGGAGCAACATACTTTAAGGTGTTTGTACTTTGGAAGTCTCCTAGGCTGGATACACTGGAGGAGACGGATTTCAAGGCTTTCCATGTGATAAGGATTAGAGTAGCATTGCTGATAGTCTCATGTCACATTAGCAAGTGTTCTCTTGTCAGTATGTTTGAGAAACAAAGGTTTCTTTATTACAGATTTTCACTATGTTAATTGATTATGGTATACTCTTTTTGAAGATACCATTTATCTTTCCCAGAGTTGTTTGGCCCGGGAATCGCTTTTTTGAGGAGCAACTAGCTCAAGACAGATGTTTGAGAAAGACTACACTCCGAAGACACTAGTGGAGATTGAAGTGATTGAATTTGGGTCTTCATACTTAGAGTTTAAGCCAATCAATCAAGCAGTATTCACTGGTAAATGTGTTTCTTCCTTTGGCGGAGGCTGTGGACTCTGCCAGAAATAAATAGGGATCATTGTTTGATTATCAAACACCTTCTCTGTGGTAGGCAGAGTACAAGGCTTCTTACAACTTTAAAGATTGCTGTCATTACTCCCAATTAGCAGATACGGAAACTGAGGTACAGAAAGATGAAATTGCTTGTCTCTTAGCTAGTAAGTGATGGGGCTGGTGTTGCACCCCAGGACTGTGGGAGCCCCAAATCTTTTCACTTTTCTTTCTACTCTGTGTTACCTCATGGAGCTTGGGGAGATAGGAGCATCACTTGTGGCTCGGGACCAGACCCCTAAGGTGTAGCTGTGAGGCAATGTTGTGCAGCTCTCAGCAGGGGTGGGAGAGGGGGAGTGAAGATTTGAGTTAGCCTGGCAGCACCGATGGAGGAGGTGGGCAGCATCTGATGAACTGTTCCTCAGCACAGCTTTTTAAAAAAATAACAATTATAATTTTGATTATAAAACATAATACATGTGCCTTGTACTATGAAGCTTTAATATATAAAATTACAAAAATGAAAGCAACTATTCCATCCCAGAGGTTATTGCTGTTAATGTTTGGATATATAGTATTTGATACTTATATTTCTTATCAATGTTTTCATTTTGCATTTGGATGCACAGATATCTTTTCCTATCAATAATTCTTTGAAAACACCCAAAACTGCCCTCATTGCCATTGAGTCGACTCCTACTGATAGAGATCCCCATAGGTTTCCAAGGCTATAAGTCTTTTTATTTATTTATTTATTGTGGTGATTTGGGTGAAAGTTTACAGAGAAAATTCACTTTCCATCCAGCAGTTCACATACACTTTTTCTCATGACATTGACTACAATTTACCCCAATGCAACAGCTCCCCTCCCACTTTCTCCCCATAGTTACCTCTTCCCTGTGTACTTTCCTCCATGCACTCCTGCCCCCTGAGCTGTCTCCCTGTGCATACACAGCCCTTCTAGTCTCAGTTCAATTGCTGACCTGAAGGGCATCTAGGGAACGTAGTCTCATTGGTTCCATTAGGCTCTATCAGAGCAGCAAACCTGGTCCCCCTGCCCTTTTTTTTCCAAATAATTTTGAGTTTTGTTCCATATTGTTCTCCCACTCTATGAAGTATCTCCTACATAGATCCTCCTCTGAGTGGTTGACATTGGTAGCTGGGCACCATCTAGTTCTTCTGGTCTCATAGTCGTATAGACTGAAGATCGTATGGTGTGCCAGTTGCTTGGATTAATTGCTTCCATGTGTCTTTGGTTTTCTTCATTTTTCTTTGCTCTGGATGAGGACAGACCCATCCTTGCATCTGGATGGCCACTCGCAAGCTTTTAAGATTCCAGTCGCTACTCACCAAAGTAGTATGTGGAACAATGTTTTGTGTAGTATGTTATGAGCAAGGCCATAAATCTTTAAGGAAGCAGACTGCCTTGTGGAATGCTAGTGGGTTTGAACTACTGCTAACCTTTTGGTTAGCAGTCCAGTGCCTTAACCACTGCACCAAATGATATATATATATATGTATATATGTATATATATATGTGTATATATATATATGTATATATGTATATATATGTATATGTATGTATGTTTGTTCTGGTTACCTAGACCACAAATGGGATGGCTTGAAGAAACAGTTTATTCTCTTACAATTTGGAGGCTTTAAGTCCGAGTTCAAAATGCCAGGCTCTAGGGGCTGGTTGAAAGCCCCTCAATCTTGGGCTTCAGCTACGACTCCTGCTCCCGGCCCACTGAAGCTGGAGGCTTTTCTTCACTCAGCTTTGGCTGTGGAGGCTGACCAGCCCAAGGTTGACAAGTCAAAGCACAGCCCAATATTACTGAACCACACAGCAGGCCATTCATTCAAGTCCATTGAAAGTCCCAAGGTTGGCAGAACATGGCAGGCTGCTGAACAACAACACGGCTACATGCAGGGTTCAAGCGTGCCATAAGCTAGAGGCCATTCCCAAAGCTGTTTCTTATATATGGGAAGCAGACCACATACCCAAAGCACCTACTCAGCTACTCCAGTAGATTCCACCATGGAGTTAATTACCAGTCTCATTATGGGGAATAACTGCATTCAACTGCCCAACCACTCAAGCAGGCCCAGCCAAGTTGACACACAAACTTAACCACCACTATATGTATGTATATATGTATGTGTGTGTGTGTGTACACCCCCCAGAAGGCTGGCAGTTCAAACCCACCAGCCACTCCTCGGAAGGAAGATGATACCGCCTCAGAAACCCAAGGAGGGGTCTCTGTGAGTTGGATCCGACTCAACGGCAGTGCATTGTGTTGTATATACATATAGGAGCTCTGGTGGCATAGTGCCTAAGGCATTTGAGTGCTAACCAGAAGGCTGGTGGTTCAAACCCACCAGCCACTCCTCGGAAGGAAGGTTGGGCAATCTACTTCCATAGTGATACAGCCTCAAAACCCAAGGAGGTGTCTCTGTGAGTCAGATCTGACTTGACGGCAATGAGTTTGGTTTTTTTGGTTATCTCTACAGAAGTAAGTTGCCCAGTCTTCCTTCTGAGGAGTGGCTGGTGGGTTTGAACCACCAGCCTTCTGGTTAACAGTCAAATGCCTTAGGCACTACGCCACCAGAGCTCCTGTACATGTGTGTGTGTGTGTGTGTACACGTATATATGTGTGTATATTATATAAATTTTTTCCAATGATGCACTATAATTTACATTTCCCTATTGTTGGTCCTTTATTTTCAGTTTTTCACTGTTCAGATTGTGCTACAGTCAAGATCTGTATATGTCCATTTTTATTCATATCACAGATTGTTTTCTTAGGACAGATTCCTAGAAGCAGAACTTATAGGACCAAAGGATATTCCTGTCTTTAAGATTCTCTATAAACATTGCCAAGTTGCTTTCCAGAAATGTCAAGCAGCTTCTACTTAGTGCCCCTAAACGTGTGGTAGAAAGAATCTGTTTTCATTAGCTTGTCATCCCTTCCTAAAGGGAGCCTGGAGGATGCAGGGAAAGAAAGAGGCAGACAGCCTGGCCCCTGCAGGTCTTAGGAGCTGGGTGGCAGCCTGTGTAGCTTGTCTGGGGGCAGTGAGTGGGCACCTCATTAGTGAGCTGGGAAGGACTGGTTAGCGCTCTGGCAGGTCTTGAGTGTGGAGCTGCCTGAGGGAAGGAACAGCCAGTTCAGGGATAATCCCTTGATATTGGCACTGTGGTTCCTGCCTAGAGATTTTTTATCAGGCTGATTGCAGGTCCAGCTCTGAGATGGGCGGGGCTGGGCAGTCTGCAGAGCTGTGCTCATGGAGTCTCCAGATTCGGCCCTCAGATTTCCATTACGAGGAAAACACTAGAAGCTTGTGTCCTTGTTGCCTTTCTCCGGTTTACCTTGATAGAATGTTTTTAGGACTGAGAAAACAGGATCTGCTTTCTCATGGACTAAGTTGTAAGAATATACATTTTTTTCCCCATGGTATTCCAGATAGTATTTACATTTTGAATGGAAAAGTTAATTTAGAGGACGCAAGACATCTTTCCCATCCCCGCCCCTCCTTTGGTGGATTGTGGAAGAAGCGTTTGCTAGCCTCAGCCCATTTGAGAAATAGCGTGCTGCTCATGTTCTGGGTTGACAATATAAACATAGGTCAGGAATGGCCTATTCTGCTGGAACTCAGGTGTGTGATGGGAAGTGGGAGGGGCTCTCTCTCTAAACCTGGGAGAGGACTGGAAGCTGAAGGTTTCAAAGGAGCACATCCCTTACCCGACTCACAGCTCTGCACCCTCCCTTTGTGGCTCTGCACCCCCCCATCCCTCACTCACTCGTTCACCTTTGGTGCTTAGGAACACCAACTCTGGCCATGCCCTTACTTTCTCTCTGGGTATAGGAGGCCCTGAAAAGTCTCCTGGAAGATTCCCTGTTTGGATTTTGGAATGTTCTTGAAAAGCCTCTGGTTTTGCTGGAAGCCAGACCTACTTCCTGACTCTGACCGTACCCAGAGGATGGGGGTTCCCTTGAGCTTCATTCCCTGATGTGCTACAATCAGTGAGGAGATGACGGGAGGAAACAGCCCGAGTTACGGGCCGTTCATCAGGGTCCATCTGAGGGACACAAGGTGGTGGTTTCTACCAGCAAGGTCTGAATTTTTAGAAGAAAATCTGATTAGCTCTACAAGTGAGCCAGGGGGTTAAATTTACCAATAAGTGATGGCGAGTGGTGTGACAGTTCCCTAAGAGGAAATGGGAACAAGAGTTGACCTCTCTCAAGTAGCATGGCTGTCAGGGGCCGTCGTCCCGAGACCTTTTCCAGTCATCTACCAAATCCTAGTGCCAAACCCTTACTTATCCCCTGGCACACATTCCTCCTCTCCACTGCTGCTGCCTCTACTCTGCTTGAGGGCTCTATTGCTGCTTACTTGGACAATTGCAGTAGTCTTCCAGCTGGTCTCATGGCTCTCGTTTCTGATTAGTCATACATCTTATTATCCAATTCAACTTTCTAAATGTTGTTAGCTGATTATTTTACTTCCCTGATGAAATATTTCCCCAAGGCCCCCATCATTAGGCAATGGGAAACAGAAGGTCCAGACTTCTTTTTTTTTAAATTGTGATTTTGGTAAAAATTTACAGAGCAAATTCACTTTCCATACAGCAATTCACATATACTTTGTCTCATGACATTGACCACAATTTACCACAATGCAACAGATCCCCTCTCACTTCCTCCCCATAGTTACCTCTTCCCTGTGTCCATCCCTCCATGCATTCCTGCCCCCTGAGCTGTCTCCCTGTGCATAAGCAGCCCTTCTTTCTCCTATGATTGTTCTCTTCAAGGAGTGTATCTACCTCAGGTAAATGTTCAACTCATATGCCTGTCTTTTGTTTGGCTGGAAGTCACAGGAGTGGGTTCAATTCCAGATCTGAAGGGCAGCTGGGGCCATAGTCTCAGTGGTTCTACCAGGCTCTATAGGACCAGCAAACCTGGTTCCCCAGCCCCCCCCCCTTTTTTTTTCCCTCCAAATGATTTTGAGTTATGTTCCACATTGTTCTCCCTCTCTATCCAGGATCTCCTACATAGATCCCCTTCCAAGTGGTTGACGGTGGTAGCCGGGCACCATCTAGTTCTTCTGGTCTCATAGTCGTATAGGCTGCAGATCGCATGGTGTACCAGTCGCTAGGACTAATTGTTTCCATGCATTTTTCTTTTTCTTCATTCTTCTTTGCCCTGGAAAAGGAGAGACCCATCCTTGACTCTAGATGGCAGCTTGCAAGATCCCAGTTGCTACTTGGCCAAAGTAGGAGGTGGAACAATGTTTTATGTAGTATGTTATGCCATTTGAGCTTGATGTCCCCTGTGACTATGGTCCCGAGCCCATGGGTTCAACTACTCGGTCCCTCTGGGTAGCTGGCTGTGACCAAGCAGTGACTACAACCTTGCCCCTTGCCAGCTCTACTATACACCTGGGAATTCAGATCATATACATAAACTTATAGAACTATTGTCTGCTAACCTTATACATGTTCTTGGATACACTCTCCACTTCATAGACATACCTACTAGTTCAGCCTGTCCACCCGTTTATCCACCCGTATACCCATGTTTACCTTAACTGACAATGCAGTGCTGTATGTGCAAAAGGGTTCATTCAACTTTGTTCAGACTTATTTTCTTGATGTTCAGAGATCTCCCTTACATACCTCCTGTGCTCCAACCCACATCACTACTCCCTGCTCTGTGTCTGTGCACTTCTATATCTTGCCTCATGCAGTTGTTCATTCTGTTCTTCATGCTTCCTTGTCTGTGTACCACTCCCTAAGTGTCACTGAGTCATTTCCGACTCATGGTCACACCATGTGTGCCAGAGTAGCACTGTGCTCCATAGAGTTTTCAGTGGCTGATTTTTTTGGAAGAAAATCATCAGGCCTCTCTCTCTCTCCCTTTTTTCATTCTTTCATTTATTGAAAATCTTTTTTTTTTTTTT
>NW_006921639.1:13175529-13193383 GCF_000298275.1 Orycteropus afer afer
GGGTGGCTAGGGGCTGTAGTCTCAGGCATCTCACCAGGCTCTATCAGACCAGCAAAATTGGTCTTTTTTTTTTTTTTTAAATGATTTTGAGTTTTGTTTCACATTGTTCTTCCACTTTATCCAGGATCTCCTGCACCAATGCCCTTCTGAGTGATAGCCAGTGGTAGCTGGGCATCATCTAGTTCTTTTGGTCTCAGGGTCATATAGGCTGAAGATCACATGGTGGACCAGTCCCTTGGACTAATTGTTTCCATGTGTCATTGGTTTTCTACATTCTTCTTTGCTCTAGATGAGGAGAGACCCATTGTTGCATCTAGATGGTGCTTGCAAGCTTTTAACATCACAGTTGCTAATCACCAAAGTAGGATGTAGAACGTTTTTGTGTAGTATGATATGCCAATTGAACTTGATGTCCCCTGTGACCATGGTCTTGAGCCCACAGGTCCAACTCATCTTTCCCTCTGGGCAGCTGCCTATGGCCAAGAAGCCTCCACAACCTTGCCCCTTGTCAGCCCTACTATATACGTGGACATTCTTACAGCATCTACAAATATGCATGTAGAAACATTGTCTGCTAAACTCTGACCCCACTGGACACCCTCAGCATCCATTCATTCATTTATTCCTCAAGCACTGTGGCATGTTGCCAGTGGACACAGGGCTGTAATCTGGCAAGTTGTCACACTCAGAAGTGAATGGGAGCCTCACAGACTGAAAGAATAACATTGTATTTAGAAAAATGTATTGTATTTAGAAAACATGGTCATGGGCACACTACCCCCTGCATCAGACCTCTCTTTTGAAGTGCCTCTGGGGGGACCAGAAATTCCAGCCTTTCAGTTAATTAATAGTCGAACACATTAATTATACCACCCAGAACTCCTTTGAACCTCCAAATCCCACAGCTGGACCAAAGAAAGATGTTGCAGGAAGCTTCTTTTTTTTGATGCTCCAAACTACAAGTAATTAGAAATAATCAGAAGTATGTCTTTCTCTTCTATACCCCTCTCAATTCCCTCTTTTATGACACTAATCTTTTGTGCCCTCTCTTACATTTTTCTAAATACAACGTTATTCCTTCAGTCTGTGAGGCTCCCATTCACCTCTGAGTGTGCCTCCTTGCCAGACTATAGCCCTGTGCCCATTGGCAAATGTGCCACAGTGTTTGATGAATAAATCAATGAATGGATGCTGAGGGTGTCCAGTGGGGTCAGCCTTTATTTCTACTCTGCTTTCCTATTTGCCCTGCACTCACTTGGACTGGTTCCTGCTGGTTAGCAATTTGCTGCCCAGATCTCACTTGATCAGGTCACGTATTTCCAGGCACATAGCAAGGGGCAGCGGGTTAGTGATCCACAAATAGGTAGAGAGGGTGATCACCTAGAGAGCTGCTGACTCAGCCACCAGCCGCTAACCTGAATGAATGAGCAGGTGGCATGAATGAACAGATGGTCACTGAATCTAAAGGGACTCAGTCTCCTGGATCTGTACCTCTCCAGCTTGTTGTTGTTATGTGCCTCGAGTCGTACCCGACTCATAGTGACTCCTACTTGGGTTTCCGAGGCAGTATCACTACAGAAGTAGATTGCCCCATGTTCCTTCCGAGGAGTGGCTGGTGGGTTTGAACCGCCAGCCTTCTGGTTAGCAGTCAAGTGCCTTAGACACTGTGCTACCGGAGCTCTCCAGCTTAGAGGTACCTATTCCAGGGCCTCACAGGGAATTGCTAGAAGCTGCAGTATAAACATGGCACATTTTCCTGGAGAACCAGTTATCCTGGAAGGTTTGGGAATAAACATTCTTTAATATTCAGTCACATTTACTATGGGGGGGAAGCAAATATGCATACATTTTAAAAGATAAAATGTAACGCTTTGAAGAAGCTTCTCGCCTGTGAACGGCTTGCTTCAGTTACAATCCAGACTCGCTGAAGTAGGTGTTTATTCTGCTCTGGCTTGGAGGTGCAATGATGGAAATGTTTGCCAGAATCTGGGCTACTTTAGCCGCCTTCCTGCTGTTCTGGCTTCCTGATCACTGGCCTTCCACCCCATGGCCATTCTTCAGCAGGGGGTATGGCATGGAGAGTAGACAGATCTACATTTGAATCCCTTCAGCAGTGTAGGCACCTTATTGGGAAGAAGCTGGGGGAGGTGACACAGACTCTGCCTCCAGAGGAGGGAAATGAATGTTGGAAACATGATAGAACTGTGAAAAGTACGTGGAATAAATTATGTATCTAGTGAAACATAAGCCTGCATTGATGAGTATAAGAAGCATTCTTTTAAGACAGAAAAATAATGAACAGCAATTGGGAGCACTTCATCTTAACAAAGTGGATGAAGCTCAGTTGTACTGCTGTGTGGAGGGTACTTCCAGTGCCACATCCAGGGGACCTGTGTTCTTGCCCCTCTCTGACCTCCTCTCCCACATTTCAGTCATGCTTATCATTGTGTGAAGTCCTTAGGTGGTGCCAGCAGTTAATGTAGCTGAAAGGTTGAAGGTTCTAGTCTACCCAGAGGCAGCTTGGAAGAAAGGCCTGGCCATCTACTTTTGAAAAATCAGCCACTGAAAACCCTATGGAACGTAGTTCTACTGTAACACACAGGTGGTCACTATGGGTTGGCACTGACTCGATGGTAACTAGCTAGGGAAGTCACATGTTCCCTTTCTCATTGCCTGACCTGTTAAATGAATGCAGAAACTTATGGAAATGGCAATATATATGACAGTTATATAAGCCAATAACACAGTTTCTGGCTCTGGCCTGGCACTTGGCACCTTGTAGCCAAGAGCTTGGATTGTCCCAGTACGAGAGAATCCAGCGGCACCCACCGCAGTTCACAAGTTCAAACATGAGGTAGACCAGTCATCTGCCCTCCCGGGTTTCTGGAGAAACAGTTTAAAGAATGCAGACTCCCCACTGTGTTCCTACTTTGATGGATGGACCCATACCTGATCCACTATAGATGCCAGGCCAATATTGGATGACTGAGGCAGGAAGTGGATCCATTTATACCCTAGGAGATACCCAGGCACCATAGAAGCTGCTCAGAATCTCTTAGCCCATTATTGCTAAAATGTGGATTTAATAACCTCTCCCATTTGTAATGAAGTCCTTGGGCTTTTTGGAAGCTTTTATTAAGAGCCTAGAATCAAACTCCCAACTTCAGGGACTGCCCCTAGCTGGGGAGAGATTTTCACACATGGAATATAAAAAGTGAAGTGACCATTCTCTTATAGGGGAAGAGGTAAAGTGATGTCTTTTTATGGGATTGAGTTAACTCTCTGAACCTTGGAAGAAACAAAGAGAAACCTCAGTGCTACATTAAGACTGTGTTTGGTAGGATCATGGCATCAGTCTTTAGAAAAGTGTCCATGAGTCTTTTCGGGTTAGATGTCTTCAGTTGGGCCAACATTGATTCTTAACTATGAGGTCGTTATCTATTTAGTAGTGCCTTTCTGCTCTCTCAGTTATGTGTTATCTTGCATTCATGCATGTGATTGGGCCCCCTTCCTCCAACAAACTTAAAATGTCTGAAATAATGCATCTTATGTGTTTTTGTGTATCCTGTATATTAATTGGTGCCTCTGGGTGGTGTCAGCAGTGAAAGGGTTTGTCTGCTAACTACACAGTTAGCTGTGAGTCTACCCAGAGGCATATCAGAGGAAAGGCCTGCTGATGTATTTCTTGAAAAATCAGCCACTGAAAACCTGATGGAGCACAGTTCTGCTGTGACGTACATGGGGTAGCCATGAATTGGAATCCACTCAGTGACAACTGGTTTACCTATTGTTGTTGTTGTTGTTAAGTGCCGTTGAGTCGGACCCAGCTCATACCGACCCCTCCTTGGGTTTCCAAGGCAGTATCACTACGGAAGTAGATTGCCCCATCTTCCTGCCGAGGAGTGGCTGGTGGGTTTGAACTGCTAGCCTTCTGGTTAGCAATCAAGTGCCTTAGGCACTACGCTACCAGAGCTCCTGGTTTACCTATTAGTTACTCCAAAAAGGACTTACTGATTAAGATGAAGAGGTGGCAGTTTTTCCCTTTGAACTGTTCTTTATATATTTCCCTGAGATTCTTGTGGTGGCTTGGTTGGTTTGGAAAATGGATCTTATAGTTATGTTTTTTAATCTAGAATTCTGCCTGCCTCTGGCCTCCCAACTCTTCTCAGTGGCCAAGAGGCCTTTGGGGCTGTTGTGTCTGCAACATTTTAACCAGAGCATGACCAGGCTATGTTCATGCTTCCCTGATAGAGTTGTCAAGTGCTCTTGGACAAATCAAAGCAGATTAGAAAGTATGTCTAACACATGGATGTAAGACACAACAATGTATTGTTAACATGACCATTTTTATTGTAGCTACTTGTATTTGGTATCTATTGGGGGTGCTTAGAGCTTTACACATGTAATCTCATTTGATCCTCACAATAGACTATGAGGAAAGTAGTAGTACTGCCATTTTTCAGGTGGGAAAACCGAGGCTCAGAGAGTTTAAGTGACTTGTTTATGTACACAAGGCTGGTAAGTGGTAGGGGTAAAGTTTGAATTTGGTGAGGTCAGAGTTTAGGCTTTGCATCAAACAGACATAAGCCCTTATTTTGGCATCCCTGGGGTTGTCAGAGAAGTAGTGGCCACGGTCCCTTTGTCCAGATCAGACACCGCTGACATATTTTGAGGACCAGCCAGCCAGTGTGATGCTAAACCCTGAGCTCTGCCTCCAATTCCACTAGAGGCTCCAGCCTAGGATAAGACAGGGTAAGATGAAGCTTGCAGGGGAGGGCTTCATGGAGGAGAGGGCTTTGCAGAAGCCTGAAACACAGGAGCATTTGGGCAGGCAGGAGGAAAGCTAGGCTCTTCAGATGGAGGAAGTAACCTGAGAAAGGATTCAGAGGCAAATCACTCAGGTGTTCTGGCCTCAGTTTCCCCATCATTCTAGGCATGTTTAGCTATGAACAGGAGCAGTGCAAGAGGCATTTTCTCATGTGTGTGAACTGCTGTATGGAAAATGCATTTGCTCTGTAAACTTTCACCCAAATCACAATAAAAAAAAAATGACAATTGTTTTAAAAAAAAAAAGTGCTGGAAAGAACAGGCATCGTATCAGGTAGAAATTTCTCTCGTCGTGACTTTTTCTCTCTTTCCAGAAGCATCAGCTGTTATGTTTCGTGACAACCTGATACAATAGGAACACAGTTTCTCTGGAGTGTTTAACTATGTATTTTAGTCCTTGCCATTAGATTTTCTGCAGTGTGACCTTGGGCTGCCCCAGAGCCTCTCTGTTTCTTATGTCTTACCTGTCAGACAATGGGGAGACACTGGCTGATTTCTGTGGGCACTTGTTGCTCTAAAATGTTTGTGTGTTTGATCTGATTGTGATGACATACTTACCAACAGTGATATCCCTACTACATCCTAAATTTGAATTTCATCTTTATGAGTGGAAAATTGTCTTTTGTCCCAATGGGCGTGTTGATTGAACTAGCACATATCTGACCCTGGTCTGCTTATAGGTACAGCAGTGTGATCGGGCAGGGCTCTGGGGAGTGCTTGTCTTCGTGTCTCGCCCCCCCTCCCCCCAACCCCATGCCCACTGTCTCTCTCCTGCAGAGATGGGACTGGGGGCAGTGGTCTGCACCAGCTCAGGTCTGAAGACAAGCAGGCAGGGAGGACTTGAGCTGAGAGGCAAGGTGGAAGGCAATGTGGGCGGGGAAGGAGGCCCTGCGTGACAGGCTGTGAGTCACCAGCTGTCTGCTGCAGCTCCCAGAGCCACTGTCTCAGGCAGCAGGCGAGAAATCAGCCAGGAGATGGCGTTGATCCATTGTCAGGGGGCAGCACATCCTCCCTGGGCAGAGGCACAGATGAAAGGATACAGAGGAAGGTTCATTGAGTAGGAAGGCAGAAGAGCAAGGTTTGAAGTGCAGCCCTGCTGTGCCTTCTCAAGACTGAGCAATGGCTTTCAGTGAGTGCTGACAATGAGTGGCCACTGGGGGTGTTTTACAGATGGGACTTCATCCTGCCCTCACCACCATACCAAGAGGAGGCACTGTTCTTCTCATTTTACTGATGACCAGTCTCAGGCCCCAGGAGCTCTGGTAATGTAGTTCCTAAGGCATTTGACTACTATCCAAAAGGCTGGTGGTTCAAACCCACCAGCTACTCCTCAGAAGGAAGATTGGGCGATCTACTTCCTTAGTGATATCGTCTTGGAAACCCAAGGAGGGGTTGCTATGAGTTGGATCCGACTCAACTGCAGTGTGTTTGGCTTTTTGTTTCTAGTCTTAGGTCCAGAGATGTTAAGACTCTTGTTTGCAACCAACCAGCAATGACAAAAAGAGGGCAGGACTTGTACCAGACAACCTGGAGCCTATGCACTTAAATCATTTCATGAGCCATTCTCCACCTTGAATATGCAGCGGAACCACTTGGAAGGCTTCTTACAACACAGCTTGCTGGGCCACATCCCAGAGTTTCCGATTCAGTGGATCTGGAGTGGGCCTGAGAATCTGCATTTGAAATAAGTTCCCAGGTGATGCAGGATGCTGCTGTTCTGGGTACTCCAGTTCAGAACCACTGCTATACACTGTACTCATCCTTCTCTGATCCCAGTTTCCTCACTTGTAAAATGAGAAAGTTAAGAGTCAGGGCTCTGAACCAGTTCAGTGGCAGAATTCTCGTCTTTCCAGTGGGAGACCTGGGTTTGATTCCTAGCCTGGTTCTCTCATGCCCAGCCACCCCCCATCTGCCAGGGGAGTTTTGCATGGAGCTGTGATGCCGAACAGGTTCCAGTAGCGTTTCCAGACTAAGATGAACTAGGAGGAAAGACTTGATTGTTTCTAAGAAACCAAGCGATGAAAACACTATGGATCACAGTGGTGCAAATTGCAACTGATCAGGGGATGGCACAGGGCCGGGCAGTATTTTATGTTATTGAGCATGGGGGGCACCATGAATCGGGGCAAGATTGATGGCAGCTTACAACAAGATCATATTATGTCGTATGTTTTGGACTGTATGCACATGACTGTATTTTCTTTTTTAACAAACGTGTTTGAACTTTCTTCTGACTTCTATTTTTTTTTGTTTGCAGTCTCCACTGTCTTGCTATACTGGACCATTTAACATTGTTATTTTATCATTTTCTCTAGTAAATTGGAATGGTAGTTCTGCCTGTGTTGCTTCTCAGATACTAAAAAATATACTTCAACCATTTTTTGCTGATGTTTAGTGTATAGAATGAAACCACATCTCTTTATTCCCTACCACACATGAATGATGATGATGATGATGTTATTAGGTGCTATCGAGTCGTCTCTGACTCAGCAACCCTATGCACAGCAGAATGAAACACTTGCCTGGTCTTGTGCCAGCTTCATGATCCTTGCTATGCCTGAGCCCATCGTTGTAGCCACTGTGCCTAACCTTCTTGTCGGGGGCCTTCCCCTTCTTCGTTGACTGTCCACTTTACCAAGCAAGATATCCTTCTCCAAGGAATGGTTCCTTCTGACCACATGACCAAAGTACGTGAGATGAAGTCTGGCCATGCTCACTTCCCAGGAGCATTCTGGCTGCACTTCCTCCAGGACAGATTTGTTAGTCCTTTTAGCAGTCCTTGGTTCTCTTAGCATTCTTCTCCAACACCACAACTCAAAAGCATCAACTCTTCTTCAGTCTTCCTTATTCGTTGTCCATCTTTCACATGCATAAGAGGCAATTGAAAATACCATGGCTTGGGTTAGGTGCACCTTAGTCTTCAAGGAGACATCTTTGCTCTTCATCATTTGAAAGAAATCTTTTGCAGAAGATTTGCCTAATGCAATACGTTGTCTGATGTCTGGACTGCTGCTTTCATTGGTGATGATTATAGAACCAAGTTATATGAAGTCCTTGACAACTTCAGTCTTTCCTCCATCCACCGTGAAGCTGTTTATTGGACCAGTTGTGAGGATTTTTGTTTTCTTTATATGTTGAGGTATAATCCATACTGCAGACTGTAGTCTTTAAACTCCATCAGTAAGTGCTTCAAGTTTTCCTAACTTTTGGCAAGCAGAGTTGTGTCATCTGGGTATTGCAGGTTGTTAAGAACTCTTCCTCCAATCCTGATGCCACGTTCTTCTTCATATAATCCAGGTTCTCATATTATTTGCTCAGCATACAGATTGAATAAGTATAGTGAAAGGATACAACCTTGATACACTCCCTTCCCAATTTGAAACCATGTAGTATGCCCTTGTTCTGTTAGAATGACAGCCTCCTAGTCTATGTACAGGTTCCTCATGAGTGTCTATTCATGTCTTCTGTCCATTTTTCAATTGGATTATTTGTCTTTTTGTTGTTGAGGTGTTGGAGTTTTCTGTAAAATATGTCAGATATGTCATCACCAAATATTTTTTCCTAATCTCTAGGTTCTCTTTTGACTCTTTGGAGAAGTCTTTGGAAGCACATAAAAATTTAATTTTTCATCTAGTTTATCTTCTGCTGTCTGTGCATTTTACATTATGCTTGATAGTCTATTTATGCCATGTATCAAAAAAAAAAAAAAAAAAAAAAAAACCCACACCAAACTGACTGTTGTTGAGTCGGATCTGACTCATAGCAACCCCTCCTTGGGTTTCTGAGGTGGTATCACTATGGAAGTAGATTGCCCAACCTTCCTTCCGAGGACTGACTGGTGGGTTTGAACTTTCCAGCCTTCTGGTTAGCAGTCAAATGCCTTAGGTACTACGCCACCAGAGCTCCCATGCTATATATAAGGGCCCCTAAATTTGCCCCTAGGTTTCCTTGAGGAGCTTTATAGTTTTAGGTTTCACATTTAACTCTCTGATCTAGCTGAAGTTAGTTTTTGTGTGTGGTATGAGGTACAGATCTTGTTTCATTTTTCTGCAAATTGATATCAGTTTTGCCTGCACCTTTTGTTAAACAGACAACCTTTTCCCCATTTAATGGATTGTGGCCCTTTGTCAAAGATCAGCTGACCATAGGTTTATGGACTTATTTCTGGGTTCTCAATTCTATTTCATTGGTCTATGTGTCTGTTGTTGTACCAGTACCAGGCAGTTTTACTACTGTGGCTGTATAGTAGGTTTTGAGATCTGTCATTGAGTTTTGCAGAGGAGAAGTTAAATACCAGCCTGATTTTTCTTCCTTTCATAGATAATCTGCCATTTTATGCTTAGATGTTTAAGAAGGTTAATTCTTCCTCGTGAAATAAAAATAGATACATACTTAATAATCAGTGAGCCTTTTAGTCTTCAGTCTTAGGTCTGTCTTCAGTGTTGGAAAGTTTTTTTGTTTTTTTTTGTATTTTCACAATTCAGTTTCTTTGAATTGGCTGCTATCCTCCATCCACATCAGTCATCTTTTTGTATGATATGCTGTTTCAGACCTCAGAGTATTCCTGTGTATGTCTTATTTTCCCTTTTCATTTTGGGAGTGCTTTTCTAATTTTCCCTTTACATTATACTTTCTTTCAGAGATAAGTTTCCTTGAATTTTATTGCAGACGTAGACTGTTTCCAAATGCTATAGTTATCACAAGAGTTGTTTTCTGAGCATTTTGTATGTTCTAGGCACTGTGGTAAGCATTTTATATACATTATATCATATAATCCTCAGATCAGCCCTGAGACTGATATATGTCCTTGGACTGCTCTCACTATACAATTTGGGAAAACTAAAGCTTGTAGAGGTAAACCCTATTCAGTGTCAACTAGGTGGTCAGTGGTGTGACCAGAGTTCAAATCCAGCCATTTTAATAGCTGAGCATCTGCTCTTGGCCATGATGGTACAGTGCCTTTCTAACTAGCAATTCTTTTTCAGTTTGCTTTTTCATTTTGAGGGCTGTGTTGTCTGCCTTTTATGTAGAAGATGTTTTCATAGGTCTGGTGGAAGGTTTTCCTATTTTCCATCCATGGGCACAGCCAGTGTTTGTCCATAGATAGGGAGGATCCATTCTCCTGGGTCCCTCACTGTCCACCTCATTGCTGATAGAATATTCCTCTCAAGTCTTATGCCAGAGCACTGACTGATGAAGTTTTATATGATCCAGTGCCCTGGGAGACTGGATGAGAGCCACAAGCAGTTCTAGAAGGGGAACTTAATCCCTGTGATAGTCCTCTTCTGCGTTTGGTTAGCCCACTGCACTGTGCTCCAATTGTGCGCACCTGGCTCACTGTTTGACCTGGCCACCATGCCAAGTACAAACTGTGCTTGGACTTGTCCTTCTTCCTGGAGCTGCCACCTGCCATGTCAGGGACAAGCCCCTGCCACCAGCCAACTTTCTTCTTGGTGTCCCTGCCATGTGACTCCTGGGACTTCCCAGAGCCTCTGCTGGCAAATGCAGCTGTGACTCTGCAGCGAGAGGAGGGAGTCCCAGGGCTGTGCTGCTTCTCTGTCCCAAGCTTGGCTCTCCCTTATTTCCAGTCCAACCAATTTGGTGGCTCTGGTATGAGGTTCTTCAAGGGTGGCCATTTCTTTCTTTCTTTCTTTTAAATTGTGATTTGGGTGAAGATTTACAGAGCAAATTCACTTTCCATACAGCAGTTCACATACACTTTGTCTCATGACATTGACCACAATTTACCACAATGCAACAGCTCCCTTCCCACTTCCTCCCCATAGTTACCTCTTCCCTGTGTCCATCCCTCCTCCATGTACTCCTGCCCCCTGAGCAGTTTCCCTGTGCATAAGCAGCCCTTATTTCTCCCATGATTGTTCTCTCCAAGGAGTGTATCTACCTGAGGTAAATGTTCAACTCATATGCCTGTCTTTTGTTTGGCTGGGAACCACAGGTGTGGGTTCAATTCCAGACCTGAAGAGCAGCTAGTAGCCATCGTCTCAGTGGTTCCACCAGGCTCTATCAGACCAGCAAACCTAGTCCCCCCCCTTTTTTTTCCCTCCAAATGATTTTGAGTTTTGTTCCACATTGTTCTCTCTATCAAGGATCTCCTACATAGATCCCCTTTCACGTGGATGACAGTGGTAGCTGGGCACCATCTAGTTCTTTTGGTCTCACAGTTGTATAGGCTGCAGATCGGATGGTGTACCAGTCACTAGGACTAATTGTTTCCATGAATCTTTTTTTTTTTTTTTTCATTCTTCTTTGCTCTGGATGAGGAAAGACCCATCGTTGCATCTAGATGGCAGCTTGCTAGCTTTTAAGATCCCAGTCGCTTCTCGGAGGGTGGTCATTTCTTGACTCATAACCATTGTGTTGTTTCCGAGGGAGTGAGGTGGCCCAGGGACCTCATTATCTTCTTTATTTTATCACCTTTCTTTTCTTGGTTTTCAGTTTCTGGCACATGAATGGATCCTGCTTCTAGGTTCCTGAGTTGTTTTCAGGTTTTCTAGGCTTGATTTATTCCTCTGATTATGCCAACAGGAACCTGAGAAGGAAGCATTCCTACCTGTTTACTGTTGCCATAGTACTTGTAAATTAAGTACCCCTTGAAGGTATTGACAGGACCTTTCTCCCTGCCACTGCTCATGCTGTGGGTCATGGGTGTGCCAGTCAGAGGAGAGGCACTACTTCATCCTGTCTTCTCCTTTCATGAATTAGTTGTATCTTCTGTTCTCTCCCAGTGTTTTCATCTCAGATCTCGAGTCTTCTGAGGAAGAGATTGGGGCCTTTGAACTGGATATTGAGTTGAATGGGGCCAATGTAGGCTCAGATTATATGCCTTTGTGTCAGCATTGGTCCTGGTGGCAGGCTAAACTAAATTCTGTTTCTGGAGATCAGGGAGACTTTGTAACAAAGAGAATCCTTTGCCACTGTATCCATCACTTGTTCTCAGTTTGGGAACTAAGTTTTTGGCAACTTCTCTGGGGGATTCTAGAACTCTAGTAGGAGCAATGATGTGACATTGTTTTGTTTTCAGGGAGTGAGCAGCAGGGTCAGCCTTATAGACTCGGTCTGCGAGCTTACTCACCCTCAGAAGGCATCAGCTGGGTTTATCATTCCAAACCCATCTCGTGTCTGGTGCTGGGCATGGTCATGTCCTTGAGGTTTGGTTGATGGATCGTCATTTCTACTAAAGTGCCTGAGACTCCAGAGACATCAAATGTGTTATGCAAATGACCTTCACTCCCAGGGATGACTTATCCCCATTGGACTTTGACTATTCATAAATGACAGTTGGAAATAAAACACTGACTGCTTCAGAAAATCCATTAAGGGAGATGACAGGGATTTTCCACTGAGAGTTAGGACAGAAAACCATCAGGAGTGCGTAGGAGGACCTATGATGAAGCCTCTAGGTGCATTTATTTCTATGCATTGGCCTCTTCAAAGACCTCAGGGGACACTTCTCCTTCAGCTGGCCTTGTCAGCAGAGTAGGTGGTGATGCCCTAGTGAGAAGAAAGAACAAGGGAAGGATAAGGTGGGGGGCATGAGAAGAGGGAGAATAAACTTGAGGAAAGACAACATGTTGAACTTCAGAGAGGCTGAGGTGAGGTGCCTCTGGACCAGGTAAAGATAAGCAATAGAAAGCAGTAGTGGGGAAAAGATGCCCTCAGTGGTGCCAAGGGTAGACATCAGGCTCCTCATAGCTTGGTGTCTTAGGAAACTCACTTAACCTTTTTGAACTTGTTACCTCACCTAGAATGTTCGAATGTTCATGGCTCCCTCACAGTGTTGTTGTGAATACACAGTGGTGGTGTGAGTACTCATTGGTCTGATAAGGTTGTCAAAAAGTCCTATCTTTCTTGAAGGGTGTTCCTTCTGGAGGGTTCTTGGTGACTACTGGGAGATATGCCCTCTTTTCTGGAAGGTCTGTGCCTTGGTGAGCAGGATCTTGACTAGATGGGTAACAGGTAGGTAGGACCTTGTTGTCACTGAGGTGTGGTAGGAATGGGCCTGGAGTCCAGGGTGGCACTGAGGACTGCTTGAGACATATGGTTAGCTGGATTTAGCTACACTGAGGATGATAAAGAGCTCTAGGTTCTGAGGAGTGAGACTAGGGAAGGAGAAGTGGGGGAGAGAGTCCTTAAGGCAGTTTTTGTTGAAGACTAAGTGTCGTCCATAGGTCCCTGGGTGACACAAGCAGTTTGTGCTCAACTACTAACCTAAAAGGTGGTCAGTTCAAGCCCACCCAGTGGTGCTGTGGAAGGAAGTACTGGCGGGCTGCTTCCATAAAGAGTACAGCCAGGAAAAGCCTATGGAGCAGCTCTACTCTGAAACATATGGGATGGCCAAAGTTGGAGTTGACTGGATGGCAGTGAGGTGGTATTTTTTGTTTAAGGGCCCTCCCAGACCTTCCACACCCAGGTGAACCTCTACCTCCTCCTGAGCTTGGGGCCTCTGAGTCTCCAGGGAGAGGCTCTGTGTCTTTATCACACTAGTGCTCACTGAGCATCTTTGGCAGATGGCCTGAGCCAGCCTTGGTGCCAGAGAGCTTCCCAGGCAGGAAGACTTCCAGAGCCTGGCAGCCTTCTGTGAGGAGCACAAGGAGCAAGGTAGAGGCTCTCAGTGGTTTCTCCTCAGGGGAAAAGAGAGGTCTGTCTCTGGTCTGAAGTATCTTTTGCTACCCTGTGCTCAGCATGGGACTGGTTTCCCCTCCTTTGCCCTCCCCTTGGCTGAGACCAGAGCACCAACACCAGTGCAGCAAGTGGGCAGGTCAGACCATGCTGTGCCCATTTCTGTATGAACCAGCCTCCTTGATTTTGACTTCCAGAGCAGTGGACTGCTTGCAGATTTCTCAGGAAATACCCCAGGGAGCAGACACATGGATGGTTTTCTTTCTCTCCCTTTCACAGATGAGATAATGGGCTGAGGAAGTGCAGTGCACTTCTTGGCTAGTATTCTTGTTGAGGCAGATCCCCAAGGGTGCAGAGAGTCAAAAGGAGCAGGCCCTTTTTGTTGTCTAGGCACTAGGAAGCCATTGAGGGTTGTAGAGCAGGACAGTGGTATCATGGAGGTGGGCCTTGATAGTAAGATTCCAGGTTTGGCAGCATAATGCTGGACAGAAGTAAGGGTATCCAGCAAAGAGTCCATTATAGAAATATACAAAAAGGAGGCCAAAAGGTGCAGGTTTGGGTAGTGGTAGAAACTGGAACCAGGAAGTTCTTCCAGATGGTGCCTTAATACATTAGTAATGTTAAGATCCTAACTTAAGTTTTTTAAAATTTTTTTCCTTTGTGGAGCCTAAGCTTCTCAGATTCCAATTTTCTACTCCTTGCACTTAAGTCAAAGGATTGCGTGTATGACCCCTGCCCCAAGGGTTCACTGATAACAGGCTCTCCCTGGCAGAAGCTGGTTTCTGAGCCACAGAGAGTCCAAGTGTCTCCATGGCAGAGGCTGTCAGCTCATGGGCTGCCCCTGGGCAGTACATCCCTGTTCTTCCATGTTCTTGCTGAAAGCCTAGTGGGGCCTGCTGGGGAATGCTGTGTGCTAACCCAGCCAGGCTGCTGGGCCTGCCTCCTCTTACACAGACTTCCTTAGGAATTTCCTATGCACTTCTCCTGCTCATGCATTAAAAGCTGAGGAGGAGCTGGGTGATAAAGACTGGGGCCCTGTTCTTAGGGAGCCAGTGGTCTAGTTGGGGACACACCCAGACTGAACAGGGGCCCCCTTTCAAGCTCAGGTACAACTTGGTAAGTTTCTTTGGCAATCAAAGAAAGTCCTCTTCCACAATTATCCCATTCTGCTAAGTGACACAGTCGGTTGCATGTTTCTTCCCCCAGCTCTGTGTTGACATTGTCCTCATTAGAATGTTTGAACCTTTCCCTTTTATATTATCTGTGAGCCCCCAGAGGACAAGGGCCTTCTCTGTCTTGCTCAGCCTTACACAGAGGAAGCTTCCAAATGGTGCACATGGTTAATGTGTTTGCTTCTAATTGAAAGATTAGATTGTTCAAGTCCACCCAGAGGTACTTCAGAAGAAAGGCCTGGCAATCTACTTCTGAAAAACCAGCCACTAAAAAGTCTGTGGAGCACAGTTCTGCTGACATACATGGAGTTTCCATGAGGTGGAATTGACTGAATGGCAGCTGGTTTGGTGTTTTTGGTTTCAAATGTCTCATAGATGCTCATCTTGTGTCCTCAGCTAAGACCAGAAGTGTTTGGGGATAAGGATAAACTTTCGCCTGTGGCCCCTGGACTCCCATCTCTAGATTGGGCATGTACCTTCTCCAGCTGCACCTTGCTGACTGGTATGGTGTTAAATGTGTGGCCTTTTGCAGGCAACTCTGGGCTTTTTACAGATATGTCCGGTGCCTAAAATTAAGCCACACACATGATTTGCTCAAACACACTTGCTCAGTCATGCTTGCATTCTCTCTGCCTTCCTGCCTCCAACTCACGCTCGACACCTTAGAATTCTGGACTTCTCCAGCACATGGTGATGGCTGCCCTGGCTGCTGAGGACAAAATTCCTGACCTTTGGGCTTCGGGTCCCCGTGGACAGCTTGTTGCCATCCAGACACCAGGCCCTGGGCCTTGGTGAGGCCTCTCCAAGTGTACTGCCTGCCTTTCCTCTACTTTCTAAGCACAATGCCTGGGCCTGCCTTGATGTAGGGTAGAGAAGAGGATGCTAACCCAGCGATGCCCTGAGAAGGGGCGAGGGCTCTGGATCTGCGGCTCGGAGCCTGCATTTAGAAAGTCTGGCCAGAGACCTAGAGTTGTCGCTGAGTCTGTTTGAAGAACTCAGCTCAGTGTCAGGAACTGTGGGGGATGTGAAAATATAACTGTTCCTCCCAGAGAGACAAGACAAGCAGCAGAGGATTCTGGTTCAAAATTGCTATGTACTAACTTTGACCTTGGGTAAATTCTTTCATTACTCTGAGTTTTATTTCCTTCAAATAAGGCAACACAGTTAGAGTGCTTAGTATCGTGCCCAGAACATTGTAAAAAAAACAAAACAAAACAAAAACCTGTTCCTTGAAAGTCGGTCCATCTCCTGGCGACCTCATGTGGAACAGAGGAGCCTATAGGGTTTACTTGGCTGTAGGCTTTATGGAAGCAGATTGCCAGGCTTTTCTTTTGTGGTGTCACTGAGTAGGTTTGAAGCACCCGCCTTTACGTTAATTGTTGCTAAAAAAAGAAAACAACTCACTGGCATCGAGTTGATTCAACTCACAGCGACCCCTCCTTGGGTTTCTGAGGCAATATCTCTATGGAAGATGTTGTTAGGTGCCATCAAGTCAGTTTTGACTCATAGTGACTCTGTGTACAATAGAATGAAACACTGCCTGGTCCTGTGCCATTATTAGAATCACGGCCATATTTGAGTCCTTTGAAAGCCACTGTGTCAATCCATTTTGTTGAAGGTCTTCCCTTTTTTCACTGACCCTGTATTTTACCTAGCATGATACCCTTCTCTAGGGACTGGTCCCCTCTGACAACATGACCAAAGTATGAGAAATGAAGTCTGGCCATTCTCACTTCAGAGGAGCATTCCATCTATACTTCCTCCAATACAGATTTGTTTATTTTTCTAGCAGCCCGTGGTACACTGAAAATTCTTCACCAACACCATAATTGAAATGGATCATTTCATTTGTAGTTTTCCTTATTCATTGTCCAGTTCTCACATGGATATGAGGCTATTGAAAAGACCATGGCTTGGGTCAGGGTTACCTTAGTCTTCAAAGTGACATCTTTGTTCCTTAACACTTTAAAGAGGTCTTTTGCAGCAGATTTTCCCAGTGCAATACAATGTCTGCTTTCTTAACTACTGCTTCCATGGTGATTGATTGTGGATCCAAGTAAAATGAAATCCTTGACAACTTCATTATTTTCTCCACTGATCATGATGGTGCTTATTGGTCCAGTTGTGAGGATTTTTGTTTTCTTTATGTTGAGGTGGAATCCATACTGAAACTTGACTACCAACTTGAGTACACTATGAATTAGGTTAGTAGTTGAGTGCAAGCCCATTGTACCACTCAGTGACCTCAATATATTGTAGTCCAAATAAATGTTAGCTTAAAACTGCCCCTTCCATCTACACTGTAACAATAAGAGCTGACCATTAGGTGTCAGGAAACTTTAAAGGGCTTTTGGAATATTGGCTTATTTAATCATCACAGGAACCCTAAAGAAAGAGCTGAGTCATGGACAGGTTAATAAAGACCTTGCCTGATCAGGACCATGGTCCCAGGGGACATCAAGCTCAATTGGCATTACATACGACCCAAAAACATTGTTCCATATCCTACTTTGGCGAGTAGTGACTGGAATCTTAAAAGCTTGTAAGCAGCCTTCTAGATGCAATGATGGGTCTCTCCTCGTCCACAGCAAAGAAGAATTACAGAAGCAACAGAAGACAGACTTGGAGTAATCCCTCAGAGACAGCCAGATACCTTGGGGGAGAGAACCACTGGATCTGCCGACTCGGGACCATAGTATTGGGGGACACTAGGCTCAATTGGCACAACATAATACATAAAAATCTTGTTCCACAACCTACTTTGGTAAGCTTAAAAGCTTTCCAGCAGCCATCTAAGATGCTGCTAATTGTCTCTTCTCATCTGAAGTGAAGAAGAGTGAAGAAAACCAAGTGCATTTGGAAACAATCAGCCCTAGGATAGGATGGACCTCGAGACCAGAAGAACCAGATGGTGCCTGGCTACCAATGCCAACCACTCAGGGAAGAGATCAAAACTGGAAATCCTGGATAGAGTGGGAGGAAAAATCTGGAACAAAATTCAAAAACACAGTAATGATCAGAATTACTGGTCAGGTGGAGTCTGGTGGGACCTCCAAGACTATGGCCCTGGGATACACTTCGGGCCTTGGATAAAACTCACTCCCAAGGGCTGGCTGTTAACCCAACAGTCGTAAGACTTACATGCAGAACGCCCAACCCAGGGCGATGCACCCAACTACTCTATGGAGATATACCCCTTGTAGCAATTGGCCATG
>NW_006921639.1:13194113-13202272 GCF_000298275.1 Orycteropus afer afer
AATTGCAGTCAGTGTAATGGGACAAGATGTGTATGAACTGCTGTATGGAAAATGAATTTGTTCTGTAAACTTTCACCCAAATCACACACACACACACACACACACACACACACAAAAGGACCTTGCCCCAAGGGTCTGAGATATGGACCTGTTCTTTGACCCAGGCATTCCAGTTCTAAGTCTGTGCTTTTACCCACTGTGCTAGAAGGCCTTGCCTGGAGGCCTATTTATGAGGCCTTGAGCAGCTTCCCTACACCTCAGTTTTTTCACCTTTAAAACTGGGATGATGAGGATCCCAACTAGGACCGTTAGGAGAATTCATTGAGCTTTGTGAAGGGCTTAGCACAGTGCTTAGTGTGTTGTAGACCCTCAGTAAGTCATAGCAGTTCCTTTGTTGAAAGGAATACATGTGCACCAAAACCAAATCAGTTCTCGTCCAGGTGGTTCTGACTCCTGGCGACCCCATGTGTTAGAGTAGAACTGTGCTCCATAGGATTTTCACGACCGTGTCTTTTTGGAAGCAGATCACCAGACCTTTCTGTGGTGGGTTGGAACTATTGACCTTTTGGTTAGTAATCCAACCCACTGCCATCAAGTCAATTCTGACTCATAATGACCTTGTAGGACAGAGTAGAATGTCCCCATATGATTTCCAAGGCTGTAAATCTTTACAGAAGCAGACTGCCTCATCTTTCTCCCATGGAGCAGCTGGTGAATTTGAACTGATGACCTTTTGGTTAGTCCAGTGCTTTAACTGCATTGCCACCAGAGTTCCCTTTTGGATAGTAGTTGAGTGTGCAAACTCTTTGTGCCACCCAAGGACCTCACAGGGTGCACAGGTGACCCAACATAGAAGCTCCTAGCTGCAGAATGCTGATGATATGCTGTTGGAGGTGTTCAGATTTTTGGGGCTCAGTATGGGTTGATGACAAGAGATGGGGAGAGGGTGCTTTTAGAAAGGGGTGGGAAATCACAGACTGATGGGGCCAGTGTTTCTACTGCAATGCTGGGTTTGGGAAGTTAGGTTGGGGACAGGTGAAAAAGGGAGAGTCATGGGGAGGCATTGAAGGTTATGCTCATGGATGTCATGTAAGAGAGTCCTCTGGCCCATTAGCAGCTGAGCTGTCACGGACAGGAGGTGCCTCTCATTCGTTCAAATCCTGCCTCTTTCCCTGGTGGTCAGAGCAGTTATAAACAGGGAGACTAGCATTGCGCATAAGACATTGGCCCATTCCCTCTGTTGGAATCTGGCTCAGAATACCCCAGGGGCTGGCCCCTAGGCCCAGGGCTACAGGTTTAGTGCCTTTCAGCTGCTGTTTGTGTCACAAATGCCTGTCACAGAAGAGGCATTAAAAATAACCCAATGGCTAATAGCAGTTCTCAAAATAACTGTTTGCACAGTGCTTTGCTGGGGCGAATGGCTACTAAAATTAGACTCCCTTCTGTATA
Organism: Orycteropus afer afer; assembly: GCF_000298275.1. Taxonomy (NCBI): domain Eukaryota; kingdom Metazoa; phylum Chordata; class Mammalia; order Tubulidentata; family Orycteropodidae; genus Orycteropus; species Orycteropus afer. The sequence continues at coordinate 13,195,563 of NW_006921639.1, forward strand.
TGTGTGTGTGTGGCATTTTTTTCTTCCAGGGTGAGGTCCATAGTTTAAACCCGTTGTTCTTTAGTCCCTCCTGCTGTTTTTGGGTGTTCCAGAGCCATCTTCACCCGTTTGGCCATAAGATGACCTTTTCCATCTCCCAGTCAGTCCTCTACACATTGGAGCCTCTGCCCTACATTGCCCAATTGTCCTGCCCTGAGGAGCAGAATTTTGAAGAATCCTGGGGATAGGAATGGCCTCATTGTAGCAGTGGCCTCGTTCCTCAGTGTGCCAGGTAATAATAGCACACTGTGGGGGAGTCTAACTCAGCTCGCTGCCCAACGGGGAAAACTGGGCCATGGAGCAGTGCACAAACCCACTCAAGGTGACCTAGTAACTGAGGGCATGAGCACTCGATTTTCCAGGCCCTCGTTCCAGGCTGAGGCTTTAGAGTCCTTCACTGGTCTCACGGGGCGATCCTCTGGGCCACTGAACAGTCAGATCCCTCAATTCCAATCTACTCTCAATTCACTGATAATATAGAAAGGAAAGTGAGTGTCCAAAGAGCAAATTAATAAAGTGAATCAGTATTGTGGGGAATTTTGGATGCAAGGCAAACAGAATCTGAGGGTGAAAGGCAGGCTATGTCTTGGATAATGACTTGCTTTCAAAGAGGTGGGACTCAGTATTCTTGTCTTTAAAATGGGGGAACATTCAGTTATTCATTTAGTAAGTGTTTACTGGGTATCAGCAGCGGGCCTGGGCCTGTGGTAGGATCTGGAGTTATAATGGGTGGTTCAAGGTGAAAGAAAGATGAAGAAAGAATTACAAGTCCCATAGGGCCTGGGGTTCTGTGTGGGGTTCAAGGTGAAAAATGTACTCTCAACACTCTGGCTGGATGGCTGCCCTTGCTGGCCTTGTATGGTCTCCAGATATTTGGGTTCTGGAGATGAAAGTCTATGTTTCACCAGTGATGGAGATGCAAATAGAAGTGAATTCCTCCCTTCCACATGAGCTTTGTTTAGATAGGATGTTTCTATAGCAGAAAGAGCTCAGGCTCTGGGGTCAAGCAGATTCTGTGACCTTAGGCAAATTGCTTAGCCTCTCTGAACTTGTATCTCCAACTGCTAAATGTGAATAAATCATTGCAGTGACCAGTGTTCTAGGGATGTTGTGAAGGTTAAATGATACAGCAGATCCAAATTACTCAGTGTGGTCCTGGAGTGTAGCTGGTCCTGCACACATTTCAGCTAAGCATAGTAATCATATGAAGGCATCTGTGAGTTAGTGGTAGAATTCTCATCGTCTGTGCCAGAGACCTTGGTTCAGTTCCCGGTCAGTGCACCTCATACTCAGCCACCACCCCCATCTGTCATTGGAGGCTTTCTTGTTGCTATCATGAGGTTTCAGTGTAACTTCCAGACTAAGAAAGGCCTAGTAACCTACTTCTGAAAATCAACTAATGAAAATCCTGTGGATCACAAAGGCCTCACCCACATCCAGTCATAGGAATGGTATAGGACTAGGCAGCATTTCATTCCATTGTGCATGGGGTTGCCATGCGTCAGAGGTTGACTTGATGGCATCTAACAACAACAGTAGTAATACTAATATTACACTAACAACTATTTTGTTTGCCCAAGGAGTTCCAGCAAGTTGTGACCTTCAATCAGGATGATGATAATTTCATGTATTGTTTGTTGCTCTCTAAATGACCATCAAGGTACTGGAGTCACTTACAGGGAACTGTTGGGCCAATTTCTGAATGCTGGGGTGGGAATGTATGGGAGATGAGCAATGAAAGGCAGATACACCCCTCTTTATCTGCCAAAGGTATATTTTTATACGTTTATGTAAAATCAAGTCTTGGTAGGTGACATTCCACATTCTATGTTAGATCCCTTATGGGATCTGGATATTTAAGAGGAGTCTTTCCCACAAACCCATGTGTAAAGCCAAAAGTTGTTGACTCTTAAAGTTGGCAGATACCTTAGACATTGGTCTATATGGTCGTCTAACCTAGTAGTTCCCAGCCAGGGGTGGTTTTGCCCCCAAATTGGACATTTGGCCTAATTGAGGTAGGAAGTACTGGCATCTAGAATGGGATGCTGCAAAACACCCTACAATGCACAGGATAGCCCACATAACAGGTAATTATCTGGCCCAAGATGTCACTAATGGCAAGGTTGAGAAATCCTGCTCTGACCTGAAGATGAGAGATCTGACACATTGGAGGGAGTGTCTTGTCCAACCAAGGTCATGTAGCACATTTGAACTGGGGCTGGGACTCAAAACTGAGCCAGTTGACTATGAGTCCAGATCTTTTTCTGATGTACCTTGGTGCCTTCATCTCGTTGGGAAACTTTCATAATCTTAATGAGGTCTTATTCTGCATTTTATCATTTTCAAGATATTTTCCCTGCATCTGAAGTTCTCTTTGGGAAACTCATATTTCCCTATTCTTGGCTTGCTGGAAGAATAGGGTTTCTAGATTCAGCACATAAATATACAGGATGCTCTGTTAACTTTGAATTTCAGATAAAGAAGAAACACTTTTTTATTATATCATATGATTGAGCCCTGGTGGTACAAATGGTTAGGTGCTGACTGAAATGTTGATGGTTCAAACCCACCCAGCAGCTCTGTGGAAGAGACCTGCTGATCTGCTTCTGTAAAGATTACAGCCAAGAAAACCTATGTGGACAGTTCTGCTCTGTCACATGGTCACTATGAATTGAAATAGACTCAATGGAACTTAACATCAACAATGTCCTATACAATATTTGGGGTATGTTGTTGTTAGATGCTGTCAAATAGGTTGCAACCCATCGTGACCCTGTGGACAACAGAAAAAACACTGCCTGGTCCTGTGCCATCCTCACAATTTTTGCTATGTTTGAGTCCATCGTTTTAGCCACCTGTGAATCCATCTTGTCAAGGGTCTTTTCTCACTGACCCTCTACTGTACCAAGCATGATGTCCTTTTCCAGGGACTGGTTCCTCCTGATCCCATGTCCAAAGTATGTGAGATGAAGTCTGGTCATCCTCACCTCTAAGGAGCATTCTGGTTGTACTTCTTCCAGATACGGTCATTGATATCCAGTCCAGGGTACATTCAGTATTTTGTGCCAATACCTTAATTCAAATTCTGATATCAGTTCTTTGAGCTTCTTTATTTATTATCCACCTTTCACATATATATATGAGGTAATTAAAAATACCATGGCTTGGATCAGGTATACCTTAGACCCCAAAGTGACATCTTTGCTTTTTAACACTTGAAAGAGGTCTTTTGTAGTAGATTTGCCCAATGCAATACATCATGATCTATTGACTACAGCTTCCATGGGCATTGATTGTGGATCCAAGTAAAATGAAATCCTGGATATCAATCTGTTCTCCATATGTAATGATTTTGTTTGATTGGTCCCTTTGTGAGAGTTTTTGTGTTCCTTATGTTGAAGTATTATCCATAAAGTAGGCTGTAGTCTTTGATCTCCATCTGTAAGTACTTCAAGTCCTTTTCACTTTCACCAAGCAAAGTTATATAATCTATCACAGGTTGTCAGTAAGTTTTCCTCCAATCCTGATGCCATGTTCTTTTTTATATAGTCTAGCTTCTTGGACTATTTGCTCAGCACACAGATGGAATAAGTACGGTGAACGGTTACAATCCTGACACATACTGTTCTGTTGGAATGACTGTCTATTGGTCTATGTACAAGTTCTACGTGAGTGCAAAGAAGTGTTCTGGAGTTTCCTTTCTTTACAATGTTACCCACAATTTGTTATGATCCATACAGTCGAATGCCTTTGCATACTCAATAAAACACAGGTAAACAATCCTCTTTCTGGTATTCACTGCTTTCAGCTAAGATCCATCTGATATTAGTACCAATATCCTTTGTGCCACGTCCTCTTCTGACCAGCTTGAATTTCTGCAAATTTCTTGTCAGTGTACTGCTACAACTGTTTTTGAGGTATCTTCAGCACAGTTTTACTTGCAAGTGGTATTAGTGATATTGTTCAATAATTTCCACATTCTGTTGGAATGGACACAAATATGAATCTCTTCTAGTTGGTTGGCCAGATAGCTGTCCCCCAAATTTCTTGGCATAGATGAGTGCTTCCAACACTGCATCCTTTTGTTGAAATATCTCAATTGGTATTCTGTGAATTCTTAGAACTTTATTTATTTATTTATTTTAACCAATGCCTTGAGTGCAGCTTGGACTTCTTTCTTCAGTACCATCAGTTCTTGATCATATGCTATCTCCTGAAATGGTTGTGTGTTGATCTTTTTTTTTTGTATAGGGACTGTATTTCTTCCATCTTCTGTTGACGTTCCCACGTCAATCAGTATTTTGTCCATAGAATCCTTCAATATCGCAATTCAAGGCTTTAATTTTTTCTTCCGTTATTTTCGTTAAAGAAATGCTGAACGTGTTTTGTTTTCTAACTCCAAGTGTTTGCACATTTCATTATAATACCTTACTTCGTCTTCTCGAGTCACCCTTTGATCTCATGTGCTTGATTGTTCTGAGTGCATACCCTCCTGATACTACTGTTCACCTTTTAGGTATGTCTATCATTTTGCTGAAAGTTGAATTGTGGAGGTTAAGTTCAGTCTTAGGGGTTCCAATAGTCTTCATCAGACCAGTAAGCCTTGTCTTTTTTTTTTTTTTTTTTTTAAATTTTTTATTTTGTTCCACATTTTTCCTCGCTCTATCTGGGACCTCCTATTATCTCTTTTAGAGTGGTCAGCAGTGGTAGCTGGGCACCATCTAGTTCTTCTGGTCTCAGGGTCATGGAGGCTGGGCTTCATGTGGACATTAGTCCTTTGGGAATGGTTTGCTTTATTTTTTATCTTCCTCACTCTTCTTTGCTCTGGATGGGGAGAGACCAGTAGTTGTACCTTATATAGCTGTTTTATAGGCTTTTAAGACCCTAGTCACTATCCACCAAACTAGGATGTAGAAAATTGTCTTTGTGGACTGTGTTATGCCAGTTGACCCTGAGACTATGGTCCTGAGCCTCCATACACAGTGACTCATTCCCTCCAAGTGTTTGGTTATGACTAAGACATTTTTATAACTTTGTCTCCTGTATGCTCTGCTACATTCATTTGAGCCACCCTTTGAAATCTTATGTTTAGCTCTTTTACATCATCATTTCCTCCGTTTGCTTTAGCTACTCTCTATTCAAGAGCAAGTTTCAGAATCTCTTGTGACTTCTTTCTTATTTGTTTTTAATTGTGTTTTGGGTGAAACTTTACAGAACAAATTTGTTTTCCATTCAACAATTTATACTCGTTTATTTTTTGTAATATTAATTGCAGTCCCCTCAACGTAACAACACTTTTCCAGTTTCCTCACTGGATTCCCTGTTGGCATTCATCCTTCTTTCCCGCCTTCTGAGCTTTGTTTTGAGGCAAATGCTGCCCTTTTGGTGTTGTGTGGTTGATTATTCTGATGAGTATGTTCCTCATGAGGGTTATTTTCACTTTATAGGCCTGTCTGTTTGACTGCAAGGTAATTCCTGGGGGTGGGTTCAGTTTCAGGTTTGAAGGGTGTCTAAGGACCATAGTCTCAGGTGTCCCACTAGTCTCTATCAGACCAGTAAGTCTGGTCTTTTTTATGATCTAGAATTTTGTTCTACATTTTTCTTCCATTCTGTTCCAATATCCATTTCGGTCTTTTCTTTCTCTTTAATGACTTTTTGTTTTGTTCATGTATAAAGCCCTTGATGTCATTCCACAACTCATCTGGTCTTCAGTCACTAATGTTAGTGTGTCAAATCTGTTCTTGAGATGATCTCTAAATTCAGATGGGGTACATACAAGGTCTTACTTTGGCTCTCATGAACTTGTTTCAATTTTCTGCGGCTTCAACTTGAGCTTGCATGTGAGCGATTGATGGTCTGTTTTGCAGTTGGGCCCTGGCCTTGTTCTGACTGATGATACTGAGCTGCTCCATTGCCTCTTTTCACAGATGTAGTCAATTTGATTGCTGTGTATTCCACATAGTGAGGTCTGTGTGTGTAGTCACCATTTACGTTGTTGAAAATATATTTGCAATGATTAAGTTTTTGGTCTCGCAAAATTCTATCATGCAATCTCTGGCATTGTTTCTATTACCAAGGCTATATTTTCCAACTACTGATCCTTCTTGTTTCCAACTTTCACATTCCAATCACCAGTAATTATCAATGCATCTTGATTACATGTTTGATCAATTTCAGACTCAGAAGCTGGTAAAAATATTCAATTTCTTCATATATAACTTCAGTGGTTGGTGTGTAAATTTGAATAATAGCTGTATTAACTGGTGTTCCTTGTAGGCGTATGGATATTATCAGTGATTGTACCTCAGGAGAGTTTTTGAAATGTTCTTTTTGAAGGTGAATGTGGTACCATTCCTCTTCAACTTGTCATGGCAGGCATAGTAGACCATATGATTGTCTGATTGAAAATGGCCAATACCAGTTCATTTAAGCTCACTAATGTCTAGAATATTGATTTTTATTCATTCTGTTTCATTTTTGACAACTTCCAATTTTCCTAGATTCTTATTTCATACATTCCATGTTCTAAGTATTAATGGACATTTACAGCTGTTTCTTCTCATCTCATTTTCTCATTTTGAGTTGTGCCACATCAGCAAATGAAGGTCTGAAAGTTTTGCTTCATCTTCGTCATTAAGGCCAAATCTCCTTTCAGGAGGTACCTTTTCCCT
>NW_006921639.1:13202747-13204268 GCF_000298275.1 Orycteropus afer afer
CCTTCTGCCTGGAGGGGAGAAAGATGGGAAGGAGTGGGTGGTCCCTGCAAGTTGAGCAGGCATCCCAGCTCCTGGTTGGAGGTAGCTGGGAGGGGCTGGCTGTCCACACTGGGCTAAAGAGAAATGACCTGTAAGCTGAGAGGGTGGCCAAGCTGTCCCTTTTTGTAAGTGGAAAATAGTTCAAGTGAAGTGTCAGCAAATGGGCTGTGTCCCTACAACACCAGGCCTGGGGGAAGCAGTGGCAACTTTGCTCCTGAACCGGGAGCAGTGTCCTCTCCACTCCTGCTGCTTCTGGGGGACATAGACACTTGGATTCAAGGAACATGAGGGCTGCTGCACCTTCCGGGACCAAGGTGCTGTCCCTGGTTTGGTTCATGGGTACTAGATCTGCTCAAGAGTCTTGGACTGAAGCTGGGCAGTGGTAGGTGGCCAAGGCAGCTTCAGCCAGCTCATCTGACATTAGCCTCTTTGCTCAGAAGAGGCTTTGAAACTTAGCCTATCAACAGCCCCAGGTGGTGGTGATGCTGGCCTGGCCCCTCAGTGCCTCTGTCCTACCTCCTGCTAGGGCCCTGCTTCTCCTCTTGCCCCTATTATCCATCTCTGCACAAGAGCCACAGGCATCTTGTAAAAAATGTATGGAGTTGGATCCCATGAACTTGCTAATATTTGACCCTTTTTATCTAAATAGTATCAGTTTCATATAGTTTCACCTAATATATAGGATTAAATTCCCTCCACTGCCCTCCCTCCCATTAAATATTTCTGTTGCTTGCCATCGGACTTAGAATTCAGTACAAGGTATACATGACCTGGCCCCCTGCCTGCTTCTCCAACCCCGTCTGATACTTCACTTCTGCTCCCTGTGTTCCATCCGCCTCCTTTCTTTCTATTCCTCCACCAGCCTGGTTCCTGGCACAGAGCCTCTGCATACACACCTTCCTTGTCTGGAAGTGTGTGTGCATACACACTACACATGTTCACACATGTACACACCATGCACACAACATATGTGTGTGCATGCATAACACTGCACACTGTATGTACACACACCCATAAACCTTGATTTATTGTCACTTCCTTAGGACAGTCCCCTCAGTCATCCTAGCCAAGTCACTGCTCCCTGCTTCTTGCCTTCCTAGCACTTGCCACTGTTTGTAATTACATAATTTTTTGTGGTTTTGCTTTTTCATTGATTCTTTGCACAAGAGTGAGTCTCATGAGGGCACTGACCCCATGTGACTGGCTCTGCATTGTGTTCCCAATGGTTACCAATGCCGTGTAGGTGCTGGTAAAATGGGGAGGGAGTAGTAGCATCAGAACCTAACTTTAGGATGGTGATGGTGGTGGTGGTGGTAATGTCAAGATCAGCTCAAGGCTAATCTTTAAGAGGTGAAGGTCCTCCACCTTCCAATCTTTTTTTTTTTTTTTTCAAATCAATTCTGAAACCAGTTGTCCCTCCCACAGCATTCTACTTCTTTGCTGGGTACCATAGCCATTGCAATGGCCACATAGAACTCACAG
>NW_006921639.1:13204998-13255051 GCF_000298275.1 Orycteropus afer afer
CTGCAGCCCTGCAGACTAAGAGTATTGAACCATAAATTGTTTACAGCTTACCCAGGAGATGTCAATCAGCAAAAGTAATAAACCTTCTGTGGTATAAAACTAGGGCAAAGGTAACTCCTCAGGGCTTTAGGGGGAAAAAAAATCTCCCATGCTGTTTTTCCAAAGAACCAAGGCAAAAGGCCACATCAACTCAATTAAAAAAAAAAAAAAACTCAGGTCACCACAGTGCTTCATCAATGTACGTGAGTGAAGACCTGAAGACACTATAGAGCACAAGTGTCTGATGGGAATTACTTAAGTTATTGGTTCTTAAACTTCAGTGAGCAGCAGAATCACCTGGGAATCTTGCTAAAACATAGAGTACCAGCCCCAACCACAGGATTCCTGATTCGGTAGGTTTAGGTAGGAAGGAAGATGGGGCAATCTACTTCCGTAGTGATACTGCCTCGGAAACCCAAGGAGGGGTCGCTATGAGTTGGATCCAACTCAGTGGCACATAACAACAACAAGGGTAGGGACTAGGAGCTCTGATGGTGTAGTGCTTAAGGCATTTGATTGCTAACCAGAAGGCTGGGGGTTCAAATACAACAGCCGCTCCTTGGAAGGAAGATTGGGCAATCTACTTCTGTAGAGATACTGCCTTGGAAACCCAAAGAGGGGTCGCTATGAGTCAAATTGGCTCGACTTGATGGCAGTGAGTTTGGTTTTTGGTTTGAGGGTAGGAACTGAGAGTTTGCAAAGTTCCCAGGTGCTGGTGCTGGTTGAGATCATACTTTAGGAACCACCAGCTTAAGTTACTGCCCTTCTCAAAACCTTTTGCATTTCAGTTTAGCTTTTATTAAAATATTTGTTAATGAACTAATTAAACAAATCTTTATTGAATTCAACCTACTATATTCTATGCACTGCCTTTAGGGATAAAAGGATAAAATTGACCTCAAGGAGCTCACACTTCAGTGAGGAAACGGCACATTTAGAACAATCACTATCGACCAATTACTACCCCTAATGATACTGCCTCAGAAACCCAAGGAGGGGTTGCTGTGAGTCAGATCCGACTTGATGGCAGTGAGTTTGGTTTAAGGAGCTCTGGTGGCGTAGTGCATAAGACATTTGGCTGCTAACCAGAACATCAGTGGTTCAAACCCAAAAGCCCCTCTGTGGAAGGAAGATAGGGCAATCTACTTCCGTAAAGATTTACAGCCTCGGAAACCCAGTGGAGGTCACTGTGAATCGAAATCAACTCAATAGCAGTGAGTTTGGTTTGGTAATTGCTTTACTTGTGTCGAAGTTGCAATGGGAGTATGGGAGAAGGAGCAATTGGGTGGGGCGCCCTTGAAGATGAGCGTGAGTGGCTCTTTCTCTTTATTGTACTTCTATGTGTGGCTTATTCCCCAGTTAATCTGTGAGATCCTTAAGGGCAGAGGCTGGGTGAGCTGAATCTGTCCTAGTTCTGGGGACAAAGGTGCTTTGGTGGTGCAATGATTAAGGCATTTGGCTCCTAACCAGAAGGTCATTGGTTCAAACCCACCAACTGTTCCATGGACGAAGGATGAGGCAGTGTGCTTCTAAAAAGATATATAGCTTTAGAGATCCAGTGGGGGTCACTATGAGTCAGAATCAGTTTGATGGCAGTGACTTTAGTTTTGGTTTCGAGTTCTAGGGACATCATTGTTGCTCTTGTTGTTAGTTGCTGTTGAGTTGGCTCCAACTGATGGTGACTTTATATATAATGGAACAAAATATTGCCTCAAAAACGTATTGCCCAAAGAGAAGATACAACATGAAAGGAATGAGTACCTAATGGTGGAATTTCAGGCCCAGGTATGTGTGGGGGTGGGCTTAGAGATTTGACCTGTATTATGTCTGCCTGTTGGTATAGTGGTTAAGGCATTTGGTTGCTAACCAAAAGGTTGGTGGTTTGAACCGACCGTCTACCTTACAAGAGAAGGATGAGGCAGTCTGCTTTTGTAAAAATTTACAGCCTTGGAAACCCAATGGGGGTTGCTGTGTGTCAGAATCAACTTGATGGCAGTGAGTTTTTTGTTTCTGTCGTTGTTTATGTCTGCCTGGTTCTTGGGCTGGCCTGGATAGGGAGAAGTTAAACAAGAAGCCCGTTCCCTGGTCCCCTGCATCAACTTGCTGCCAGCGTTTCTGGGGAGAACTGCTGCTAGTTTACCTGCAGTGATTCCCCAAGCCTGCCATGCTCTGAAAGCTCATTGCCAGAAGCTCTGAAGTGGTCCTGAGCGGCTGCTTAGTGAGGACTTGTCATGCCCGAGGAGACACCCCTTTGCAGCAGTGGGAGGAGGGCCAGGCACCGTGTTTTCTTCAGAACTTAAGGGGCTAGAGTGGGAGGGTGCCACTTCTGTGACTCCTGGGAGCTACATGCTCCAACTGGAAATCTAGAAAGGAAAAACACACTCTTTGTGGGCTCTTTGTTCAGAATGGGCAGGAGAACCCTTCTGGCTTTGCCTGGGGCTAGGGCTGGCTTCCCTGTGCCTTTTCCACCACACATCCCCATTCTCCTTTTGGCTTCAAGAATGGCAGACATGGGAGCAAAGTTAAGCCTGCTATACCTATTATTAATAACAAAAGCATTCATAATAGCTCATGCTAGTGGAGAGTTTACCGTGGGTAGATCGCAGTTCTTGAAAATCACTTTAGATTCATCAACAGGTTGGAAAGGGTCACGGCAGGTTAAGAATAGTCATTATTAATGGAGAATATGCTCTCAGACACAGTTCTAAAGCACTTTGTGTGTGTCACTTTATTTAGTCTTTAGAACAACCCTGGGAAGCCTGGCATAATCAGCCCCATTTTAAAGAAGGAAACACTGAGGCTCTGGGAGGTTGAGTAACTCTCCGAAAACTGACTCCTAAGTAAAAGGGCAACACCAAGTTTGGATGTGCAGAGTAAGACTACAGAGCCTGGGGTGCTAATTGCTCTGTCCTCTTGCTCTTCATTGGTGGGGGATGTGGTGGGAGGCAGGGGCGGTGAGGATGAGGAAAGGACATAGGCTCGTTTGTGCTCCATCTTCCTCATCCTGGACTCTGGGCCACCTTCACCCTCCTCCACCCTACTATTTCCTCTTTCTAACCTATCTGGTTTAGCTCCTTGTTCCTTCCCTCCCGTCCTTCTTCTTTCCCTCCTTCCCTCCCTTCTTCATTCATCTCTCTTCATGGGATTATAACACTTTGGAGAGCAGGGATGAGCTCAGTCTCCCCCAGGCTCTTCTAGGACACACTACAGTAGAGGTCAGGGTGGGGCTGATAGACCTCGAGCTTACTCTGAGCATATTCTGGTCCACACCTTGGGGGACCAGTCATCCAGATTTGTTTAGGACTCTCCCTGTTTTAACATTGAGAATCTGGCATCCTGGAAACTTCCCAGTCCTGGGCAAACAAAGACTGTTGGTTACTTCATGGCTCATTAAACAGGCTTTCGCCAAGTCTCACCTGTGGTTGTCGGTGGACCCCAGATCCTACTCTCTGGCTCTCGTGATCCAGGGCTGTGTCCTCTCACTGCATTTAAGATTAAGTGCTGTTCTGGTTACCTAGTGCCGCTCTGACAAGAGTATACCACAAATGGGATGGCCTTAACAAACAGGAGTGTATTTTCTCACAGTTTGGAGGTTTTAAGTCCAAGTTCAAAGTGCCAGGCTGTAGGGGCTGGGTGAAAGCCCTCAACTTTGGGGTACAGCTCTGCCTCCTGCTCCCAGCCCACTGAAGCTAGAGGTGTTTCCTCACTCAGACAGCTGCAGGCTGCTGAGGCTGAGAAGCCCAAAGTTGACAAGTAAAAAGGCACAGTCCCGATATTACCAAACCACATGGCAGGACATTAATTTAAGTCCATTGTAAGTCCCAAGGTCGGCAGAGCATGGCAGACTGCTGAACACAGCTACATGCAGGGTCCAAGCATGCCATAAGCTAGCTACTATCCCCCAAGTCTTCTCCTTATATACAGGAAGCAGACCACATTCCAAAGGCAGCTACTCAGCTGCTTGTGGTAGATTCCATCATGGAGTTGATTGCCAGTCTCATCATGGGGAATAACTACCACCAGCTGCCCAGCCACTTAAGTAGGCCCAGCCAAGATGACACACCAACGTAACCACCACACATGCTCTCCTGCTCTCTCCATTTAGGGCATAGTCTTTCATAGGCTGTCATTGTCTTCTCTTTGGACTCCTTGATGCTGCTCATCCTCTTTTGGCGAATGACACCTGTGAGTTAAAGGACCTAGTTTTACTCTAGGTAAGGTGGAAGGCTAGCAGTTCAAACCACCAGCCACTCCTCATAAGGAAGATGGGGCAATTTACTTCTGTAGTGATACTGCTTCGGAAACCTAAGGAGGGGTCTCTGTGAGTTGGATTCGACGTCATAAGACATCGTCATAAGATGGCAGTGTGTTTGGTTTTGGTTTATAAGGTGGCTTTTGTCCTTGGCTCCAGAGAAATAACCCTTAGAGCAACTGGGGTGCCTTAGGCTGGGGCTTCCAGGCCACACCTGAGGATTTGTGCTGGCCTTTGGGGGCTAGCCAAATCAGAAAGACTGCCTGGGAGGCTAATATCAACTACCCTCTGGAGGCATCATTTATCCTATTGGGCAGGACTGGCCAAAATAGCCCCAAACCAGAGAGCTTTCTGGTTGGTGAAGGGAGGGTGATGTGCCCTCTCTGCAACATGGCAGCTCTGTGTTGGGAACGTTCCCAGATCTTGCCTATTCATCCTTTCTGTATGATGATCCTGATCTCTGTCCTTCTACTATAATAAAACTGGTAGTCATAAGTATAAAATCCTCCTGAGTTCATGAGTTCTAGTGAATTAACAAACCTGAGGATTGTATCCTCTTAATTGGTAAGGTCTGACCTAGATCTGGGTGGATAAGGACAGAGAGAGTAGTATATGGGCAGTTGGTGCCAGAAGTTATGGAGAAATAGGAATGTAGGTGTATGATTGCTTTTTCTGGGGGTGGGGTGGAGACTGGCTTTATACTGATTGTCATCCACAGAGCTATCATCTTAGTAGGCCACATCCGAGAAACTTTGACTGACAACTCATTATAGGGTGCTTGTGCTGGGTGCCTATCAGGATAACTTTGAAGGACAGGGTGTGACTTGTAGTTAAAGCAAAATAAATCACTTTACTGAACTTCAGAGCACAGTGATTCTTTGGGCAGGTCCTGTGGCCCTCAGGGTCCACGGGGCAATTGACAGGTACTCATGGTCAGGTCCTAGAAGTGGAACCCTGAGTTCTAGACATGCAGTCTCCAAAGTGGGCTGAATATAGGAAGAAAATATGAAAACGTCTGTTTCTGTTGAATTTTATCATCCTTTGAAATGGCCATTTTTGTGTAATCATATAATGTATATAATAGTCATATGTAACACATATGCACATGGAGGTATAAACTGATGAGGGTGGCACCGTCAGAAGTGCTCTTCAGATTTCTGCAAGGGTATTATAATGAGATTGCTTGGCTGGAGGGTGAAGCTTAGAATCACTTTCATCTAGGGAGAGGTCCAAGTGAAGAAGAAAGTGAGTTTTAGTGTCAGTTAGGCTGACACTTAGGTTAGAACCTCCCTAAATTGATGTTTAACCGATGAGATGGTGCCTAAGTGGCTCTCTAGAAGGTGTGATCTCTATTGTGTGGTGACAAGTCTCAAGGGAGTGGTTCTGTGCCCTAGGGAGGCAGCTTCCTGCAGTCACATCTTGTATACCTTATTTCAGTTGTCTCTGATATCTGGTAAGTGATAGGAGGTAGGTTAGATGGAACAGTACTTCTCAAAGTGGAATCCTCCCACCAGCAGCATGAACATTACCTGAGAACTACATCAGACACTCTGGAAGTGGCGCCCAGCAAGCTGTGTTTTAACTTGCCCTGCAGGGGATTCTGATGCAGACAGGATTGAGAAGCTCTGAGATAGTCTGGCCAGAGCACAGATGAATCCTGGTTGGCTGCTGCTGATTCTGTAGCCTTGGGCAGGTTACTAACCCTCTTCAGCCTTGGTTTCCTCATCTGAGAAAGAAGGTTATTATACCTCTCTCTGAACTTTAGAGTCCCTGGGTAGTGTGAACAGATAATGTGCTCAGCTGCTAACAGGTTAGAGGTTCAAGTCCACTTAAGGTGCCTTGGAAAAATGGCCTGGTGGTTACTTCTGAAGAATCAGCCACCACAAACCCTGTGGAGCATTGTTTCCTGCCATACATGGGATCACCATGAGTCAGAATTCACTCGACATTATTTAAATGGATAAATTTAATGAGGATTTAAGGAGATAATTAAAGTAAAACTGCAGAGTGTATAGGATGTGCTCAATAGCTAGCATCAGTTATTATTTTTATCCTTAACTGGATGATGAAGGGGTGATGGTAACTTCTCTGAGAATCAGATATCTCTAATTCCCAGTTCCTGTACTCACTGGTTCTGTGACCTTGGGCTGGTCAGTTTTCCTTGTCCATAATATATGGAGAATAACACTTACCTATCATCTCAGTGGCACACAACAACAGCAGCTGTGTGAGGATTAAATGAGGTAAGGTACCTGAAGTTCAGTGTAATCTATGAAATATCAATTGAGAAATTTCTAGAATAGCTATTTACTGAGGTGGCTTCTGAATTTTTCTCCCTGAAAAACAATCCCTCTTCACCTGCAACAATAAAAGATAAAATAGAAAATAGAAAGTCACAAATCACACCAAGAGTCATTCCTGCAGGCTCTGTACCACACAGGGTTGTTTTTCTTTTTTTTACCCTACCAACAACTACTTGGTTCTGTCTGTCTCTGTCACTTCTCTTCCCTCTCTCTCTGGTCCTCTTAGGCTACATTATTGGCCTCAACTTCCTTCTCCTGTGGTCCAGTGATGCTCTCTTATTCTAATGGCAGGTGCAGGGTATGGACACTTTGTCTGGTTTCCTGGAAGAGTGGGGGTGACTGCCCAGCATGTCTTTTTGTCATTACAATTATTGCTTGGTTGGCAGTGCCAAGACATCAAATAAATTGCATCCTCCCCCTAAATGTCCGAGTACTGTTTTTGCAACATGAATTGTCCCAGTGCAGAGATAAGCTTTGCTTATAATCTTACCAGATTCTTAAATGAAGCAAATAGGCAGATGGCTTTCTCTTCTCCACATACTCCCACTTTTTCCATGACAGAACCCAATGACAACACATCTATCACCAGAGAGGCCCAGAGCTGGATGCCAGATTTTCCCGTGAGGGTACTGAGGGCCCCATCAGAGTGTCTGCCGAGAAGAGATAGAGCCCAGGGGAGAAGGGCTCCTCTACTCTGGCATTGACCATTGAGAGGCAATAGCCCTTCCCTCTGGGAGGAGAGGCACATTACCCTCCTTGTCACCTGCCTCCATGAGCCACACATTGATGCAGTGAGAGCTTGCCACAAGCACGTCTCCTCATTAGGTTAATGATGAACAAGGGGAGCAGGAAAAATGATTGGGGCTCTGCTGTGCCATTTCTCTACTTTTCCAGCAAACTGCTAAAATGTCCTTCTACAATAGTTGAAGGAAATGGAGGAGAGGAGAAGGGTTGGAGCAGAGAGATTTCTGATATGCTGTTAGTGGAGCAGCCAATTAAAAAGAAATTAAAACAAATCTCTGCTGGGCTGCTGGAATGAGAAAGTCCATACTCCTGGCCCTCTAAACCCTAGAACAAATTAATTGGATGGATGTTGACCAGGTACCAGGCAAACCCTCAGACCATTTTGTCTTTCTGTGGTGGGCCGAGAGGAATAGGTGTGTGGGGGTAGGGGGAGGAGGTGCATAGGTCAAGGACAGTGCAGCATGTCACATTGTATGACATCTGAGCCTTTTGGTGTAGGGGGTATAGAACCTGCTGGAATTCTATTTTGGAGATTATAAAAGAACTGGGGAGGAGATGTTCTCCAGCCTGGAGGAAAACAGCCTGTGAAGGACTCTTGCCTCAGATTCTTTTTCTCTGTGGACCCCCAAGCCTCATGTGGGATGACATTCAGTGTAAGGAAAGCCTTTGTGTGGATATGGGAGGTGCATTGCTGGAAATGGAAATTGACAGTCTGAACCGCTCCCACGGTGCTTTTGGTTGGGAGGTCACGAGATGAGCTTGCCCTAATGCCGCATCACGCGTTAGTCTGGAAGCCGTGCTTTACTTTTGTGGTCAGGTAACCTGGGAAAGCAACAGGAAGGAGACTGCCTCCCCTTCCTGGGGCCTCGTGGTATTGGGTCACCTGGTGTTGTGGTTACCTAATGCTGCTCTAACAGAAAATCAACACAAATGGGTGGCTTCAACAGGCAAAAGTTCATTCTATGGCAGTTTTAGAGGCTAGACATCCAAGTTCAGAGTAGCAAGCTCTAGGGGCTGGGTGAAATCCCCTCAACCTTGTGCTTCCCCTCTGCTTCTGGTTCCTGGCCAGCTGAAGCTGGAGGCTTTTTTCACGCAGGCAGTTGCTGGCTGCTGAGGCTGACAAACGAAAGGTCAACAAGTAAAAAGGCACAGTACCAATATTACCAAACCACCTGGCAGACCACTGATTCAAGTCCATTAACAGTCCCAGGATCGCCAGACAACGTGGCAGGCTGCTGAATGTCGACTTGGCTACATGCAGCATTCATGTGTGCCAAAAGCTGCAGAGACCTTTCTCAAAACGTCTCCTTATGTACTGGAAGCAGACCACGTTCCTAAGGCAGCTACTTAGCTGCTCACAGTAGATTCCACCATGGAGCTGATTACCAATCTCATCATGAGGTATTCCCAACTACAACCAGTTGCCCAGCCACTCAAAACCAGGCCTAACCAAGTTAACAAATAACTACCACATCTGGGTTCCTCTCATGCCCCTGTGGTGTCTCCAGCTATAACCTCTATTTCCTTTTCATAGATTGTTTTCAAGAACTTAGCAGGAACCGTGACCTTTTACCTGGGATCCAGAATGAGAGCACTATAGGCAGGGCAGATGGGTGGCCATTGGCAGAGCCTAATTGTGCCCCTGTGTCTTCTGTCTGCTGCTGCTCTGTTCCCATGAGGGTATTGCAGTGGATTTGGTGGCCTCATTGTGAATGGTTTCCGCCACTCACTGAGCCATAAAAAATTAAACTGCAGGGCTATCAAATATTTAATCTGCCTGATGAATGAACGCTTGCAGATACTTACAAATTCTTTGCTTTGATTAAATAAAATTGAAGGATTATAATTGTCTTCCTACCACTTTAGCAAAAGGAGACTCAACACAGTTACTTTCTGCCAGGGATCTGGTTCCTGGTTTCAGCCTGAGTCCCTTTTCTGTCATCACTGCCTCCATGTGCTTGAGAATTTTGGCTGTTGCCCGGGTTGTGACCAAGAAGGGCAGTCTAAAACCAAGAGCTCTTTATAGTTTACAAAGCATCATCTCAACAGATAACAATTCTAAGATTCTCAAGCCTGGATAGCCTCTGAGCTACATTTTTCTTACCTGTGAAGTGGGAATAACTGTAATACTTTATAGGATTATTCAGATAATTAAATGAGATATTATGTGTCAAATGCCTTATAGCTGGCAACTAGTAGGTGCTCAAGAAATTGTTAATATCATCACTTATTTCTAAAGTGCCACAATTGAGTTGAACATCTCTTAGGGTTTAGAAAAGCAACTTTTTGGAGGAGGATGGACCTATGTAGGATACTGCCTGCATTTCCTTGATGTTATCTATTGACCAGCCCATTAACAGATTCATTCATCCACTTATTCATTAATTCAAGGCTGTTGGGTCCATTCCTTAGCTGGATGTAGTAAGATGAGTGATTGGTTCCTTAAGGAAAATATGCTTTCATTGGAGAGATAACAATTATATGCTGTGTGTATAAATATGTTCATCATACAGAGTATAAAAGGTTTAGACAAGTTGATATTACCAGGGGTAGGGTTATCAGGGAGGGCTTTGCAGGAAGTTGAGATCTGTGTAGGGCAGGGTATGGATATAGTACCTTTGGGAAGCCTGCAGCAGCTTCTATTGTCCCTACAGAATCCAGAGAGGGAGACAATAGCCCACAGCCTCCAAATGTGTAGACCTTCTGGGCAAGCTTAGCCATAGGGACACAGTTGTAAAAACAAAACAAAACAAAACAAAAAAAACCCACTTTTTTCCTGATCTTGCAGTTGCCGAATTTGTTGCTCCAAGAAAGGGAGACTGTTAAATTGTTTGCTTGAGATGCTTTAATTGTGTACTAAAACAGAGATGTAGGGAGGGTAACAAGTGCCCAGAGATAATCTCTGTTATGGGGTGGGTGTGTGGGTGTGTATGCACTGCTGTCGAGTCGGATCCGACTCATAGCAAACCCTCCTTGGGTTTCCAAGGTGATATCAGTACGGAAGATTGCCCAACTTCCTTCTGAGGAGTGGCTGGTGGGTTTGAACTGCCAGCCTTCTGGTTAGCAGTCAAATGCCTTAGGCATTATGTATGTAGGGGGCAAATTTCAAGATGATAGACATTGCTAGTGATAATAGCAGGCATGGCTTTTCACCTCTTGTCTGGCTTCCTCAGTTAGGTGCCTTTCATATTTGTGGCACCTTGGAATGTCGTTCTGTGCCTCATCTGGCACCCCCTTGGAGTTGGGCCTGGGGGCAAGTGCTCTCCTCTGCCCCTACCTCACTATGCCTCTGTAGTAAAGTAAACTTGCACCTTTGATTATCTTTGCTCAGCTGGAAGAAAAAAGACTGTTCTGTTGCGATGTAGGAGAGCATTGTGGGAGTCCAGAGTTTGCATCAGACCAGAGTTTTATGACTGGGATTTGCCCCCTGGAGCATTGGGCTCCTGTGTCAGACCCAGCCATGGATCAGAAACTGGAATTGGATCCCTGAGGTCAGATGGGAGGCAGGCAGGGCCAGCCATTCCCTGTCGTGGGCCGGTAGCCAGCCCAGGTCTTGTGGGAAGGGTAAGATACATCCTCATGTCTGAGTGCCCTGTGTTATTGGCCTGTGGCTCAGTCTTGCAGGGGACAAATGCCAACACCACAGGTGGTTAGCCAAGTCAGCAGGTCTTGCAGAAGGTCCATCTGGCTCTATCTCAATTGAAGGCCAAGGTGCCTCATGGGACTGTTCTCCTTTAGCCTATTCAATCAGTCAGTCGATAAGCAAGTGTTACTGAGACTCAAGGTGTCAAGTATTTAATAAATGCTCTAAGCTTGGCTCTGTAGGGGATACAAGGAATTGTGAGGCAGAGGTACCCCTCATTCCAGGAGCTCACAGTCTAATTGAAGGAAGCAAGACAGATACATATAAAGGTTAAATGACTTGTACTGGCCTAAAAGACAAGACCCATGGGGACCAATTCGTGGGATGTCATTGGCAGCATCTGCTCAGTGCTACAGATGTTCAGAGGAGGTACTGACCAGCTGCAGCACGGGGATAAGGGCACAGGTTTTGGGAGTCCAATTATGAACTATGGAAGCATGGTATTTCTGAATCTTAGTCTCCATATCTGGCAAATGAGGACAGTAATACCTTCCTCACAGAGACATGGTGAGGAGTAAATGGGATAATGTTTATTAGGGGCACAGCAAAGCACCTGACAAAGGGTAAACACTCAACTGTAATTACTTTATTGTTGGCTTCAGGACACAAGGAAGTCTTTCAGGGAGACTCTGGATATCAAAGCCGAGCCTGGCCTGGCCTTGCCAATATTTTGGATTAGGGTCAGGACCAGGGCTGCAAAAAGAGGAAGCCTGGATGCCCTGGTAGTCTGAGTGGGTGGGGTGACTGCTGCTGTTAGCTGCTGTTGAGTCAGCCTCAACCCATGGTGACCTTTATATAACAGAACAAAGTTGCCGGGTCCTGCCCCATCTTTACGATCATTGGTCATCGGTGTGTGAGTCCGTTGTCTATTGTGTCACTCCATCTCACTGAGGATTTCCCTCATTGCCAACCCTCTACTTTAACAACCATGATGTCCTTTTCTATTGATTGGTCTTTGCAAATGACGCGTCCAAAGTAAGTGAGCCAGTCTTGCCATCCTTGGTTCTAAGGAGCCTTCTAATTGTATTTCTTCTCAGACTGATTTGTTCATTCTTCTGGCAGCCCACAATATATTCAATATTCTTTGCCAAAACCACAATCCGAATGCATCAATTCTTCTCCTATCTTCTTTTTTCCTTGTGCAGCTTTTGCATGCGTACAAAGCAATTGAAAAGACCATGGCTTGGGTCATCCACATGACCTCTTTGCTTTTAAAAACTTTAAAGAACTCTTTTGCAGATTTGCCTAACACAGTACATCATTTGATTTCTTAACTGCTGCTTCCATGGACATTGATTGTTGGTCCAAGTTGAATGAAATTGTTGACAATTTAAAAATTTCCTCCGTTTATCATGATATTATTTATTGGTCCAGTTGTGAGAATTTTTGTTTTCTTCACATTCAGGAATAATCCATACTGAAGACTGTGGTCTTTGACCTTCATTAGTAGGTGTTTCAGGTTGTCTTTATTTATAGCAAGGAAGATTGTGTCATCTGCATATGGCAGGTTATTAGTGAATCATCCTCCAACCACATCTACTCCAGGCCTAGCATTGGACTGGCCCTGGGCACCAGAGACCTAGTCCTGGTCTACCTGCCTCCATTCAGGCATACCTTGGTCAGCATCTGTGGCTCTTCAGTTCATCATTTAACTACTAACCAGACAGCCAGTGGTTAAAATCCACCAGCCACTCCTCGGAAGGAAGATTTGGCAGTCTACTTCCATAGTGATACCACCTCGGAAACCCAAGGGAGGAATTTGCTATGAGTCGGATCTGACTTGAAGGCAGTGAGTTTGGGTTTTTTTTTTTTTTTTCCAAATCCCAAAAAGCCTGAATAAAATCTGCAGACACTATTTCCTCATTTGTAGTACTCTTCCACTGATGAAGTTCTCTGGGCACATTGTAAAATATTTGCAAAGCATAGAAGGGTGCAGAGAAGCAGAAATAAAATCATCCATAATCACAACAGAAACATCTACTGCTATTCATGTTTTGCTTCATTTTCTCCCAACAATATTACTGTGCATTTTTTTTCTTTTTAATATTGAGATCATAAAATATGTGGAATGTAGTGTTTGGTTTTTTTCTTTACTGTCATCGACATTTCTGTGCATCACTGAAACACTCTGCAAACCCACTTTAAAATGAGTATTAATTATCCCATTATATGGCTATCTGGACTCTTGGGTGGTACAAAAGGTTAAGTAAGCACTCAGCTATTCACTGAAAAGTTGGTAGTTTGAATCCACCCACAAGTACCTTAGAAGAAAGGCCTGATCATCCACTTGCAAAAGATCATAGCCATTGAAAGTCTATAGAGTGCATTCTACTCAGACACACATGAGATTGCCATGAATAGGAATCAACTTGACAGCAGCTCTTTTTCTGATGTATGGATATCTATCCTTTTCCCTTACATTGGCCCCTTAGTGCCCCCTCTCCCCTTTTGTGCTATTATAAATAACACTGCACTGGAAATATTTGTGTATAATTATTTCTACTCATTCATTCATCAAGCATCATATTTCTGTAATGTGCAAGACAATATGCTAGCCTATGTACTTTTAACGCTGAGAGGAAAAGGCCTTATAGGCACACAGCATTGAGAATGTATGGGAAAATTTATTGTGATGAGTAAACCATCTGAAATAGCAAACAGGCACATCTATGAAATACATAAGCATACACACAATTTGGTGATGCTGTTATCTATATAACTGTCCCTGGCTTATAGTAGGACCTTGGGCAGGTTAATTGTTCTGGGCCTCTGTTCCTGTACTCACTATGGTTTCTAAGCTGTCTCCTGTCTCCAACAGTCTGTGCTTCTAACTGCAGTGTTAAATCTCCCAAGGATCTGCCTATGCTAATGACTCACTAAGACTATTTGTGTTTAGAGCCTTGATGGTGCACAGATGATGTTGTGATGGGCTTGGACCAGTCTGTTCTCTTCCCTTCTCAGTCATGATCATGGTGTTCATGTGCTCAGCTCTCCTTTTTCAGAAGTAGTTCAGAGGTTGACTATAGCCAGGCTCTGTTTGGAATTAGCATTGACAGTAGAAGTTTATAAAATCATGAGCAGAGCAACCAAGGAAGTACAGACTCTACCAGATCCTGACATGCCAAGAGCAAGACTCCTTTTAAAACTTGAGCAAAGTAAATCTTGGACAAATGGGAGGAATGCCTCCTGCATAAAACCATAATTATTGCAGAGAAGGCATTGTCCTAAGAAGTGTTGAAGGCATGAAATAGAAAAGACTTTTAAAAGATGCTGTAGAATTGAAGGTCAGGGAGTATCTGGTACCTGCAGAGTAATTTCACTGGGTGATTTTATGTGACAGTGTCCAAGCTCCAAAGACTCCAGATAATGGCACATACGTTTAATGATATTGTTCTCAGTTTACAGATAACATGGTTGAGGCAATCTGCTATATTTAAACAGAACTAAGAAACCAATTATTTTTGTGAGATAACAGTCTCTTGATGGGCCATGACTGTTCTGTCCTTTAGTGTTGCTGGCCCAAAGAACTTAATTTTAACAGTTTACCTGAATGGAGGAATCAGGTTTAGGGTATTGGCCAACACTCAACTAACTGTTGAATAGCTTGAGGAAGGGGATACAATTATAAAGGCATACAAAGAGGAATGTGGTTGAGTGGAAGTGTCATCTGCTTAAGTCACAAAGGACAGTGTCACACTCTCCCATCCCTTACTCATAGCAGACATCATAAATCCATCAGGACACTCTGCTTAAGCCAGGATGGAGCTCAGAATCCTCCTCAACACAGTGCTCCAACAGCCACTACCAAACAAATGGAGTAAAACTTTCATGTCATCCCTTAGCACAGATGTGTTTTTTCTCCTGTGGATAGCAACATTGGGGGAATAAATAACTGTATAGAAGCTTCCTTGGTAAGCATAGACATATGGTGACTTGATAAAATTACCTTTTTCCACAGTAGGATCCTTGTCTAAGTAACTTGGTGGCATCTTGAGTAAGACTGGTGAGTGCTGGAAAACACTATATTCTTTTTATATTACTAGCCACCAGAATCTCCACTGGTTTTTGTTATGATAGCGAGTTATGTTGTAAGCACTTCACAAAGGGCTTGTAGCTGTATTTTATCATGTATTCTCCATAGCAACACCTGTGAGATAAACATGGCACAGGTGAAGGAGGTACGAGGAAGAGAAATGACCTGCATGTGGCAGTCACTTATCTAGGAGCTTGTCCTAGAAACCAGGTGTCCATGCCTCCAAGTGCCATTCTCTTAACCTTTCATAATGTTGACTTTGCTGTAGGGCAAGATCATGTCTTGTTTATTACTGTGTCTTTGACTACTTTTCCTTCCCCATTTCAAGTACTGTGATCAACGCATAGATGTGCTCACAAAAATATTTACAGAATGTAAATAAACAGAAGAATCATTCATTCATTCATGTAAGAAACAGAGATACCTTCTCCTTTGCACATTGGCCTTTCCCAGTCTCCTCTGGGGGGCTGCTCTGAGCTTTAATTACAAGAGCAGGGTTCTGGCTGGGAGGCCTCCCAGGGCACACACACCTGAGCAGCAGATAATGGCATTATCAGTCCACTGGAGGCATTTTCTTTCCCACAAAGAGGATAGTCATTAAATCCTTATTTGCAGCCCTGTGACAGTGGGAGCCAAAAGCTGCTAACCAGCTCACGACCTGGGGTTTTAGCTGCTGGAGTCCTGAATAAAGGTTATGCTGTGCAGAAGGCCTTCCAGGAGAGTAGTATGTCCTGGCTACAAAGGTCTGAGGGCTTAGGGGACAGGGGGCCCCCATGCTGGGCCAGCTCAGGCCAAGGCAGTGGGAGAGAGTCCAGCACCAGGGGTGGGGGAACCGAGGGGTGGAAGGTAGGTTGGATTTAGGGCTGTGGGGAGGAGGCAGGAGGTCAAACAGCTGAGTTCCCCACTCCCTCTCTGAGGCCATCTTTGTTTTCTGATTTATAACATGTCCCCTTTGGGGATGGCCTTTTGACATGTGCTAATTATAAATTGTCCTTTGGTGCATTCCAAGCGTTCTAATAATTAGAATTTCTAATTCTAGCCCTCTGAGCGGCTCCTAGCAGCCTTGTGCTCTGTGGAGGAGCACTTGATATATTTGCTGTCCTGCTCAAAGTCACTGCAGGGGGCCATCAGCATGAGGCCTAAAGGAAGGATCCAGATTTTGGAGATGGGAGTGGAAACTTCTCCCCCAACCCAATGCAACTGTCCTGAAAAACTGTTCTCTTTGGGGCTTGTTCTTTTTTAAAGAGGAAGATTTTCAAGTCAAACCAATAGGGCAAGGTGGTGTAAGGGATAGCACACTAAGCTCTGGCCCTGACGCTGCCAGAGCCTTGTGGTAGGAACTTGGGCAAGGATTCTTTGAACCTCAGTTTCCTTGCCTGTAAACTGAGGGAATCAAATCTGTGTTATTACTAAGGGCCCTTCCATTTCTAAGATTATTAGAATCTACAAAGTATAGCAAGTAGTTCTGGTGGTGCAGTGGTTAAAGCATTTGGCTGTTAACTGAAAGGTTGGCAGTTTGAACCTGCCAGCTTCTCTATGGGAGAAAGATGAGACAGTCTGCTTCCATAAGGATTTGCAGCCTTGGTAACCTATGGGGCAACTGTTCTGTCCTATAGGGTCACTGTGAGTTGCACTTGACTCCATGGCAGTGGGTTATGAGGTACAGCAGTGGTGTGTTCTGGGTCAGAAGCCCTCAGATCATGTTCTGACTCTCCTAGCATTAGCTACATGACTTCGTTTGCAGGTAATCTGATAACAAACTATTAAATGACTTTGTTCAGGGTCAAGGTAAGAGCCTTAAGTCTTGTGTCTTTTCCATCCTACTACATTGGCTTAACCTCCCCTAGCACTGGTTTCTGCATCTGTAAAATTTGCTCTCCTGGGAGGTAGTATCTATAACAACTGTCTGTAAAATGCAAAGTTCTAAGCATGCATAAGGGATGTCCTTTGTTTTGCTCTTCCAAACCCAAACCCATTGCCGTTGAGTCAATTCCAACTTATAGTGACCTTATAGAATAAAGTATAACTGTCCCATGGAGTTCCCCAGGCTGTAATCCTTATGAAAGCAGACTGATACATCTTTCTTCCATGGAGCGGCTGGTGGGTTTGACCCACTGACCTTTTGGTTAGCAGCTGAGCACTTAACCACTGCATTACTAGGGCTCCTTACTTTTCCTCTAGACTCCCACTAATACTTAATAAGAGGCACATTACAGTTCTTTCACTGCTGTATTTACAAACTCACAAGCCTAAAACATCTTCAGGATCTTGTAGCAATTTGGTGTGTCTAGCTTCTGGTGGCGCGATGCCTAAGGCACTTGACTGCTACCAGGAGGCTGGCGGTTCAACCCCACCAGCTACTCCTTGGAAGGAAGGGTGG
The DNA here is from genome assembly GCF_000298275.1 of Orycteropus afer afer. NCBI lineage: Eukaryota > Metazoa > Chordata > Mammalia > Tubulidentata > Orycteropodidae > Orycteropus > Orycteropus afer. Next base: position 13,222,393 of record NW_006921639.1, read on the forward strand.
GCAATCTACTTCCGTAGTGATACTGCCTCAGAAACCCAAAGAGGGGTTGCTATGAGTCAGATCTGACTCGACGGCAGTGAGTTTGGTTTTGTTTTTTTCGTGGCGGGGAGAAGGGCGCTCCAGCTTCCAGCAGTGACAGTGCATAACTCTGACTGAAGACTCACCCTGCCTCTCTGGGGAAGCTACATTGTGAGAACCTGGACAGATCCTGCATCAGTCCTAAGAAGCCATTAGACATCTACCTTCCCTTCTGATCCACTCCACTGAGAGAGAGAGTTTGACATCATGGAACATATACTCTTGTCATATAGATGCTAGTGCAGGGGTGGGCCCAAAGCTATGCAGCGAGTGAGTACAGGAGCATCTGGCTCCAGGAAACAGACAAACTGCCCCATTCTACCCCACAGCTGTGCTCTTCTGCAGCCACCCCACTCTCCCTATCAGAGCTTGTCCATCTGAGCCTGTGTCACAGAGCTGGCCCTTGCTGAGGTCCCCAAGCCTTAGAACTTAGAAGGAGAGGATACCAATCCTAGAAAAGACCTTACTTCACCTGTCCACCTATGACACCTATGACAGGTATCTTTGTCCATCTGTTTCATTTAAGTGATGATGATATGGAGCTACAATGGCTGGAGTAGTTCCCAAGATCACAGCGTATAAAAATCACCTGTGACTAACCCACCAGCTCTCCCAACTGGTGGCTCAGTGTCCTTTTTCTTATATCCTGTTGCCCTTCTTTCCTTATAATTCCATCAGGTGCACACCCAGGACTCTTGTTTGTTTGACTGTTCTCAGACTCACTGCCATCAAGCCGATTCTGACTCATAGTGACCCCCATTTGGTTTTAGAGGTAGTAAAGCTTTACAGAAGTACACTGCCCTGTCTTTCTTCCATGGAGCAGCTGGTGGATTTGAACCACCAGCCTTCTGTTTAGCAGTCAGATTCCTTAGGCACTATGCCAACAGAGCTCTTTTTGACTGTTCTAGTCCTAGAGAAAAACCAGAAGGCTGGCAGTTCAAACCCACCAGCCAATCTTTGGAAGGAAGGTTGGGCAATCTACTTCCATATTGATACCGCCTCGGAAACCCAAGGAAGGGTTGCTATAACTCTGGTCTGACTCGATGGCTCATAACAACAAGAAACTAATCGGATGGGATATACTCTACATTCCCTATTGCATTGCCTACCTGATTTTCATGTTGTTGCTATTTGTCTGGCCCCTGTAGGCATTTGAGTTTTCAACCTGGTTGTCTATTGGAAGTCCCTGGGTGGTGTAAACAGTTAATGCACCTGGCTGCTCACTGACAGGTTGGTTGTTCAAGTCCACTCAGAGGCTCCTTGGAAGAAAGGCCTGGCAATCTACTTCTGAAAAATCAGCCATTGAAAACCCAATGGAGCACAGTTCTACTCAGACACAGTGGGGTCACCATGAGTTGGTCTCCATTGAAATTCTCTATTGAACGATCAGGAGAGAATATAAGACTCCCTAATGGAATTAATGTCTCCCACATACCAGAGAGAGGAAAACAGAAGTGGCTTCCCAGGCCCACTGTGCACCTTCATGCTGTGGGTACTGCTGCAGGGACATGCTCTGCTGATGGGGGTGGGTGGGAGGCAGAGCCCAGTTAGGACCAAGGTGGGTGGGGGGCGGGCAGCTTGCAGTCCTTCTAGGGAGCGTAACTGATGAAAATAATTATATTAACTGGCCCTCAAAGAGATATTTATAGCCATTATTATTAAAGATCTAATTTGAATCAGGACTCTGGGAATCTTATTTTTAGGTACAGAGGAGAGCCCTGCAGGCAGGTGACTAGGAGGACCCAGGGGCTTTACATCTATTCTGGAGAATTGGAGACGCACAAAATTGGGAGAAATTGGAAAGGTCATACAGATCCATCCTTCCCCCGCTGTGTGGATCATGGCTGCAGTGTCCCCACCAAGGGATCATCCCACCTCCTTCTCCACTGCAGGGATCTTGTTTCCTTGCAAGAAGGCCCAGCTGATGAAAGTCAGGTTGCAGTGAAATGTAAGAAAGAACTTTCTTCTTCCTAAATCTTCCATCTGCTGGGTCAGGGTCTACTCCTGGGGAAGACTCATTGTCATCAAATTGTTTCTGACTCATAGTGACCCCCTTTGGTCTTCTGAGGCTGTAAATCTTTACAGAAGTAAATCACCCAGTCTTCCTTCCACAGAGCAGCTGGTGGGTTTGAACTTCTGACCTTCTGGTTAGCAGTCAAGTGCCTTATCCGCTATGCCACCAGAGCTCTTATTTTGGGAAGACAAAGTATGTTTAACCACTTGGCAGCTCTTCACAGATTTTGCAGACATTGCTAACACTCTTCTTGGGCCTTTACTTCTCCGGTTCCTTTAGTAGTTCCTCTCAGGATATAGTTCCAGGAACCTTTATTACCCTATTTTTTGAAGGATGTGAATGTTCAGTTCTGGATTCCAGAAACTTCTCCAGTGTCTGACCTTTGTTGAGAACTTAGTTACCTACTACTGCCATAATGGAAATACATAAATAGGCAACTTTTGTTGTTGCTGTTAACTGCTGTCTAGTTGGCTCTGACTCACAGTTACCCCCCATTCACAACAAAAGAAATAAACCCACCAGTCCAGCGCCATCTTAACGATTGTAGCTGTGCTAGAGTTTGTTGTTGTGGCCACTTTGTATTTTGAATGCTTTCTAGCCTAGGGGGCTCAATTTCCAGCATGATATTGGATAATCTATTGTGATCCATGGTAGGGAGATCTGGTGGCGTAGTGCCTAAGGCATCTGACTGCTAACCAGAAGGCTGGCGGTTCAAACCCACCAGCCACTCCTCAGAAGGAAGGTTGGGCAATCTACTTCCGTAGTGATATGCCTCAGAAACCCAAAGAGGGGTTGCTATGAGTCAGATGTGACTCGATGGCAATGGATTTTTTTTTTTTTTTTATTGTGATCCATTGGCTAGTTTTTGGAAGTAGGTCACCAGGCCTTTCCTCCCCATCTTTGTGTGGAAGCTCTGCTGAAATGTGTCTGCCACTAGTAATCCTGCTGGTATTTGAAATACTGGTATAGCTTGTAGGAGCATAGCAACATGTAAGCCACCACAGTATGACAAACTGACAGACAAGTGGTGGAGGTGGTTTTAAAGAGCAGAAATGTATTTTCTTACAGTTGTAAAGGCTAAAAGTTCAAATCAGGGTCTCAGCCATGTCAATTCTTTCCTTGTCAGTATTCTCAGGCGTTTTTGGTGGAATCTGTTTCCCCTCATGTGTGTGGACCTCTGTGCCTATTCTGTTTTGATACCTCTGAAGTGAGTAGATCTAGAACTCATTCTACTGGGGTTATGATTAATTAACATAAAAAAGAAGGCCCTTCTTTTGCAAAACAGAATCACATCCACAGGTATAGGTGTCAGAATTCCAACATATATTTTGGGGGGCATTATACAGTCCATGACAAAGACCTTGGGGAAAAAGATTACTTCTAGAAAGCAACCCCTTTGCAGGCTGCTGTGCTCTGGGATCAGGGAGGAAAATGATGGAGGCTGAGTACTGATAGAAGGGGTTTGCCCCATGTTAGGGGCAACACCATGCCCCTAAGTGGGCCCTGGGCAGGCCACATCAAGAGAAGGATAAGCAAGAGCATCTCAGTGGGCACCCCTGTAGGAGATGAGCACTTGGAGCTGCTATGGGCTGTCTTCACTGCCCTGGCCAGCCTGGATACAGGGGAGCCCCCTTCAGCCTTGTCTGCAGGGACCCTGATGAGAAGACCCTGGGGTGCATCTCCTGTAACGCTGTCTCCCAGGCTCACAGCAGCACACCATCCCTGCTACACTGAACAGATGGAGTGCATTCAACCCCCAGGGCTGCTGCTGAACCACTCACTGTGAGACCTTTAATGAAGGTCTTCACTTCTCTGGACTCCCATTTCCACCTGCCACCTCTATTGTTCTAAGGATGAGGTGGGGTGACTCCTGTGAACAAACAGAAGATCCAAAGTGTCACAAATGAAAGACTGGGAAGCTGCTTCTGTGCACAGGTATTTATGTTTTTATGCCTAAAAGCAACAGCAGAACAAAAAGAAACAAATTAGTTTTCAGATATGGGAATATCAGACTTTTGAAGATATTTCATAGATGCTATTATAACTGGGGTTGGGCTAATCTATATTTCCTTTTAAAATTCTCTTCTGTGTGTGTGTGTGTGTGTGTCTGTCCTTATTCTTGGGGCATAGAGGGGATTTTTCTCTGAGCAAGAAAGCTCTCTTCCCCACCCTTACACCCTAACTCTGCTTTCTGCCTTCTCACCTTGTTGCTCGGCATAGTTAGTTGTACTTAACAACAAAGTAGGAGATTCTAAATTTCAAGACAAAACAGATGCCTAAAAATTGTACTTCTCAGGAAATAGTTTTTGGTGGCTTTTCTGCAGAAACCCTGGTCAGTTGAAATAAGACGAGAGCTTCTCAAGTTAGACTCCAGCAAGATGGTGGCTCTGGTGGTGGACAGGCTTTTAAAACTGGTCAAGTCAGTAGTTCAGTCTGATCAGGATTATAGTCAAGTGGCTTATTTCCACTATTCTGCCTGGCTTGCTGCTAAAAAGATTTGGGACTTAGGTTTGTCTTTCTCTTTTTCACCAAAGAGCAACCTCTAGGAGAGCTGGCACATAACGAGGAGATTTCTCACTCAGAGACTTCGTGTGGGGCGCAGTTTCTCAGCTCGGTAGAGGAATGTGGCCTTTTGTGGTTTATGCCCTTCCCTAAAGCAGGAATCTATTTGGGCTGCCCCCCAAGTGTTCTTTTGGCTCTACTCAACAAGTATATTTAATGATCTGATTGTGTGACATCACCACCATGGTTTGCATGACTTAGAATCATTGCTGGACCACAAGCTCCGTTACGGCAGGGATCATCAGGTCAGTCTTGTCTTCATTGCATCCATTGCATAGCATAAAAACCCAAACTAAACCCACTGCCTTTGAGTCAGTTCTGGTTCACAGCAACCCCTATAGGGTTTCCAAGGTGGTAAATCTTTATGGAAGTGTAGATTGCCTCATCTTTCTTCCATGGTGTGGCTGGTGGGTTTGAACTGCCAACCTTCTGGTTAGTAGTCAAATGCCTTAGGCACTGCATCACCAGAGCTCCTTAGGCAGTCAGTAATTACTGGTGGGATTCATGGATATATTTCCATTTCTAACACCTTTCCCTGGAAATGGCACAGGGAACAGAATTTTGCCGCCTTCTCCTAAAACACGAATAGACCAGTTGCTGTCAAGTCGATTTGTACTCATGGTGACCACATGTGTGTCAGAGCATAACTTTGCTCCCATAGGGTTGTTAATGGCTGATATTTTGAAAGTAGCTCACTAGGCCTTTCTTCCAAGGTGCCTCTGTTGTTGTTAGGTGCCATCGAGTTGTCTCTGACTCATAGCGACCCTAGGTATAGCAGGATGAAACACTGCCTGGTCCTGTGCCAGGCTCATGATCCTTGCTGTACCTGAGCCCATCGTTGCAGCCACTGTGTCTATCCAACTCATTGAGGGCCTTCCCCTTCTTCATTGACCCTCCACTTTACCAAGCATGATATCCTTCTCCAGGGAATGGTTCCTTCTGACCACATGACCAAAGTAGGTGAGATGAAGTCTGGCCATGCTCGCTTCCAAGAGCATTCTGGCTACACTCCTCCAGGACAGATTTGTTAGTCCTTTTAGCAGTCCATGGTACTCTTAGCATTCTTCTCCAACACCACAACACAAAAGCATCAACTCTAAGGTGCCTCTAGGTGAACTTTAACCTCCAACCTTCTGGTTAGCAGCTGAGCATGTTAACCATTTACACTACCCAAGGACTCCTAGATTCCTTCAGACAGACAGATACTAGAAGAAAAGAAAAACAAAAGATAACCCTGGAGTTTCTGCTCCAGCTCCAAATTCCTCTATCTTTCCAAAGAGGTTCAGAGAGCCAGAGGCACCATAAGTAGTCGTTCGACCCTTGCTTCCTTGGCTTATCATGGCTGACAAGATTAACTGGATCTTGGCAGCATCTTTAGGTCTTCAGCTGCTATTAGCTGATTAGAATTAAAAAAAAAAAAAAAAAATCCATCCCTAGCCAGTCTGTTCCTTGCTGCAGACTAAGAGACTAAGGAGCTCTCAGCTACTTTTGGCCTCAAACCCATTGTGACTTCCTATCTTCTTCCCCAGCCATCAGTGGAAAAATCCATTAACAAATTAAAATTCCCTCCAGAGTCAGAATGGTTTTAGTTCCTGCATTTCCCAGTGACCTTAGTTTTAATCACAGTGCCACACAGGTTTAGAAGAAGCCACAGCCCCCAACTCTCTAACTTCTTGTTGAGGCAGCAGAGTGCTGGGGTTTTCACAGTTTGGCCCAGCTTCTGGGTTCCCAGGTGATAAGTCTGCAAGCTTTGTTGGCTTTCTGAGGGTCTCTGTGCTGCTTCCTTCATTGGCCTGTCACAAGCAGTTTCTCAGGCAGTTTCTGGCAACTCCCAAACCCATGGGAACTTTTCTGTAACCTCTGGGTAACTTGTTCAAGACCTTGAGGAGACCTCCTTTGGTGATGACTATAGTCAGGGGCTCTTTGCAAGATGCATTTCTTAGCAAGGTAACACTTCTCAAGCTGCTACAAACAGGCTATATCATCCTTACTTGATCTGGAGACCTATGAGAGCTGTGTTAGCTCTTTGGCTTACTCCAGGGAGAACGCCTTACCCAGAAATCCTCCCTCTTCAATAAACAAAAACTTCTGATGTCCATAATTTTGAGGTTTGTGTGGCCTGTGGACCTTTTTCTATCACATCTGTTTTCTGGAGCTGCCTGCTAAGTTGTCCGACTTTGTTAAACCAGAGGAGAATCAGGGTTCCTATTTGGGCCCAGAAGGCCTTGGGTAGGAAGAACTTAGGGGATTGGTTGGCATGTTCTAAATCAATGAACCAGATGAATGAATGGAAAGAATACAAGGAAAGTCTGTATTAAGTGCAGGTCTGGGAATTCAAACTGGTTTGCTTATAGGTATGTGGGGTTAGCGATTATTATAGAAGAGGGGAGAATTGTGAAGTATTTGGGCTTGCCGGCAGAGTTTACTGCTTTCTGCCTTGATTGCAAGCCTCTTTCCTCATACAGATAAACCAGTATGTCAAGACCAGCTTGGATTAAGTTCCCTTATTAATATTAAGAAGTGTAGGAAACACCTTTTGGGTGCTTCTTAAGTGCCGTGAACTGTTCTCTGATTTATATATGTTATTACACTTGATAAAGAGTTCTGGTGACGCAGTGGGCAAGGCATTTGGCTACTGCTAACCAGAAGGTCAATGGTTCAAACCCACCAGCTGTTGTGTGGGAGGAAGATGAAGCAATCTACTTTTGTAAATATTTACAGCCTTGGAAACCTAATAGAGGTTGCTATGAGTCAGAGTAGACTTGATGGCAGTGGGTTTGATTTTGGTTTTGGTATTACACTTGATACTCAGCACAACTCTGAACAAAGTACTATTATTGTTTCCATTTTTCCAGTAGGGGAAGTGAGGCATAGAGAGGTTAAGTAACTTGCCTAAGAACACACAGCTACAGGATTAGAAATCAGGTAGTTTGACTCCAGAATCATCTGTTTCTGTATATATAAAAGAGGAAATGCCAAAGCAGGGTTATGAGAATGTGGCCTATTTTAAATGTTTATATTAATTAATTATTATTATTATTATTTTATTGTGTTTTAGGTGCAAGTTTACAGAGCAGTTTGTTTTACATTCAACATTATGTGTACATTTAGTTTCAATCCCCATTTACCATCCCCAACCCTAACCCAATCTCCGCCCTTCTCTGTCCAGTAACTCCCCCCCACCCCCATACCCCTCATAGTTATGCATTCCTGTATGTCCTGCATTTCCTCCATGTCAACGTTGCCCTTCTGGTGCCCTGTGGTTGATTGCTCCAAGGGATGCATTTCTATAGAGTATGTGGGTGCATCCCCCTGGGTTGAGTGGTCTGCGTGTACATCTTGTTTACTATTGGGCTGAGAGCTAGCCCCTGGGAGTGAGTTTTATTCCAGGCCCAGAATGTATCCCAGGGCCATAGTATTGGGGGTCTCACCAGACTCCATCTGTTCTGGTTACCTGGTGCTGCTCTAACAAGAATATACCACAGATGGGATGGCTGAACAAACAGGAGTTTATTTTCTCACAGTTTGGAGGCTTTAAGTCCAAGTTCAAAGTGCCAGGCTCTAGGGGCTGGGTGAAAGCCCCTCGACCTTGGACTTCAGCTCTGCCTCTTGCTCCTGGCCCACTGGAGCTAGAGGCATCTTTTCACTCAGGCAGCTACTAGCTGCTGAGGCTAACAAGCCCCAGGTTGACAAATAAAATGGTATAGTCCTGATGTTACCAAACCACATGGCAAGCCACTAATTCAAGTCCATTGTAAGTCCCAAGGTCAGCAGAGCATGGCAGGCTGCTGAACAACGATACGGCTACATGCAGGGTTCAGGCATGAAATATGCTAGAGACCATTCCCCAAGGCTTCTGCTTATATACAGGAAGCAGACTACATTCCCTAAGGCAGCTCCTCAGCTGCTCACAGTGGATTCCACCATGGAGTTGATTACCAGTCTCATCATGGGGAATACTACATGCAGCTGCCCAGCCACTCAACCAGGCCCAGCCAAGTTGACACAAGAACTGAACTACCACACCATCTGACCAGTAATTTTGGTCATTATTGAGTTTTTGGATTTTGTTCCATGTTTTCCCTCCTACTCTATCCAGGATCTCCAGTTTTGATCTTTTCCTGAGTAGTTGGCATTGGTAGCCAGGCACCATCTAGTTCTTCAAGTCTTGAGGGCCATTGTGTCCTAGGGCTGACTGCTTCTAAATGCCCCTGGTTTTTATTTTGCACTCTTCTTCACTTCTGATGATAGAAGACCATTAGCTGCATCTTAGATGGCTGCTTGAAAACTTTTAAGACCCCATTCACTATTCACCAATTAAATTAAATTAATATTAATTAAATAAGTGAGCTCTTTTATAGAGAAAAAAAATCAAATATGATTGTGCTATTTCCTATTCAGAGGAAACTTACTTAACATGTAAACTTAATGAATTAATATAATGCACTATGAGGGATGAGAGTGTGAACTTGAAGATCAATGTCATCTTTTCACCATTCCATCAGCACATCTCTATGAATGTATATATAATCTCATCAGGGATAGCTTTGAGGCCCAAATGTGTAGTGGATAAGGCACTTGACTACTAATGAGTAGGTTAGCAGTTCGAGCCTACCAGCCACTCCGTGGAAGGAAGATGGGGCCATCTACTTCTGTAAAGATTTACAGCTTCAGAAACTCAGTGAAGTGTGCTATGGATTGGAATTAACCTGATGTCAGTGAATTTGGTCTTTTGGTTTTTGTGAATGATGAAACTTGACCATTGCCTCCTGTGCCTCCCTACCCCATTGGAGAGCCTTCCTGAATCTTCTGGACTCCCCACTCTCTAGGCTCTCTGACAACTGAGCTGTACTACCTACCAAATGTGGAATCTTGGGGTCTGGTGTTGACTTTGTCAGGAAGCAACACTGACCTTGGGTAAGTCCTAAATGTCTTGACTTCATTTCCCTATCTGGAATTGAAGATATTGAACTAGGTAATCTTCATGGGCTCTGTGAGTTCCAAATGTCTGTGCATCTCTGATGCTGTGATTGAGAGTGTTTTTTTGGAGGGTGTCTTCTAATTGCCCAGCATTACACCCACTGCACAATACTCAGCCGGTATTATTGCAGGTGACTGCATCAGAGATGGACTTTCCATCATGGAAAAATATAGTCAGTAAAGACGTTGATTAAAGTGTAAGTTATTTGGTGTGAAGTCTGTCCTGCCAACAGCTTAGTGGTACAGCAACAGATTAAGATGAAAACTGGCACACTCACTGAGTTTATAAGCATGTGAGAAGCCTTAGAATATAAGACTTTTAAAAACAGATGGATATGTAAGGTCAAGGTGACCTTACACGAGGTGATGATGTGTATCAAATAAAGGTGACAATGGCTTTATAACAGTGTCCTTGCCAGTCCAGTCCAGGGGACACTTTGTGATCATGGGAGAGGCTTTGCATTCTTCTAGCTTGGTTTCCACAGAACAAGCATCTGTCCTTTTTCTTTTCTCTTCCCTTCCTTCTCTATCCTTCCCCCCTTTTCTTTCTTTTAAAATACTGTGGATGTGATTTAGGCATCATTTTCTCTAGGGCTTTAAATCAAAGGCAATAATTTGCCATCCTTGTGGGCATCAACATTCTATGGGATGTAACATTCAGTTTTCACTTCTGTGAATGAGTGTCACCATGTACAGACATCTCCTGCACAGGTGGGTTCTTTGCTCATGTCCTTCCCTCTCTTACCTATCTTGGTCCTATTACCCTCCTAGAGTGAGATTCAGCCTGTCTCTTGCATTAAGCCTTCAGTGGTTGATGATAAAATGCAGTGAACTCCTTTCTTGGTGTTTATCACACTGATATAAATATGGATATGGGTATGAATATAGATGTAGATTATGTGCGTGTGTTTAATTTTTGGCTGCTTGATTGTTATTTTTCTCTCACTAGAGTATAAGCTCTTTGAGGGCAGGGACCCCATCTGCCTATAGCAATATTGTTCTCCCAGAGCTTAGTACAGTACTTGGTGTACAGTATGTTTGTCATTCACATTTGGTGAATGAATAAGTGAGCTCATTTGAACTTTCTAACCTTGTTAGGTGTGTGGGTGGGCAAATTGGTCTTGCTTTTGAACTAGAGGAGAAGGTTCAGAGAGGTTAGATCTCTTGCCTACAGCATCACTGCTAGTCAGTGGATGAAACAGCCCTGGGATCTTTTGTAGCACCATGTGCTGGAGACCACAGGACCCCAGTCACTCCCCCTGCCTGCTGGGGGCTTACTGTCTAGTTGAGGAGACAAGGTGAGGAAGGGAAGAGCCGTTCTGTGGGGCCTCTGCTAGGTAGTATGAGGGGGCAGGCATGGGCAGCCAGGGTTCAGAGGAGGCAGAGAAGTTGAAGCCAGGGGAGGAAGGGGTAGTTCTTAGGCCCCAGGCAGCTGCCATCTGGGCTCCACAGCCATCTCTGCCTCCACCTTGAGCAGCCTGTTGTCAGCTCCTGATGCTGCTGCCTAGTGCCTACTTTGCTGGGATCCTAGCCTTCTGCCAGCTGAGCCCCTGCCAGGAGCACTTTCTTGGGAAGTTCCTGTTCTTTTTTGGCAGATTTGAGTCTGTCTTTTCCCTCTTAGCATCCCATGGATGTATCTGTAGGATAAAGGAAGGTGTGCACTGCCCAGACTCTGGGGGTGCCACACATTAAGACCACAATGTGGGTGGCTCCCCCTGTTAGCAGCCTTGAGATGGAGCTGCTTACTGGGTAGGGATGGACCCAACTCTTTAAATATATTGTATGAGGGAAGAGAATATTCCCAAGAAGGGCTCAACCCTCAACAGTTTTTGTTGGTTTGTTTTGCTTTGGGAGAGGGAGTCAGCACTCATTAGATGCCTCCGCTCTTTCAGGCCAAGGAGGTGCTTTGTATATGTTATTACTTTAATTCTCCCCACAGCTCTCTGAGGCTGGCATTGTTACTATCCCCATTTCGCCAATGAGGAAGCTGAGGATCAGTGTGTTTAAGAGGCTCACCCAAGGCAACCTGGTAATTAGCAGCATCCAAATTCAAATGCAGGCTTCTTCAATTTCAAAATCCCAAGTATTTCCATGACATCACATCATATTATAATTGGGAAACTGGGAGAGCCAAAGTGCTCCAGAGAAGGGAGAAGTGGTGCTGGAGGCGGAAGGGAGGGCCCTGGGAGAGACTGTTCCATTTTGGTGAAAGCTCATAGTTGCAGACTGATAGGTGTCTGTGGATCAGTTGTACCGGCTTTGCACTTGAGCTGAGTCTCCAGCCCTAAGGGCCCTCCCTAAAGCCCAGGGAAAGCCAAGCAGTCTGCTCTCAGTTTTCTTAGAAATCAGTGGTGGGCAAGGAGACTGTCTGATGTTGAGATGTCTGTGCTACTCTCAGGATCGCCAGACACTCTGTGCTAGGGCCCCTGCATATTGGCCCAGGTAGACCCAGGCCTGGCTTGTCACAGCTTAGCATCTGAACTATCAGTGTATGCATGTCTCTGTTTTAGGGTTTACGTAAGTCTCTTGTCTGTTTTTGGTTTACAATTGTGCCATGTCCCTTGTTCCTGACCTTAAGTAGACTTGCATATATCCAGTCCTGTGTGGACTCAGCTGTCACAACCACTAGAGCTAATGGAAGAAAGCGATGATATTGGTCAACTAAGATAACTAATAATTTAGAAAGTTTCTGTCTAAGCTCTATGATACAGTTTCCTCCTGTGGCAGATTTATCTTCTTAACTTTGTTCCACTCAAACCACTAGATTCTAACTAGAGTTAGAATTGACATGGCACCTAACGACAATAACAGATCACTATGAGAATGGCTTTTCTCTCCCTGTCTATACCAGCCTGCTTGGCTGTTAGGGACACAGGTGTCTTGACGTCCTGCAGAGAGTATTCTGTAGAAGGCAGGGAGCCTGGCTGCTCATCCTGGTGCTACCTCTCCCTGCTGTGTGACTTTGTCCCACTCACTTAATCTCTCTGAGCCTTGGAAGCCTCATTTCTCAAATGGGAATTCAGTAGTGGTATCTGAATTGCCCAAAGGCAAGGGACTTCTCTGGCCAGTTCCCACCAGTGACAGACCTGGGATTTCTAGATAGAATGCTCACCTTTCCTTAGCATGAGTCAGATTTGCAGCTTCCCCATTAGCAAGAGGCTTTGCCTTTTTTTTTTAAACTAATTGAGAGACATTAAGGTTTAAAATGAAATTAGGAAGCCATCTTCCTGGCAGCCGTGTGTCCTTCAAGGATCATCTCCCCATCTGCTTCTCTCTGCACTAATGACTTCAAGAAATGGGAGGAGAATAGCCTGGGAGATGATGGCATCATCTATTTGTCAAGGCCTCACTCTTCCAAGGTCTTGCAGAGGAAGTATCTGACTTGAGCCTTCTGGAACCCATGAAAGGGTAGCAAGGCCCTCTCACCATATTGCCCAGATGAGGAAACTCTAGCACTCAGGCCCAGTAATCCCCACAAGTCACACAGCAATTTGATGGCAATAACTGGGCCAAACTCAGGGCTTTTGACTCCTGATCCAGTGCTTGTCAAACTTCCTCATGCACAAGGAGGTCCTGGGAATCTGGTGAAAATGCAGATTCTGATTCCCAAGGTCTGGGATGGGGCCTATGAGGCTGCAATTCTGATAAGGGCCCTGGTGATGCTCGCACTGCTCTTTCAGGGACCTCTCTTGGACTAGCAAGGGGCTTGTCAGAGCTAGGAGGCTGGGGTCTTGGCAGCCAACTATAGGAGGGAAATCTGTCCCACTTCCTGTTATTGATTTATATGCCTCAGTCTCCTTTTCTGGCTTTTCTTTCCCTTGTGCCACAAAGAAATGGGCTGCCCTGACAGTGCCCAGCCTGTTTACTCTGATTTCTTCTTGCTTAGTGTTAAAGTGAGGCGCTCTGGTGGTACAGTGCCTAAGGCATTTGATGGCTAATCAGAAGGTTGGTGGTTCAAACCCGCCAGCTGCTCCACAGGAGTATGGGCAATCTACTTCTGTAAAGATTTACTGCCTTAGAAACCCAGTGGGGGTTGCTGTGAGCCAGAATCAACTCAATGGCAGCAAGTTAGGTTTTTTTTTTTTTTTGAGTGTTAAAGTCAGTGGAGCTCTGGTGGTACAGTGGTTAAGGCATTTGGCCGCAAACCCAAATACTGGTGATTTGAACCTGCTAGCTGCTCCATAGGAGAAAGATGAGGCAGCCTGCTTCTGAAAAGATTTACAGCCTTGGAAACCCTATGAGGCAGTTCTTCTCTGTCCTAAAGAGTTGCGCTGAGTTGCAATCTACTCAGTGGTAGTGGTTTATTTATTTATTTATTTATTTAGAGTTAAAGTCAATAGCACATATTAGGCAGTTTCTGCTAGCCCCTGGCTCACCAGCCTACAGCTCTAGACTCACAGTCCCAGCTCCATAGAGATTCTAATGCCTGAATTAACTCTCTTTTGGAACAATAAACCACCCTGTGTGCTAACCTAGTTTGTATTTTTAGAGTGTGCTCTATCAATTACCTGACTTGCAGCAGTTCCACTCTGCTCACTGGGGAGCTGCCAGCAAAGACTATTCTCCCTTAGGCCTTTGTAGGTTTCCCCTCCTCATTTCCATCTCTTATGAGGTCAGAGTCCCTTTTCCCTAGTGCTGTATCCTGAGAGTTTATGACGTAGAGATTATTCACCCCATTCTGTGGATGTGGAACAAACACTGAGGCCAGAGGGGGTGCCAGGTCAGGCTTGGGGAGTGCAGTGTAGCAGTGCTGAGAAACTAGGTGTCCTAAGCCCTGTACCTCCCTGCTGGAGAGAAGAGGTCAGGGGGAAAAGGGCACCCTCTGAAGAAGAGGAGGGCAGGGGGTTGCCGTTTTGCAGAACTATGGTCTAAAGGGAAGCCAGTTAGAAGCCATGACCCACATCACCGTTAGATGCAAATAGAGTTCCTGGTAGTAGTTTTTATTTATAAAGTTCAGACAGAAAATCCCCATGCTGGGTGAACAGGACCATCACTAGACATCACCATCACTAGAGGTTTCTGCTACACCCTCCACACCCCAGAGATGCCTTTCTTTAACTCCAGCCCCAGACAAGTTGCCAAACAACCAGTTTTGCATTTCATCAGTTTCTCCTACCCATGGCAAAGGTGTTAATGAGCAACCCTCTGCCAAGAGACAGGGAGAGGCAGACTGACTCCCAGCTGGGCTGGGCTAGAGGTGGTTGGGTGGGAGAGCTGCTTTGAAACACAGAAGGGGAATGGTCAGCACTGGCCCATCTTCACCAAGCTCTTCCCATGGGCCTGAGGACCAGGAAGACAAGTTCTTTCATTCTTTCACCAGTTATAGGTGAATGCCAGCTCTTTCCAAGGATCAGGCAGGATGCTATGAGTGTGAAAGGGCTCAAGGTAACCAAGACACAATCCCTTTCTCAGGGACCTTAGGAATCTTCGTGGGAAAGAGAGCTCTTTATCTGCCTGTCCAGAATGGGAACTACTACAAAGATTGGTAGCAGAGTGCCTAAGGCAGTTGACTGCTAACCAGAAGGCTGGTGGTTCAAACCCACCAGCCACTCCTCAGAAGGAAGATTGGGCGATCTACTTCCATAGTGATACTGCCTCAGAAACCCAAGGAGGGGTTGCTATGAGTTGGGTCTGACTCGATGGCTAATAACAACAACAACAACAAAAACAACAACAAAGGTTGGCAGTTAAGACCCATCCCCACCCAGCAGAGCCATGGAAGAAAGGCCTGGAGATTTGCTTGTGTAAAGATTGTAGCCAAGGAAATCTTCCGGAGCTCAGTCCCACTCTGTAATATATGGTGCCGCTGTGAGTCTGAGTTGAGTTGATGGCAATGGGTTTAGTTTTTCTCTTTGAGCTACATGTGGCTGTTGAGCACTTGAGATGTGGCTGGTGCAACTGAGGAAATAAAATTTTAAGTAATTTAAATGAAAATTTCTGGATGTGGCTAGATGAGCAGTTCTGTCTTGTTGCCCACAAGGAACCCTGGGTGGCACAGTGGTAAAGCGTTTGACTGCTAACTGAAAGCTTGGTGGTTTGAACCCACCAGCTGCTCTGTAGGAGAAAGACTGTAGCAGTTTGCGCCTATAAAGATTACAACCTTGGAAACCTATGGGGCAGTTCTGTTCTGTCCTGTAGGGTCTCTATGAGTTGGAATTGACTTAGTGACAGTGGGTTTTTTTCATGGGCCCTGTCTCCCAGAGGTTCTCAGTGGGATGGAGACTTGGCTATCCTCAGCATTATTTTGACTATTCATAGACCGTGCATTGATTTCCACACCTTCCCATCTTATTTCCCCACTCTCCCACTGATTCTTCCTGTGATTGTGTGTCAGAGTCAGTCTGTATTAAACTATATGAAATCACCACTTTTTAGGTAAAGAAGAAAAGGTTAGATATTGGTGCTTTTGTATGATTTAGTTTGTATTGAAATCTCTTGGGTTTATGGCTGGAGGATCCCAACCTCACAGTGTGTTGAGGTTTGTGTGCAAGTTGTGGGACTGAAGTTGGCCCTTGGCCAGGCTAGGTTCTAACCCCAGCTCTTCCTCAATGTGGCTGTGTGGTCTTGGGCATGGTACTGAACTTCTCTGTGTCTCAGTCCTCAGTGAGGATAACCCTGCCTGTGCCCTGGCTCAGTGATTGCTCTGCCTGCCTGGCAGAATGGTTGGAAGGAACAAGTGAGCTTATAGGTGGAATGATTTTTAAACATAGTGAGTACAGAGAGACCATTAATGCCTTCTTGCATAGGGCCGCTTGGGCTGGAAAGTCCAGGCTGCAGTAGTCACCCTGGGTGGAGGAGTGCTTGCTCACATCTGATGTCCAGTCTTTGATACCACAGGACTAATTTTCCTGGTTGCCCCAGGCCCCAGACTAAGAGGGCCCTGAAGCTGCCTATGCATAAATGGGTCTTTATGGTAGGGAGCACTTCACAGTGAGTGTGAGTTCCCAAAGCAGGAACTCTGGGAACAGTTGCCCAGGCTGCCGTTTGATCAGAGTGGGAATGTGATTTAATGGATGGCTGCTCAGGGCCCTGAATCTATTTCCCTCATCCACAAAAAGGCAGTAAACAATTTAACTAGGCAGTGATTAGGAGGCTTTTCAGTTTTAGCTTCTTCCTGGAATGGAATTGGCTGGGATGGGTGGGGGGTGCAGTAGTAGGCAGTGTAGGTTGGCCTGGCCATCTCCATTCTCTGGAACTTCTTAGGAATTTGTCCCTGCTGTTCAGCTGGCCTTTCCTAGAAGCTCATAGGCTCTAGAATGCTGGAGCTGAAAAGGAGGCTGATCGTTCAGGGACCAGACAAGAAAACAGAGCTCATGCCAAGTAGTCCAGTAGAAAGAATTTATATGGGAAGTAGTTGTAAAAAAAAAAATGTTGGAGTAGAGGAAAAGGATAGGCAGTATAGGGAATAGCAATAGCAGGAAGCAGCTACCATCCTTACAGCTGGAGGGGCAGAGGACTTTTCCTAGAGCCTGGACTCTAGTAGCATCTGGCAAATGCTGGATTTGGGAATGCTTACTTGGCAGAGTGAGACTCCAGAAGGAAGGACTCTGCAGCAAGAGCTAGAGACCCAGAGATGGTGGGACCACTGTAGAGATAGCACCCAAAGCAGAGAGAGAGGAGAAAGATACCCTGGCTGCTTCTCCCAACTCCCACCTCCAGTCTTCTGCCTGTGCTCCTATGGCCAGACCTACCCAGAAGGCAGAGAACAAGAGAACCAGGGACGTATAGTTTGTAGAGAAGGCAAGAACTGGGTCTGAGAGCAAACAGGCAAGTGAGAGAGCCTTTAGATCAGAAGTTCCCAACCTGGGCCTTGTGAATTGATACCTCTAGGAAATGCAGGCACCATTTTGCATCTCTCTGTATGCATGCATTTCTCTAGAAAGAGAGTCAGTATCTTTCTTCAAATTCTCAAAGAGGTCTGTGCCCCACAAAAGATTCAGTGTGTTAGATAATGCAATCACCTCATTTCAACAGATGGGAAACCTGAGAAGGCAGAGGAAAATCCATAGGTGTCTATAGTCTTGGTCCAGGGTTCTTTCTGCTAACTAATAGTTGTCCTTCTCTGCCCTGGCTGAGCAGGGCCTGTTGAGAAACTCTTCTTTCAACTTTCTGCCTCTCCAGACCAGCTGTGAATCTCTGTCACACAAGTAGCTACCTCCAGGGTAACCTTATTGAGCTGGATCTTGCTGTAGATGCACCATGTAGTGCTTGAGGAAGGCAGAGCTGACACTGGAAAGAAAACCCGGGTCTCCTTCATTCAGTCTCCTGCCTTCAATAAATATTGACCTTGAATCTACCATGGACCAGACACTTTGCTAAGTGCCGGGGATACAGCATTGATCATGATGGGCAAGGTCCCTGCTGCCATGGAGATAGAGGAAGAGTCAGAATAATCAGGAGAACAAATACATCAACAAAAATGGTTCTGATTGTGGTAGGTGCCAACAAGAGAATAGATTAGAGTGTTGGGACAGAATGGTGAGGGTTACTTTTTATAGGGAAAGCCTCTGCAGGGAGATCACATTTAAGCTGAGATGTGAGAGATGAGAAGGAGCCGATTTTTAATCTGGAGGAAAAGCATATTTAGTGGGGATAACAGCCAGTGCAAAGGCCCTGGGGTTGGAATAAGAAGAAAAAATGGACCTATGTGGATAAAACCAAATGAATGCTGCTGCATTACAGTCTCTGTCTCTTCCAACTGTCCCTGCCATACCTTACAGAATCTTTTCTTGTTTTAGTGGGTGAGTGTGGACCAAAACACCCCTTCCTTAGCCACATTTTTCTCAGCAGGGTGTGTGGCCGGTGGCTAGAAGCTGACTTTCAGCCTCCTGAAGCTGCGGTTGAAGATTCTCAGTGTCTCCATGCTGCCAGGAGGACAGCAGGTTGTTTCTGTTCAGTCCATCAGTTGCACAAAAGCCCAGGGATCAGAGAGCATGGGCTTAATTTATTTTGTTTATTTTGTAGGGGAAATAGCATTTCCTTGGATTGAAAGCACTGAAGACTAAAAGCTGAATGGAGAGGGGGGAGCTTGGATTAAATGAATGGGCTGGCCAGTGCTGACCCAGTTTCTACCCAGCGCAGCAGTGATGGGGGAGGGAATTGATCCCAGCTCTCTGTGATCTGGCCCAGGGGCTAGCCACTTTAGCCTGTCCTTTCTTGGGGACAGGCCTTCTGCCTAAGTCAGGCTGTATGGAAGTGTCCTTGAAAGTGGCTTAGGAGGAGGGGGTGGAGTTCATCCTTAGGTTCCGCAGGCCTGCCTGACATTACCATGTCACCTTAGCAACAAGGGAAGGTGAAGATTTAGGTAAAGATCCTGTTAATTTTTTAGAGCCCCATCAAATGTGAATGAACTGGGGGAAGAATCACTGTGCCTCAGGACTGTGAAAGAGTTCTCAAAATGGGTAACTCTGGGGGATTGAGGCAGAGAGAGCAGAGGACATTTCCACACCTTGCCTGTGCCCATGTAGTATGGTGACTGCAGTGAGCAAGCCTTATTCCTGAGAGGCTTGGCTCTAGGAATCCTGGGTTCAAGTTCCTAGCTCCATGTTTTGCTAGCTGGATGACCTTGGGTAGCTTACGCAGTCTCTTCTAGAGGCCTGTTTCCTCACGTCTAAAGTGGGAGTGGGAGCTCTGGTGGCGTAGTACCTAAGGCATTTGACTGCTAACCAGAAGGCTGGTGGTTCAAACCCACAAGCCATTCCTCAGAAGAAAGATTGGGCAATCTACTTCCGTAGTGATACTGTCTGGGAAACCCAAGGAGAGGTCGCTATGAGTCAGATCGGACTCAATGGCAGTGAGTTTGGGTTTTGAAAATGGGAGTAATGATACCTGCCTGTCCTACCTCTTGGTTGGTGTGAGGACCTGAGGAGATATGGACTTGAAAGTGTTGGTAGGCTCAGAGTAAACTAGTTGCCATTGAGTCGATTGAGTCCGACTCGTGGTGACCTCATATGTCAGAGTAGAACCAAAGGTTTTTTCCGTGGCTGGTCTTTCTGAAGTAGATTGCGATGCCTTTCTTTCAAGGTGCCTCTGGGTGAATTTAAACCTCCAACCTCTTGGTTAGCAGCCGAGCACGTTAACCGTTTGTACCACCCAAGGACTCCATGGCACAGAGTAGATACTTGATAAATATTTGTTTGCTTGAATGAATGAATGCTTGAATAACAGAAAGAGGCTAAACCTGGTATCTCATTCAAGAACTTTTCAATTATAAGGAATGAGAATGATTAATGTTGCAGGTGTTATAAAGAGGAACAGTGACAGGTAGGAGGTTAAGGCAGACTGCCATGAGGTACCTGTAGGAATCCACCATTACAGTGGCTTGGCCACCTCTCTTACCTAGGGGCCCCAAGATCAGTGGTTGGACAAACTGCAGATTATCTTGCTCAGACATGATGAATAACCGTGAAGTAAACCCTGGGAGCTTGGGCCTGTGTCTTAGTTATGTAATGCTGCTATAACAAATATCACAAATGGGTGGCTTTAACAAACAGAAATTCATTTTCTCACAGTTTGAGAGGCGAAAGTCCAAATCCAGGCTGCTGCCCCTGTGGGGAGCGTTCCTCTCTCTGTTGACAATGAAGGAATGTCTTCCCCCTTTCTTCACCTTCTGCTTGCTGATTCCTTGGAGATCTCCACATGTCCTGGCATCGATCTTTCTGCATCTCTCTTGTTTAATCTTTTTATATCTCAAAAGAGATAGACTCAAAATACACCTTACACTAATCCTACCTCATTCACATAACACAGACAACCCATTCCCAAATGTGATTATAACTACAGGCACAGAGGTTACCATGTACAACATGTATTTTAGGGGCTATAATTCAATCCATAACAGCCTGTTGATGAATTTCTTGCTCCTCTAACTTGCTGTAGACAGCTGTTAATATGAGAAACTTAAAAGGGAATATAACCCAAGAGTAGTGAAAGAAATAATTTATTACCAAAGAAAGAAAGAAAAGGAGAAGGCATCAGAAGAGAGTAAATTTATATGCAGTGATTGCTGACAAATTCTGATTTTAAGAGAACCCTACCAATGAGAAGGTTGGGCAATCTACTTCTGTACTGACACCGCCTCGGAAAACCATGGAGGGGTTGCTATGAGTCAGGTCCAACTCGATGGCACATAACAACAACAACAACACAAATGAGGAATGAAGAATCATCTAATTTAGGAAGATCAGCAGAGGTTCAGAGAGGCTAAAGCACATTGCTAAAGATAGCCACAGACTTTTTAGAGTAATAGGCACAGAGTTAGAAGATGAATGAGATGGTAGTATCACTGCTCAGGAAAGGTGGCACTGTTAGCAGAAAGAGAAATAAAATAGAAAGCATTTCTGTTTTGTTTCTCTGTCTTCCTGGTTGTGGCCTCCTTTAGAATGAAAAGGATAGAGCAAGCCTCTTTTCAGGGGACTGGATTCCCAGAGGAGGTGTGTGATACAGGAGAGACCCTTAAACATGCATCTCTAGGCCCAGGTGTATTCTGTGGATCTTGAAATACACAGTGGATGTGATTGTAGAATTACTTTGGCAAGTAGTGTGATTGATTTTGCTCTTCATTATGGGTTGTGTATTTTCCTGCTTCTTTAAATGGCTTGTAATTTCTGATTAGATGGTAGACAGTGTGGATTTTATGTTGTTGGGTGCTGGATATTTTTGTATTCTGATAAATATTCTTGAACTTAGTGCTGGGACACGAGTTACTTGGAAATAGTTTTATCTTTTCAGGTCTTGCTTTTAAGCTTTATTAGGTGGGATCTGTCCTGCCTTAATTTAAGGCTAGTTTTTTCCCACTACAGAAGTACTCAATAACTAGCCTAAAAGTTGATGGTTCTAACCCACCCTGAGGGGTCTCAGAAGACAAGCCTGGTGATCTACTTTTGAAAAGTCACCCAACCTTGAAAGGGAGCATTTGCACTCTGCACATATGGGGTCATTATGAGTTGAAATTGACTCAGTGACAACTGGCAACAAAGACAATACCATTCTGAGCACCCTACCTGGTGCCCCTTGAATTTAGAAGTTCCCCACTCTGGCTGGTGGAGCATGAGCTACTTACAACTCCATGTGAGCTCTGGGGATTATTCTCTCTCTTCTCGTTTTGTTGTTGTTGTTACTTGCTGTCGAGTCGGCCCCGACTCACAGCGACCCCTCCTTGGGTTTCCGAGGCAGTATCACTATGGAAGTAGGATTGCCCAGCCTTCCTTCCGAGGAGTGGACCCAAGGAGGGGCTGCTATGAGTTGGGTCTGACTCGACGGCTTATAACAACAACTCTCTTCTCTTAGAGTGTTTTATTCCCTTGCCTTGGGTACTTCCCTCTCCTGCCTCTGCTGATCAATACTCAACTGAAGAGCAAGGAGGGATCCTCTGTAGATCTGTGGAGTTCTCTCTGGGCAGCTCTTTCCTTTTTTGGAATCCTGCCCTATGAATGCTGGCCACCTTGTCCTCCCTGGACTTCCAGCTCCACTTCCTCACCTCTGGGCTTTGCCCAAGTTTCTCTTCTCTGTGGTATAGCTTCAATATTTTATCCAGACAGGAAGCTGGGCAATTGTTGGGCTTACCTTGTGTATTTCCCATCTTGTGGGGATCACTGTCTTGCAATGCCAGAAGTCCAATGTCTGAAAGCTGTTGTTTCAGATGTTGTTGTTGGTGTTGTGTGCCGTCATCAGACCCAACTCATAGCGACCCCTCCTTGGGTTTCCGAGGCAGTATCACTATGGAAGTAGATTGCCCCATCTTCCTTCTGAGGAGTGGCTGGTGGGTTTGAACCGCCAGCCTTCTGATTAGCAGTCAAGTGCCTTAGGCACTACACTACCAGAACTCCCATTATTGAATATTATTTATTATTGAATATTATTTATTATTATTTATTATTGAATATTGTTTCAGATATTGTCTGATTTTTTTCATTGTTTCAGGTGGAAGCATAAATCTAGTTCCTTTGGGGAATCTGAATAATAAGGTCTTTTTTTCCCCCCATCTCCAGGATTCTGTAATTTCTTACACTTGCTGTTATTTCTCAGTGGATATTAGAAATCTTCATTATAAAGATGTTGTTGCTTACCCCTGAAAATTATTTTTTAAATGATTGATTTGTTGTTGAGAATCTACACAGCAGAACAGATACCAATTCAACAGTTTTTACACGTACGATTCAGCGACAGTGATTATATTCAAGTTGTGAAACCATTTTCACACTCTTTTTCTGAGTTGCTCCTCCCTCATTAACATAAACTTATTACGCTAAGGTTCCTACCTAATCTTTCAAGTTGCTGTTGGCAGTTTGATCCCATATAGGTAGTTCTTAAAAGAGCACAGTGCTTAAGGCAGACATTCTCTACTAGTTAAGCTAAACTATTGTTTGGTTTTAAGAAGACCTTGGGATATTTTGGGTTTAAGGTTTTAAAGATTAACTCAGGGCAGTAGTTTTGGGGGCTCATATAGCCTCCATGGCTCCGGAGAGTTTGGATTCCATAAGAATTAGAAACTCTGTTCTACATGTTCTCCCCCTGTGATCAGAATTCTTCAGTAGAATTATCAAAATATTCAGTGATGATAGCTGAGCACTATCCAATACTTCTGTCTCGTGACAAAGGAGGCAGTTGTTCTTGGAGGCAAATAGCCACACATTCCATTTTCTCCTGAATGTCCTTCCTCTGTTGCTGCAGAAGAATAGAGACTAGTTGTGGTGGCTTGGTGACAATCAAACTAATTTTTGATTGAATAATTAAGCTGAATGCTTATGAGTCTTTAGAGGTTCATGTGGTGGACACAGTAGCCAACCTGGACTCAGAAAGAGCAAGTGAAACTGGAATCACTGTAGTTATTAAGCACCTAACATCGACCTGTAGGCCTGCCTTTTGTTGTTGCTGTTTTTTGTTGCCATTGAGTCAGCTCTGACTCATAGTGACCTTACGTATATCAGAGCCAAGCACTGCCTAGTCCTACACCATCTTCATGAGTGTTGGTGTGTTTGGGTCCGTAGGTGTAGCCATTGTGCCAGCCTCTCATTAAGGGTTGTCCTCATTTTTAGTGACCCTTTTCTTTCTCAACTATGATGTCCTTTTCTAGTACTTGGTCTTCCCTGATGATGTGTCCAAATTTAGCCAGCCAGAATCTCGCCATCCTCGCTTCTAAGGAGCATTCTGATTGTATTTCTTCTAGGATTTATTTATTCATTCTTCTGGCAATTCATGTTGTTAGGTGCTGTAGAGTCAGCTTTGACTCATAGTGACCCTCTGTACAGAGCTCCCCTGTGTACAACAGAATGAAACATTACGCGCTTGTGCCCCATCTTCACAATCCTTGATATACTTGAGCCCATCATTGTAGCTGGTGTGTCAATCCACCTTGTTGAGGGTCTTCCCCTTTTTCCACTGACCTTCTACTTTGTCAAGTATGCTATCCTTCTCCAGGTGTATTCAATATTCTTCACTAACACTACAATTTGGATACATCAGTGGTTCTTCTGTCTTCCTTTTCCATTGTCCAGCTTTCCCATGCACATGAGGCAATGAAAAAGGCCATGCAAACCATAGACATACCTTAGGCATCAAAGTGACATCTTTGCTTTTTACCAGAACAATGTAAAGTGAATAATAAATAACTTTTACTATGTTCCAGGCTTTCCAGGTTTTGTCATGACTTCAAATCTATCAAGTAGGTGTTGTCAGTCCATTTTCCAGATGAGGAAACTGGAGAGATTAAGGAACTTTCTGACATCTAGGATTTGAAGTCAGATCTGTCTGATGCTGCCCAGATCTGCCCACTCTTAGCTGGGATGCAACATTGTCCAACATCTTTCTCAACATTGTGGCTAGGGAGGATTGAAGAGTTTAAACTTACACATGAATCAGTAAAACAAAAACAATGGATCAGAAGCATGATGAAGAATCCTTCTCTGTTCCAGACATAAGAAAATATCACCCAAGTCAGAGGAAGACCCTCAGGAACCAACAAATTGACACAACATCTACAACAATGGAATCAACCATAACAGTGATTGTGAGGATGACATAGGACCGGGCAGAGTATCATATTGTGCGTAGGGTTGCTAAGAATTGGAATTGACTTGACAGTACCTAACAGCAAGGCACTTGACTGCTAACCAGAAGACCGGTGGTTCAAACCCACCAGCCACTCGTCAGAAAGAAGGTTGGGCAATCTACTTCCGTAGTGATACTGCCTTGGAAACCCAAGGACAGGTCGCTATGAGTGGGGTCCGACTCGATGGCGCATAACAACAACAGCAACAACAGATGGAATTAAATGTTTATTTCAGAAGAGGCTTCAGTTTTAGAAAGGCAGTTAGAAATCATTCAGTCCAGTGCCCCCAATTTATAGCTGGGGTTCACCAAAGCACTCTGGTGGTTGTGGCTCACTGACAGGCGGACAAGAAGCTTTCCTGACAGGATTTCTCCTTCATGGCCTCAATCTCCATTTTGACATTGTAGGAAGGGACTTTTCTTTGTGACTTTCTAAAGTGTATAATTATCTCAGTAGCTGGATACAACCTTTTGATTATAAATAAATCATCACCTCGCCTCCTCATCACCATCAAAATGCCTTTCACACTCCAATTAAATTAACCCACTTACTTTATTCTCTAATAAACTTTTCCAAAAGTTAATCCTTTGACTTCATTTTAAAAAAGAACTCTAGTCTCCCTGGTTAGATCTCAACCATTCTTTGCTCTCCTGGCTCCCCGCCTGACTTGTCCTCATGTTTATCTCCTTCCTTGTAATCACCCACCTGATCTAGGGACCTGTATGAGGTCTGGGTAGCCATATAGGTATAGCCAGTCATACATCAGCTGTACAGGGCACTTGGACTGAGCTTGGCTAGGTGGTGGTGGGGTCGTGTCCTGGTAATTCTTTCCTTCCTTTCAGTGGTGGGGGAGGGGAAGAGGAAAGGCTCCTGCTGAATTTTGTTAAAAAGCACTTTACTGTCTTAAGATGCCAACTCATGTCTACAGCAAAGATTGTTAAGCAAATGTAGGATCTGTGCTTTTATTTTCACTGCTATTAGCAAAGTTCTGGGGGTTGGAGATGGAGCAGAGAGTTTAACCAGGGTCAGGGTGTTCCACAGGAAAAGACTTGTTAGGTCTAATTCCTGTGGTGAAGAGATTGTGAATCTCAAATATATTTTGTGAATATCCACAAACTTCTGTTTACTTTAGGGTTATAATTGAGATATATGCCCTGGGGATAAATACAAGCACAGAGGTCTCTGGAAATATACGTGCCCTAATGTAGGAGCTCTGGTAGCATAGTGCCTAAGAAGGCACTTGACTGCTAACCAGAAGGCCAGCAGTTCAAACCCACCAGCCACTTTCAGAAGGAAGATGGGGCAATCTACTTCTGTAGTGATACTGCCTAGGAAACCCAAAGAGGGGTTGCTATGAGTCGGGTCCAACTCGACAGCACATAAAAACAACAACAATGTGGCTGTCAGGAGCTCTGGTGGTGTTGTGCCTAAGACACTTGACTGCTACCCAGAAGGCCGGTGATTCAAACCCACCAGCTACTCTTTGGAAGGAAGGTGGGACAATCTACTTCCACAAAGATTTACCACCTTGGAAACCCAAAGAGGTTTGCTTTCAATTAGAATTGACTCGATGACAGTGAGTTTGGTTTGGTTTAATGTGGCTTTTGCCTGACGGCATGGCCTATGAAGCAGGAGGAGCAGTTGCTAGGACATGGAGTCCACATGCTGCATGGACTGTATGACACCTGGGGAGATATACATCTGTCCTATATTTGAATACATGCAGACTTCAAACTTAGTTCATGTGCACCTCCTGTGGATGTCGTTCTTATACCCCTTTATCCATATGTCTGCCATTAGGGCCATGTTCTGCTTGGCATTTGAATTATTTACATACCTTCTGACCGCCTTACCTGGAATGCATTCTCCTTTGTGGGTAAGATCCAGGTCCAGGTCTACGACACCTTTGTGTCCCTTACAGTGCTTACACGCAACAGATGAGACCTCCTATGTGTAGACCAATTACTTTCAGAGTTGTGCGGGTCCTCCTCTTATCTAACTTAATGTCCTCCGGCCAGTATATTGCTCAGGGTAAACATAGAAGGAAGATTCTTCCCCTGTTTACTTCTTGTGGGGGAGGATGCTGAGTGCTTCTGGGCTCAGCTTTCCTTGTGTTCCAGGGGACCAGGGCTGAGGGAGTGTGACTTCACTGGGGACTGTAGGGTAAATCAATGAGAGCTTGGTCTGCTCCTTCAGCTGACCTCTTACGATGAATCTCACATGACTCCTGTCCTCCCCTGGGCATAATGACCCTTTGGGTGAGCCTGAGGTGGCGCATGACTGATGAAACTCTGAAATATCTAAGGACTCCATTAAAGCTTGTACATCGTTTTATTAATAGAATATCTTAAAATTTAAAAGAAGGCTTTTTATTATAATAACATGTTTATGGAAGAAAACTTGGAAAATACAGAGAAAACAATGCCATCTGTAATCTGCATCACAGCAGTAATATTTTGGTGTATTTTATTATTATAATGAAATGTTCTTAAAACATCAGATCACAATATATGTAAAGCTTTAAAATATTTATTTTTAAAATAAAAGTAACATAGTAAACATTCAAATAATTCATAAAGGTATAAAATGCAAAGTAAAAATTTTCTGCCCACTGCAGAAAACATGAATAGATACTTCACCAAGAGGATATTCAGGCAGCCAATAAACATATGAAGAATTGCTTACGATCATTAGCCATTAATCACTGCTGTCAAGTCGGATCCGACTCATAGTGACCCCTCCTTGGGTTTCTGAGGTGATATCAATATGGAAGTGGATTGCCCAATCTTGCTTCCAAGGAGTGGCTGATGGGTTTGAACCACCAGCCTTCTGGTTAGCAGTCAAATGCCTTTGGCACGACACCACCAGAGCTCCCAACATATGAAGAAATGCTCACAATCATCAGCCATTAGAGAGATGTAAATCAAAACAACAAGATACCATCTTGCCTTAGCACTAGTAGCAAAGTTCAGCAAGACAGAAAAAAACAAATGCTGGCAAGGATGCAGAGAGATTGGGACTCTGATACACTGCTGGTGGGACTGTCAAATGGTACAACCACTGTGGAAAACAGTATGGTAATTCCTTAGAAAGTTGAAATTAGAAATATCACTTGACCCAGCCATTCCATTACTAGGTATATATTCTAAAGAAGTAAGAACCAGGACAAGAACATACATATGCGTACCCATGTTCATCGCAGCACTATTTACAACAGCCAAAAGATGGAAACAACTTAGGTGTCTATCAACCAAAGAATGGATAACTAAACTATGGTCCATACACACAATGGAATACTATGCAAACCTAAAGAATAACATAGAATCTGCAAAACACTGCATAACATGGATGAACTTGGAGGACATTTTGCTGAGTGAAATAAGTCAGTTACAGAATAATTATATTCTGTATGAGTCTGTTATTGTAAAAAATCAAGGAAAGGTTTATATATGGAAGGAAATTTTCTTTGTTGGTTACCAGGGGTGGGGGGGGGGGAGGGAAGGGAATGCTGTTAGATAGGTGGAGACAAGTATTTATTTGGGTGAAGAGAAGGGCAATGTACCAAATGTGAGTGATGAACATGGTGGGATTGATGAAGAAGAAGACAAAGAGAGTGCATGGGAGGTACAGACAACAAGGTTGAATCCTTTTGCATGTACAGTACTGCGTTGTCAGTTAAGGGAAACATTGATATATGGGTGGATAGATAGGTGGACAGGCTGAATTATTAGGTGTGTCTGGGCAGAGGACAGTGTGCCTAAGACCATGTATAGGATTGGCAGACAATGTCTCTACAAATATATTTGTATGATCTGTAAGAATTCCCAGGTATACGATAGAGCTGACCAGGGACAAGGTTGTAGTCACTTCTTGGGCACAGCCAGCTACTCAGAGGGAGCGAGAAGTGGGACCCATGGGCGTAGGACTGTGGTCACAGGGGACATCAAGCTCAATTTGCATAACATACTACACAAAACATTGTTCCACATCCTACTTTGGTGAGTAGCGACTAGGATCTTAAAAGCTTGCAAGCAGCCATCTAGATGCAACAATGAGTCTCTCCTCATCCAGAGCAAAGAAGAGTGAAGAAAACCAGAGATGCCTGGAAACAATTAGTCCAAGGGACTGGTACACCATGTGATCCTCAGCCTATACAACTCTGAGACCAGAACTAGATGGTGCCTGGCTACCACTGTCAACCACTGTCAACCACTTGGAGGGGGAATCTCTGTAGGAGATCTTGGGTAGAGTGGGAGAACAATGTGAAACAAAACTCAAAATCATTATTTAAAAAAAAAAAAAAAAAAAAAAAAAAAAATTATAAAAAAAAAAAAAAAAAAAAAAAGGACCAGGTTTGCTGGTCTGATAGAGCCTGATAGAACCACTAAGACTATGGCCCCTAGCTGCCCTTCAGGTCTGGAATTGAACCCACTCCTGTGACTACCAGCCAAACAAAAGACAGGCATATGAGCTGAACATTTACAGTAGGTAGACACACTCCTTGGAGAGATGAATCATGGGAGAATAGAAAGGCTGTGTATGTACAGGGAGACAGGTTGGAGGGCAGGAGTGCATGGGAAGGAAGGACACAGGGAAAGAGGTAACTGTGGGGAGGAAGTGGGAGGGGAGCTGTTGTACTGTGGGAAATTGTAGTCAATGTCATGAGATAAAGTATGTGAGCTGCTGGATGGAAAGTGAATTTGCTCTGTAAAGTATCACCCAAATCATCATCATCATCATCATAAAAATTCTGTCCACTCCACCTACCCAGGCTGACATTGTGCTAGAAAACATTCCTTCAGGCTGATGAATGCTAGCCCTTCTCTCCAAGGCTGCTCTAGCAGATAGAATCACAGTGCTGTGAGTTCCTCAAGTAGGCAACCAGCAGTTTGGGTACCAGCAGCTGCTCCAGTGAGCTTAGAGATGAATCCTGGTGTGGCTGTCCAGGCCCTTTGAATAGCAAGATAGCATCACTCCTTTATTAGACGGGTATATCCCACATAACTGTTCCTGAGAACTCTGACACTGGGGAGAAAAGAGGCAGGCAAGAGGGAGCCCCAGCTTGGATGGGCATTCACGGAGGACTGCCCCTTGGAACATCAGCCTGCTCAATGTTATAGATGGTTGTTGTTGTTGTCATGTGCTGTTGAGTCATCTCCGACTCATAGCATCCCCACCTTGGGTTTCCAAGGCGGTATCTCTACAGAAGTAGATTGTCCAATCTGTATGCCACTGTAAACTCTGTTATCTATGTTGTACTAAACTCTGCAAATATCTTTAGTAACACTAAGCCCTAGGTAGTTTTAACAGCATCCCTAATTATAATATTTTTAACATTTACCATACTGTCACACCATCCTGATTAAAGTGCCATGGTGTTCAGGACTGTTTACACCTAGTGGCAGAGTACTGATGAGAAGGTACCACTGAAGCTGACCTTCCAGGAAAGAATGGTTGAGCCTTCACTTAGAACCATTGAGGTCCCAACTTTTCTGGACCCCATGATCTGAAAGTCCCAGATAAAGCATTTCCTGTGTAGCCTTCAAGATGCACATGCGAGAGGATAGGGCAAGTCGGCTGTGTGAGTCCTGGAGGGAGAGGGGAGTGAGTGGGTCACAGGAAATCTTTTTCTTGTAATGGGGTTTCCATTTCATTGACCTTCTCGTCCTTTGGTTCGGTCTGATAAACAGCTACTTTGAATATGCCTAGAAGTGAGATGGGCTTTGTGGGAGCTCAGTGAATGAGTTGTTGTTGTTAGCTGCCATTGAGTCAGCTCTGATTCATAGTGACCTTATGTATAACAGAACTTGCATCATCTTCACAGTCATTGATATATTTGATCTTACTGTTGTAGCCACTGTGTCAGCCCATCTCATTAAGGGTCTTCCTCTTTTTTGCTGACCCTCTGCCAAGCATGATGTCCTCCTTCTCCAGCGATTGGTTCCTCCTGATGACATGTCCAAAGTAAGCGAGATAAGTCTTACCATGCTTATTTCTAAGGAGCATTTTGGCTGTACTTCCTTTGAGACTGATTTGTTCATTCTTCTGTCAGTCCATGGTATACCTTGAATTGTCCATCCATTCATTAAACATGTTTTTCCCGTATATGCCTGCATCAT
The DNA here is from genome assembly GCF_000298275.1 of Orycteropus afer afer. Taxonomy (NCBI): domain Eukaryota; kingdom Metazoa; phylum Chordata; class Mammalia; order Tubulidentata; family Orycteropodidae; genus Orycteropus; species Orycteropus afer. The sequence goes on from NW_006921639.1 coordinate 13,253,195, forward strand.
GTGTGTTTGTGTGTGTGTGTGTGTGTGAGAGAGAGAGAGAGAGAGGGAGACAGAGGGAGACAGAGAGGGAGAGGGGGAGGGGAGGGGGGGGAAGGAGAGGGAGAGAGGATGTAGAAGATCCAAAGATGGGTTTTTCCCTTTAAACCTGTGGGCACAGTTCTGCTAACCCGTGGTGCCAGCACAGCTCAGTACACCAGCTTTGGGCCTACCAGATATTTTTGGAACTTGCTTTGATAGAAAGCTAAGATGCTAGGCGCCCCCCACCCCCAGTTGCTTCCCTGGGCTTTGCTGTGTCTGAACAAAGCTTGTTTTCCATCTCCACACACCACTGGATGATCTTGGCTTGGGATTTAGAACTCTGGCCCTGTGAGAGGAAAAACCTCCAACATCTGACAGACACTCACTGCAGCCTTGGTCTGGTTACCTTAGAACCAAATTTAATAGTGGGGTAGGGGATAGGATTAGGTCTCTATGCCCTCTGCCTTGCCCCAGTTCTGGGAGGAGCAGTGATGGAGAGATGGAGACTCTCTTGCTTGTCACCCAAGTAGGGAATTCCTTCTGTCAAGCAGCAAAAGGCCCGGCCATGACAGAGTTGATCACTTAGTTGGTGGTGTGGTTTGTCCCTCAGTTGGTGGGGAGAGCCTTCACCGTCAGAATGTTCCCAGGCTCACTGAACTCAGTGGGCCTTTGTGAATGCCAGGGAAGTTCCTGGAGGCCCACCGAGCATCAAGGCACCATCCGGAGTAGTTGGGAACCCTGGCATTGATAACTCCCTAAGTACAGCCTCTCCCTTCTTAGCGTATGCAGCAACCAAGGAATTCTGCATGGTGTTTTATCCTCTCATGAACCACTTGATGGAGAATGAATATTATTGCCATATGGCAAATTAAGGTGGCTCCAAGTTAGCTAACAGGTGCCATTTCATTATTTATTCTAATCAAAGACATTAGTTGCTATTTAAGGCTCTAGTTGCTTGGCCACCTACACCATACATTTGGCTGCCTGAAGCTTTGGAAGAAGAGGGAGAAAAGATCTTTGTGTCTCTCTCTCCCTTCTTCCCTGCTGCTCATCCTGGTTTACTTCTGAGAAGTCCTGAGTTGAGTCTCAGGAGGAAACCTTTTCCTGGGACAGAATGAGACTCAACAACTTACCTTAATAATTTCATGTGCTAGCAAGTCCCAGCCCCATTAAGGAAGCTCCTATTATATGCTGGTTATCCTCTTAAATTCTATCCTTTAATACTCAACAATCCTTTGCAGAAGACAGTTTTATCTTCATTTTTCAGGTGAAGAAATGAAGCTCCGAAAAGTAAAATACTGCATCAGCAGAGTCCATCTAGCTTGGAAGTGGCACAGCTAAGATTTGATTTCTGGCCTCTGACTCCAAAGCCTTTTCTCCATGTCCTACCCCAGAGCCAGTACCGGGCCTGAGGTGTGGCACTTGGGTCTCCATATGCTGAGAGGTCTCTCCCTTTGTGAGGGGCTGCCATTATTTCTGGCTTGCAGATGTCTCTCTGTCTCCTCTGTGGCCTTCATGAAGGCTAGCCCATCACTGGGCACACTGATGACTCCATACATGCACATAATAGGGGGGTTAGAGGCAAGTGACTGTTTTAGACTCCATGAACACAGTCACACTGAGACAGAGAAACAGAGTCCTGAGCCTGCGGGAGTGTCCTGGAAACCTGCTGTGGCTGTATTTTCCTCATTGAATTGACTGAACACCTTGTCAAACATCAATTGGCTATAGATGTACGGGCTTATTTCTGGATTCCAAATTCTATTCCATTGATCCTTGGAAGGAAGGTTGGGCAGTCTACTTCCATAGTGATACTGCCTCGGAAACCCAAGGAGGGGT